>NC_092370.1:192161539-192479539 GCF_030028105.1 Mobula birostris | reverse complement strand
TGGGGTCTGCAAGTGGGGAAATAGAAGATCCAATAGCACAAAAAGATATTGAGGCCAAGGTCTTGGACATTATTTTTGAGGGAATCATGCTACTGAATGCTCATCTGTAGTCAATAAAGAGCATCCTGATGTATACATATTTGTTGTCCATATGTTCCAGGGTTGAGTGAAGAGCCAATAAGGTGGCATCCACTGTGGACCTGTCACTTTGGTAGGCAAATTGAAGCAGATCCAAGTCGCTTCTCAGGGAGAAATAGATAATTTCATCACCATCTTCTCAAAACAGCCAACCCTGCAGGCCGAGGCACTTCTTCAGGACTGGGAAGGAAGGGGGAAGACACTAGAGTAAGAAGTTGGGCGAGGGAAGAAGGATAGCTGGAAACTGATAGGTGAAGCCAGGTGAGTTGGAAATATAAAGGGTTGGAGATGAGAGATGGACCATAGGAGAAAGAGAAGGAGGAGGGGAACCAGCGAGCGGTGATAGGCAAGTAGGTTTAGTTACTCAATGACTCCTTCAAGCCTTGGCTAGCTTGG
This sequence comes from Mobula birostris, assembly GCF_030028105.1. Taxonomy (NCBI): domain Eukaryota; kingdom Metazoa; phylum Chordata; class Chondrichthyes; order Myliobatiformes; family Myliobatidae; genus Mobula; species Mobula birostris. Next base: position 192,479,005 of record NC_092370.1, on the reverse strand, counting down.
TGTGTGATGGTGCTACTAAGCCATTCTTGGTGACAGAGATGCCCCACTCATAGTGCATTTAGTCACTTTGCTACTTCCAGTGTTTCTTCCAAGCGTTATTCAATGTGGTGTGCCACTGATTCATCAGCTGGTGGTATGGTTGATAGATTTAGAAGGTGTCCATGCCCATATTTCATCTGATGCCATGAGACTTCAAGGGATGTAAAACAATGCTGTTAACTCCTGGGCTACTCCCTCCTACCTACAACTTAGATCAGGCAGGACTAGTGACAGTATTTACCACCTGTATATTTTCAGTGTGATCATTGACTTTTAAAATATTACCTACAGAAAATTATTTTTAAGATCTCACTAATTCTCTGGATTCCATGCTCTATTGTATTTCTCTTCACCTTCCCCCACATCATGTGTGTAGTCTCTCACCCTCTTTCTTGTTTAACCAGTAACGGCTGTACTCTGGGCTTCCCTGCACTATTCATCAGACTTTAATACTCCTGTGCTTTTCTGAGTTTCTTTGGCTCACAATACAACCAACTGCTGCTGTCTTTTTTAATTTTCACTGTCAAGGTCAAAATCAAAGTTGAGTTTATTGTCACATGCACGAGTACATGTATGCATCGGTGCAATTCAGAACTTGCAGCAGCATTCACAAGAAAAACAAAGAAAACAGATTATATACAATATTACAGAAAAAAATGACAATTAGAAAAAAAGCTAATTTTAATGCAAAGATATCGGAGTGGTCATAGTGCTGCTAAACTGTACTGGTGATTAAGGTTTTGCCAGATGGTTGAAGAAACAAATGGTTGAAGGAAAGTCACAATCACAAGAAAATCTGCAGCTTCTGAAGATCCAAGCAACACACAGAAATGCTGGAGGAACTCAGTGGCCAGGCAGCATCCATGGAAAAGAGTGAGCAGTTGATATTTCGGGCCGAGATCTTTTCATCAGGACTGGGAAATTTCTATTTCCCCAGCTGCAGAATTTTTTGCTTTTGTGGTCAATGCCATCAATCACTAACAATCAATGCCCATCTTCAGACGTGCCTCTTTTGTTTCTGAGCCGATCAGAATGCTTGATTTTTTTTGAACTATCAGTAACACCAATTGTGGTGAATTGAGAAGAGATGTGTGAGCCAGTAGTCTGGATCTACTGAGAGTCAATCATACCAGGGGCTTCAGAAAAGTTCAACTCCTTATCGAAAATTAACAAAAGCTACCATGCATTCAAAGTCAAAGGTTGAAAAAATTAAAATTGTTCTTGGGGATGGAGTTAGTTATTGTTCTTAGAGTGATCATGGCATATGGAAAGCAAAATGGACCAGAGGGCTGAATTTGAATGAACAGCTAAGTTCATATTGAATGGTGGAGTAGGTCTGAAGTGATCAATGGTTTATTGTTGCTCCTATTTTCTATATTTTACTATTACTATGGATTTCACTCATTACACACAATACATCACAGAGCAATAAGGCCTTCTCTTAGAGTGCAAGCTATTGGGTTTCCCAAGGTTAACATGGTTTTACCAGGACAATGCTTGCCTACAATTCAAAACTAAAACTACACTTGTAACTAGAACAGCCCATATCTCTTCCTCAGTTGCCAGAGCTCCAGCCCATCTCATGGCCAACTCATTTATATCCCTCTTAATCCCACTTTACCATCACGCCCACACTGACACGCTACTGGAATTGGAATTGGATTTGGTTTATTATTGTCACATGTACAAGATACAGTGAAAGGTTTGTCTTTTATATTTTCAGACAGAGCAAATCATTTCACCGTGCATTGAAGTAGAACAAGGTAAAACAGTAACAGAATGCAAAATAAAAATTAGCCGCTACAAAGAAAATGCAACGTAGATAAACAATAAGGTGCAAGATAATATCGAGTAGAGTGTAAGGTCAAGAATCCACCTTTTGTACTTGGAAACCATACAATCGTCTTATAACAGTGGTGTAGAAGCTGTCCTTGAGTCTGGTGGAATGTGCCTTCAGGCTTTTGTATCTTCTGCCTGATTTGTGGGCGGTGGAAGAAAAGAGAAGATTTGGGGTTGTTAGAGTCTTTAATTACATGAATATAAAAAGCTGATCTCTCTCTGATCTTCTCCAACACCTCTTCTTTCTTCCCTCCCAAAATTAAGTGCCCGACTTCTGAACCCCACCCCCCAACCCCAACCACTACAAGAGCTTTTATTCCGCTCACTCTCAATCCAACTATAACTTCATCATGTGCTGGTCATCCCTGATCTCCTCAAACACCACGTGCCAGCCTTCATTTCTGATCAACTTCAGGGCTCTGAGGTCAGCTATTCCCTGTCCCATTTTCCTCCTCCAGTTACAGCAAAGGCCTGCAGCCTCTAATCCACTGCTTGGCCTCTGAAAAGGAGCATCTGGCAGTATTTTTTCAGGAATAATTAATGCAAAACCTCACCTATTGTGCTGGAGGTCTTGGGCCTCAAGCCTCAGATATAACAAAGTGTTTGGCAGAGGTCCATTGGCCAAACTGGCCACTGACACCCCAGTACTCCTCTCTCCTGCACACCCATTAGGCACACTCAAGTTCTGTAAGAATCTGTAATGTACATTGCATAGTTTTCAAACCATTACCATTTGGTCATGAGAACCATAGCACAGTCCAGCCTGTATTCAATATTCATATGTTACACTTGAATGTACACTTGAGGGCTTGAATGTTCATAATGGTGATCTTAACGTGTGTGTGTGTGTGTGTGTGTGTGTGTGTGTGTGTGTGTGTGAGAGAGAGAGAGAGAGAGAGAGAGAGAGGGAGGGCGAGAGAGAGAAGCAGAAGTCCAAGCTACACAGGAGATCAGATCAGTTGCTAGCCCATTTGACTGTCAATGGATTTACCATTGAGTCCAGTGAGCTAACAAACTAGCAAGTCAGTTCATTCTGAAGGTGGAGCCTTAATACACAATCCCTGACACCTGCCTGCCGTTTGAAGTTACTTCATCTCACTGCAGGGTCAGCTCCCTGTATCAGATAGTGTAATGGATAGCACAACGCTTTACAGAACCAAAGACCTGGGTTCAGTTCCCACCACTGACTGCAAGGAGTTTGCACATGCTCCCTGTGACTGTCTGGGTTTCCTCCAGGTGCTCTGGTTTCCTCCCACAGTCCAAAGAGATACCAGTTGGTAGGTATTAGGCTAAGGCTAAATCGGGGGTTGCTGGGTGGTGTGGCTGGAAGGGCCTATTCTTCACTGTATCTCAATAAATAAATAAATAAATGTAAGAAGGCATATACCACAGGCATTGAAGCTCGACGGTGTGCTGGGTCCAAGTGCCCTGCTCTATTAATCTTTCACTTTTCATGTTAGGTCTGAGGTTTGGACTGAACATCCCCAAGAAGTAAATCTGTCCAATTGTTTCTTATTTTTCTTATAGATGCCCCATACCTTTCAGCACGGATGGAATGCAGAGGCAATAGGGTATCACGTCCTTCAGTGAATCAAGCAGTTTTTGCACCTTCAGTTATGTTTGAGTAAAAATTGCAATCTAAAAATAAGGATGAAAAACAAAAAAACAAAACATAGATGGAGAAGCTCTGACTGAAAATAGGCTCTTCTCAAAACCTCAATGCTGAACCAGACACTTAAGGAGAGGAATGTCATCAAGGTTAATTAGATATGGTCTTGATTGTGGTGACTAGTTCCACTTGCTAAATTTACTGTCAAAGGATTTTTGCTAAATTTTAATTTATACAGAGATGGGTTTAGTCAGCTAATCAGAACTTTTAACATGACCTCAGTCGACTGACAGTGATTGATAGCAGAAGTGAAGTTCTCATCAGTGAGCCAACAATACCCAAATGATGTGCAGTCAGAATGTCTTCACTACATTAAATCTTTAATCAGCTACATTCCTTATTCTAATGTTAAAATGTCAAAATGAGTGAAAGAAATTTGTAAAAATAAATGAAGGTTTGCTTGACTTTGATTATTGCATTATAAAATACAAAAGAGAAATGTACATGTCCTTAAATATTCCAAATGGCTTTTACTACATAGATTTAGATAAAATATTAGTGTACTTAAAATGGTAAAACATCATTGAAAATATTTGTATTTCAAAGCATCCCAAAACTATAGATTATGCCAAAATCTTCAGGCATTGTATTCAATTGTATGTGCGTCAGCCAGTTTCTGTGGTTAGGTATTCCACATTTATCAGGGTATTAAGAAAATTCTTCAGATCTCTATCCTCACTTAGCCGCGACATAAAATTGATGGCACTTGTCAGAGAAAGTAGATCTTCCCTATTGAAATGTTTACATTGGTAAGCCTTCGGTATTTACTCCACAATTTGCCTTCATTGCTATCTGTCCCAATATCTCAAGTTGCATGCCTAGCTTCTCAATGTCAGCCTAGTTAATCCACACTGGAACTCTCAATGTTTTCTAACAGGTGGCACTCATCGTCATCATGTTTAACTTGTGCAAAATCTCAGCAAACATTCCCTCCAGCTGAATTCCATCATTTTTTAATATCCTGGTTTATGAGTAGAAGTGAGAAAGCAGAAATCCTAGGTGACCTATTGTAACACTACAAATACAGCAGAAAATACCGGAAATACTCTGCAGGTTAGTCTGGTACAGAGGGGCAGAAATGGAGTTAGTCAGAGCTCAAAAGTAAAAACAAAAGAAGCAAATTGTAAACCTGCAGGGAGGGTTGGAGAGTGGGATGTCCCTGAAGAGATGAAACTGGGCTACCTTTTAGAATAAACTGTAAAAGAAATTTATTTTATTATCAGTGAATGAGAACACTTAGAGAGTGAGAACACAGGCAAAATCATGTAAGAGTTTTGAAATGCAGAGCAGGTCAGAATGGTCATGTCCTCCACTTCTACTAGAGTCACAGAACTATACAGGATGATCGGCTCAGAGCGTCTGTACTGATCATGATAACCACTTATCTATTCCCAATTTCCTGCATCCAGCCCATATCCCTCTAAACTCTGCCTCCATCAACTTATTCCAGTGCTTCTTCTTAAGTGTTACTATTCTACCTGCCTCACATATTTATTTCTGGCAGCTCGTTCCACACACTCACCACACTCTGTGTAAAAAAAGTTGTCCCTTTGGTCTCTTTTAAATTTTGCCCCTCTCATCCTAAATCTATGCCCCCATTTAAGATTCCTGTACCCTGGGGAAAAGACTATCACTGTCTCCTTATCTCTACCCCTCACAATTTTATAAACCTCTGTAAGGTCACACCTCATTCTCCTATGCTGTGAGGGATAAAGGCATATCCTTCCTAACCTCTAGCAATAACTCAGGCTTTCTAGTCTTGGCCATATCTTTCTAAATCCAGAAGGCCACCTCAACAGCAAAGTGGCAATTCTGGACTAAACTTGAATCAATGAAGGATGCTCAACAGTTATGCAGGGCTTGAATCCTATTACCTCTTACAAAGTGAAATCAAGTGACATAGGTGACAACAAGGCTTCCTTCTCAGATGAGTTCCGTGACTTCTATTCCCACTGCGACCATCAAAACATGGAGGAATCTTCATGAAATCCCACAGCCCCCTTTAACCCTGAGATTTCAGTCTCAGAGGCCGATGTGAGAGCATCCTTCAGGAGGGTGAACCCTCAGAAAGCATCCATCCCAAATGGGGTAGCTGACTGAGCATTGAAGACCTTTGCTGATCAACTGGCAGGAGTGTTCACCAAAATCCTTACCCTCTTGGTTTGGTAGCCAAGGTACACATCTGCTTCAAGCAGGCTTTGTTAAATCAGTGCCTAAGAACACAATAGCACTTACATCCACTGTAATGAAGTGTTTTGAGAGGTTGGTGACAAATCACATCAACTGCCTGAGAAGCATTTTGGATCCATTCTAATTTGTCTACTAGCACGCTAGATACACAACAGATTTCATTTACGCAACCCTGGAACATCTGGACAAAAATATCTGAGCAAAGATACATACATCACTATGCTCTTTATTGATGACAGCACCGCATTTAATACTTTCATCCACTCAAAACTAATCAATAATCCTCAAAGTCTGGGCCTTGGTACTGCCTTGTACAATTGCATCCTCAATTTCCTCACGTGCAGACCACAATCAGTTGGGATTAGCAACAACATCTCCTCCACAATCTCCACCAGCACTGGTGCACCATAAGGCTGTGTACTTAGCCCCCTGCTCTGCTCACCTTACACATGACGGCATGGCCCAGCATTGCTCTAATGTCATATTTCAGGTTGCTGATGACACCACTGTCTTTGGCCAAATCAAAGGTAGAGATGAATGATGGAGATTTAAAGTCTGACTGAGTGGTGCCACAACAGCAACCTCTCTCTCAACATCAGCAAGACTAAATAACTGATTATTAACTTTGGGAGGAGGGAATTAGAGGATTAGAGCCAGTTGTCATCAGGGGACCATAGGTAGAGAGGGTCAGCAATGTTAAATTTTTTAGCGTTATCATTTCAGAGAACCTGTCCCGGCCCAATAGATAATGAAATTACAAAGAAAATATGGCAGCACCTCTACTTCCTTAGGAGTTTGTGAAGATTCAACATGGTATCAAAAACTTTGACAAACTTCTATAGGTGTGTGCTATGAGAGTATATTGGCTGATTGTATCACAGCCTGGTATGGAAACACCAATACCCTTGCATGGAATTCCTACAAAAAGTAATGGATACTGCCCAGTCCACCACAGGCAAAGGCCAACCCACCAGTGAGCATTTCTACATGGAGCGCTGTCACAGGAAAGCAGCATCCATCATCAGGGATCTCACTGCCAAGAGCTTGCCTTCTTCTTGCTGCTGCCATGAAGAAGTAGTTTCAGGAGCCTTGGTACTCTCACCACCAGGTTCAGGAACAGTTGTTGCCCTTCAACCATTACTTCACTCAACTTCAGTTGCCCTATCACTGAACTGTTCCCACAACTGACGGACTCACTTTCAAGGACTTTTCATCTCATGTTCTCGATATTTATTGCTTCTTTGTGCATTATTATTATTTCTGTTTTTTCTCCTTTTGCATTTGTTGTCATGGTCTGGTCCATGAAATCCGCATTCCGGTTCACGGTCCTGTCCGTCGATCTGTATTCCAGGTTTTCTGGTTTTCCATTGTTCTTTTGGGTGCTCTAATTAAGGCACATGATTCTCGTTTGGGCAGACACATAAATACCTCCGGAGACTAGAGCTTGGCTGCTGGATTGTTCCTGCCCTAACCCCCTATCTAAATCCCTTCTCTGTCCCTTGCTCCTGAAGTTTTGCCATGCCACTGCAACCTGTGCCTGGAGCCTCGCCTCGCCTTGCCTCGCCTCGCCTGGCCTGGAGCCTTGCCTTGCCTGTAACCCTTGCCTGCAACCTTTGCCTGCACTGCTGTCAAGTTCTATTGCTGAAGCAAGATAAGGAACTGTCTATTGTTGTTTTGAACTGTCTCTGTGTCCATGCCTTCACTAGGTAGGTCTGGCTGTTTGCTGCTACCTAGTGTTGGGATCTGTCTTTGTGTCCTCACCTTTGCTAGGTAGGCCTGGTCATTTGCTGCTACCTAGTGTTGGGAACTGTCTGTGTCCATGCCTTCACTAGGTAGGTCTAGCTGTCTGCCGCTACCTTGTGTTGGGAACCGTCTCATCGTATTCTGCATTCTGTATAATGAATCCTGGCCCTATGTCCTGTTTCCAAGGAGGAGTCCTGGCTCAGTCTTCCATGTTCCTGCCTCCCCCTCGACCAAGGCTCTGCATTCCTGTCTCCCCCTCGACCAAGGCTCTGCGTTCCTGCCTCGTCCAGTCCCGTTGCTACTCCTCATCCTGTAGCCACGTCTTGTCCTCGCCTAGTTCTGGAGTCCGAGCCCAAGTCAAGTCCCAGGTTCTGGGTCCTTGCCCAGTCTCTGGCTTGGAGCCCATACCCAAGCCTTGAAGTACCCTTGCGCCTCGAGGAACCTAAGCCTCGTTATGTCTTCACCTGGATCCGGGATCCGAGCCCAAGTTAAGACCCAGATTTTGGGTCCTTGTCCAGTCTCTGGCTTGGAGTCCTTGTCCAGGCTCCTAGTTCCTTGTCCAGGTCCCACTTTTCTAGTCAAGTCCTGGCCCAAGTCTGTGTTCTTGTCCCTGCTCCTAGTCTGCATCCAGTCACGTCCCTAACCCAGCTCTCTAGTCAAGTCCTGTTCCTATTACTTCAGTGTCTGTGTCTTGCATTTGGGTCCACCTCTCAGCGCCCCCGTTATGACATTTGTATAGTAAGTTGTCGTTTGCACACTGGTTGTCTGCCCTGTAGATGTTGTCTTTTGTTGATAGAAAGTTCAAGTTCATTATCAAAGTACATGTATGTCGCAATATACAACCCTGAGATTCATTTTCTTGTGAACATATTCATTAAATCCATATTGGAATAATAACTATAATAGAATCAATGAAAGAGTGCACTAACTTGGGCATTCTGTCAATATGCAAAAGAGAACATTCCAACCACAAAAAGAAAGAAAAGATAATAATAAATAAAGAAAGAACAAATATGGAAACCATGAAATGAAAAATCCCTGAAAATGAGTACATAGGTTCTGGAAACATTTCAGTGATGGGGCAAGTGAAGATGAGTGACCTGATTCCCTTTGGTTCAAGAGCGTGATGGTTGAGTGGTTGAATATTTAAAGTAACTGTCCTTGAAACTGGTGGTATGAGTCCTGAGGATCCTGTACCTTCTTCCTGATGGCAGCAGCAAGAAAAGCGCATGACCTTTGTGGTAGGATATCGCTCCAGGTAGATGTGCTCAATGTTGGGGAGGTCTTTACCTGTGATGGACTGGACCATATCCACTATGGCTTGTAGGGTTTTCTGCTCAAGGGCATTGGTCCTTCCATATCAGGCTGTGATGTAGCCAGTGAATATATTCTAAAAGAATTTATTCTTTTATATCATAAAAGTTTGTCAAAGTTTTAGATGTCATGCTGAATCTTTGCTAACTCCTAAGGAAGTTAGTGTGCTTTGTTCGTAAATGCACTTACGTGCTGGGCCCAGGACAGATCCTCTGAAATGATAACAGTAAAGAATTTAAAGTTGCTGACCCTCTCCACCTCTAATTCTCCAATGAGGACTGGCTCATGGACCTCTGTTTTCCTCCCCCTGAAATCAATAATCAGCTCCTTGGTCTTGCTGACATTGAGTAAGAATCAGAATCAGAACAGGCATATGCTTGTTAACTTTGTAGCAGCAGTACAATGCAATACATGATAAATATAGGAAAAATCAGAATTACAGTAAGTGTGTATATGTGTGTATATATATATATATATATATATATATATTAAATAGTAAAGTTAAAATAAGTAGTACATAAACAGAAATATATTTTAAAAAAGTAGTGAGGTCGTGTTCATGGGTTCAATGTCCATTTAGAATCGGATGGCAGAGGGGAAGAAGCTGTTTCTGAATCGCTGAGTGTGTGCCTTCAAGCTTTTCTATTTCCTTCCCGACAGTAACAATGAGAAGAGGGCATGCCCTAGATCCTTAAATGGACGCCGCCTTCCCGAGGCACCGCTCCTTGAAGATGTATTTGATACTACAGAGGCTAGTTCCCATGATGGAGCCTATTTTACAACTTTCTGCAACTTACTTTGATCCTGTGCAGTAGCCGTCCATCCCAGACAGAAGCAGCCAGTCAGAAAGCTCTCTGCTGTACATCTGTAGAAATTGCAAGTGTTTTTGGTGAGACACCAATTCTCCTCAATCTCCTGATGAAATAAAGCCACTGTCTTTCCTTCTTTACAGCTGCATCATTATTTTGCGACTATGTTAGGTCCTCAGAGATATTGACATCCAGGAGCATGAAATTGTTCACTCTCTCTACTTCTGATCCCTTTATGGGACTTAGTTTGGGTTCCCTCGTTCTATTCTTTCCGAAGTCCACAATCAGCTCTTTGGACTTATCAACATTAAGTGCAAGTTGTTGCTGCGACACCACTCCATCTGCAGGTATATCTCGCTCCTGTACACCCTCTCGCCACCGTCTGAGATTCTTCCAGCAATGGTTGTATCATCACAAAATGTATACATGGCATTTGAGCTATGCCTAGCCACATATTCATGGGTGTAGAGAGAGTGGAGCAGTGGGCTAAGCACACATCCCTGTGGTGTGCCAGTGTTGACTGTCAGCTGGATGGAGATGTTATTTCCAATCAGCACAGATCATGGCCTTCTGGTTAGGAAGTCGGGGATCCAGTTGCAGAGGGAGGTGCAGAGGCCCAAGTTCTGTAACTTTTCAATCAGATCTGTAAGAATGATGGTGTTGAACACTGAGCTATGGTCGATAAACAGCATCCTGACATCGACTGGTGGCACAGTGACATCAGCTGGTGGCGCAGTGACATCAGCGCCGGACTCCAGAACGGAGGTTCCTGGGTTCGAATCCAGTCGGGCCACTCCCAAGTACGCTTTCCATCCGTTCCGGGTTGAGTACTGAGCTCGCAACTCGACCTCGTAAAAATAAAAGAAAAATATTGCAAAATGTCTGTGCGAGGAGTGGCAGTCCACACAGCCTTCCGATCTGCACATTGTAAGGCATGAAAATGCCTGACGCTGGCCTCTCATCATGACATACGTATCAATTCCAAAGAAGAAGCATACAAATTAGCCAGAGAAAGTGGCTCACCTGAGGACTGGGAGAAATTCAGAGTTCAGCAGAGGAGGACAAAGGGCTTAATTAGGAAGGGGAAAAAGATTATGAGAGAAAACTGGCAGGGAACAAAAAAACTGACTTTAAAAGCTTTTATAGATATGTAAAAAGGAAAAGACTGGTAAAGACTAATGTAGATCCCCTACAGACAGAAACAGGTGAATTGATTATGGGGAGCAAGGACATGGCAGACCAATTGAATAATTACTTTGGTTCTGTCTTCACTAAGGAGGACATAAATAATCTTCCAGAAATAGTAGGGGACAGAGGGTCCAGTGAGATGGAGGAACTGAGCGAAATACTTGTTAGTAGGGAAGTGGTGTTAGTAGGGAAGAGGTTGAAGGGATTGAAGGCAGATAAATCCCCAGGGCCAGATGGTCTGCATCCTAGAGTGCTTAAGGAAGTAGCCCAAGAAATAGTGGATGCATTAGTGATAATTTTTCAAAACTCGTTAGATTCTGGACTAGTTCCTGAGGATTGGAGGGTGGCTAATGTAACCCCACTTTTTAAAAAAGGAGGGAGAGAGAAACCGGGGAATTATAGACCGGTTAGCCTAACGTTGGTGGTGGGGAAACTGCTGGAGTCAGTTATCAAAGATGTGATAACAGCACATTTGGAAAGCGGTGAAATCATCGGACAAAGTCAGCATGGATTTGTGAAAGGAAAATCATGTCTGACGAATCTCATAGAATTTTTTGAGGATGTAACCAGTAGAGTGGATAGGGGAGAGCCAGTGGATGTGGTATATTTGGATTTTCAAAAGGCTTTTGACAAAGTCCCACACAGGAGATTAGTGTGCAAACTTAAAGCACACGGTATTGGGGGTAAGGTATTGATGTGGATGGAGAATTGGTTAGCAGACAGGAAGCAAAGAGTGGGAATAAACGGGACGTTTTCAGAATGGCAGGCGGTGACTAGTGGGGTACCGCAAGGCTCAGTGCTGGGACCCCAGTTGTTTACAATATATATTAATGACTTGGATGAGGGAACTAAATGCAGCATCTCCAAGTTTGCAGATGACACGAAGCTGGGTGGCAGTGTTAGCTGTGAGGAGGATGCTAAGAGGATGCAGAGTGACTTGGATAGGTTGGGTGAGTGGGCAAATTCATGGCAGATGCAATTTAATGTGGATAAATGTGAAGTTATCCAGTTTGGTGGCAAAAATAGGAAAACAGATTATTATCTGAATGGTGGCCGATTAGGAAAAGGGGAGGTGCAACGAGACCTGGGTGTCATCATACACCAGTCATTGAAAGTGGGCATGCAGGTACAGCAGGCGGTGAAAAAGGTGAATGGTATGCTGGCATTTATAGCGAGAGGATTTGAGTACAGGAGCAGGGAGGTACTACTGCAGTTGTACAAGGCCTTGGTGAGACCACATCTGGAGTATTGTGTGCAGTTTTGGTCCCCTAATCTGAGGAAAGACATCCTTGCCATAGAGGGAGTACAAAGAAGGTTCACCAGATTGATTCCTGGGATGGCAGGACTTTCATATGAAGAAAGACCGGATGAACTGGGCTTGTACTCGTTGGAATTTAGAAGATTGAGGGGGGGATCTGATTGAAATGTATAAAATCCTAAAGGGATTGGACAGGCTAGATGCAGGAAGATTGTTCCCGATGTTGGGGAAGTCCAGAACAAGGGGTCAGAGTTTGAGGATAAAGGGGAAGCCTTTTAGGACCGAGATTAGGAAAAACTTCTTCACACAGAGAGTGGTGAATCTGTGGAATTCTCTGCCACAGGAAACAGTTGAGGCCAGTTCATTGGCTATATTTAAGAGGGAGTTAGATATGGCCCTTGTGGCTACGGGGGTCAGGGGGTATGGAGGGAAGGCTGGGGCGGGGTTCTGAGTTGGATGATCAGCCATGATCATAATAAATGGCGGTGCAGGTTCGAAGGGCCGAATGGCCTACTCCTGCACCTATTTTCTATGTTTCTATAATGTTCAGGTGATCCAAGGCCACATGGAGAGCCATTGTTATCACGTTTACCATAGACCTAATGTAAGAGGTTGTTGTGGCACCACTCAGCCACTTTTCCAATCTCCCTCCTGAATGCTGATTCATCGCCACCTTTGATTTGATTACAGCAGTGGTGTCATGAGCACACTTCAATATAGCATTGGGGCTCTGCTTAGCCTCACCGTGAAGCGTAAAGTGAATAGTGCAGGGAGGCAAGCACCTGGCCTGATGGAAATTGTGAAGGACTGGTATCTGCAAATGAGGAAATCAAGGGTCCAATTGTACAAGGAGGTATTGATGCCAAGGTCTTGAAACCTATTTCTATTATGGTTATTGGATTTACTGAGTATGACTGTAAGAAAACAAATCTCAGGGTTGTATATGATGACAAATATGTATCTTGAAAATAAATTTTCTTTGAACTTTGAAAATCAACTCCTGCAGCACACGGGTCGACGGCCTTGATTCTGAAAAATCATTACCCTCTGCTTCCAGCCTCCACCAAAGTGGCTCTCCATGGGTTCTATGAAATCAGACATTCCAGACCAGCTGACCAAATGGGACCTTGTTGACAACCTTGCTAATGTCCAAATAAACAACATCCACTGCACTATGCTCATCTACCTGTTTGGTTGCCTCTCAAAACTCTCTAAAATATTTGGCAAGTACAACTTACCATACACAAAGCCATGCTGACTCACTTTAATCACTCTCTGTCTATCCAAATGCTGATAGAATCTTTCCTGCAAAATTCCCTCTTATAATTTACTTACTACTGATGTTAGTGTTGAATCAAAAAGTCTGCAATGCACCAAGACAGAAAATGAGGTGTTGTTTTTCAAGTTTACATTGGCGCTCATTGTCACAGCACAGAAGGCCGCAAACCAATACCAATAGATCAGAGTGAGAGCAGCATGGGGTATTTACGTGGCAGGCAATGGAAGCTCAGGATCACCTCGGAGTACTGAGTACTGTAGGTGTTCACCAACTGCATTTGGTTTCTCCAACTTAAGGTGAACGGCTTTGTGAACACGAAATGCAATTCAGCAGTTTTAATCTCAACACTAAAGTGCATCCACCAGCAGGCCATCGAATAGACTACATTGCAAAAATTACAACTTTAATTACGTGTTTTAATGTTGCCTTAAAACAACCTAAGAATCAAATATGTTGCTGTGGTCATGTGGAATACAAAGATCCTAACAATCCCAAACAGCCATGCGCACTGACTAACAGAAAAGAAAATGGCAATTCACTTCTCTTGTCATCTCAAGTATCTGAAGGAAAGGCACAGAAATAAATATTAAACACCTGTCATAAGAATTACCCCATTGCCTAGTTATCACGTATCACTGAATAGTCAATAGTAACTCTGCCTTTAGCTAATTATCACAAACTTGCATTTTCTGCACTGTTGAACACTCTGCACAATGAGCAAAGCAAAAATTAAGTCTTTTATTACCAAACAGACTGGATGAATTTAAATGAGTCAACTTTTCCCACATTGTACACGTAGTAATACATGACTGATAAAAGTGACAGTGATGTAACATTAAATACTTAAGCTTGCTCATTAGCACTGGTTTACAGAATAAGCCTCATGGTCACAAGTAAAACAAAGGCAAAAAATATAAATGGAATGAAGTGCTATTTTCTTTGGAGAACTTATTGACCAAAAGCTAATTATTTAGCATTGACAGACATATGGAGCATTGACAGTAATAACTTTTTCATGTTTGAGTCAGTAAGTTAAAGCTAGTGTCCATAACATCATACCTACCAATCTCTAACTGTGCGTAAGATCATCTACTTTATCCTGTATACTGTGTATATTCAAATATAACACCTTCAGACCACTCCTCATCACCCTTTTCAATGTTCCCTGGTATACTGCAACTTATTCCACTGAGCAATTTTACCCAGTCGTCTCCCTGTCCTTCCTGACAGTAATACTGCACATTGCCTCTTCTTGTATACCAACTGCCTGACTCTCACCCCTATCCCTCAGTTTCCCAACCCCCTGTCAAATTAGTTAAGGCAGAGTAGTCGTATTTAAAGTTAACCATCACAGTCCATGCCTTCCTGTCAGATTGCTGGCAGGAGGTAAGAGTAGGCTCCCTCACCTCTGCCCCTCTAACCCTCAACACAGATGTCCCTCAGGGCTGTGTCCTAAGCCCCCCCTTTATACTCTGTATACCCATGACTGTGTCGCCACCCACAGCTCCAATCTGCAAATTAAATTTGCTGACGACATTACACTGATTGGCCTAATCTCAAATAATAATGAGGCAGCCTACAGAGAAGAAGTCACCACCCCGACACATTGAGGAAGTCCTGACGAAGGGTCTCGGCCCAAAATGTTGACTGTACCTCTTCCTATAGATGCTGCCTGGCCTGCTGCATTCACCAGCAACTTTGATGTGTGTTACATTGAGGGAGAGGTTGTTTTCTTGACACCACTGTGTCAGGAGCTGGTTGTGGACTACAGGAAGAATGGAGATGGGCTAGCCTCTGTTGACATCAATATATCTGGAGTTGAGAGGGTGAACAGTTTTAAGTTCTTCGGCATAATCATCACCGAGGATCTCACTTGGTCTGTACATACCGGCTGTGTGGTGAAAAAGGCACAACAGTGCTTCTCTCACTTCAGATGGTTGAAGAAGTTTGGCATGGGTCCCCAAATCCTAAGAATTGTCTATCGGGGCACAATTGAGAGTATCCTGACTGGCTGTATCACTGCCTGGTATGGGAACTGTACTTCCCTCAATCGCAGGACTCTGCAGAGAATGGTGCGGGCAGCCCAGCGCACCTGTAGATGTGAACTTCCCACTATTCAGGACGTTTACAAAGACGGGTGTGTAAAAAGGGCCCAAAGGATCATTGGGGACCTGAATCACTCCAACCACAAACTGCTTCAGCTATTACCATCCGGGAAACAGTACCACAGCATAAAAGCCAGGACCAACAGGCTTCAGGACAGCTTCTTCTACCAGGCCATCAGACTGATTAACTCATGCTGACACAACTGTATTTCTATGTTATATTGACTATCCTGTTATACATACTATTTATTATAATTTACTATAAATTGCACATTACACATTTAGATGTAGACGTAACATGAAGATTTTTTACTCCTCATGTACAAACGTTGTATATGAAGGATGTAAGTAATAAAGTCAATTCAGTTCAGTTCAGGAGCCGGATATTTGTAGGGTAACAACTGTTCCCTCGAACTGGTGGTATGGGACCCAAGTAGTCTCCTTCCAGTGGTAGTAGTAAGAAGAGGGTATGGCCTGGATGGTGAGGGTCTTTGATGATGGATACTGTTTTCTTGTGGCAGTGCACCATATAAATGTACTCAATGGTGAGGAGTGCTTTGTCTGTGATGGACTGGTCTGCGTTCACCACTTTCTGTAGCCATTTCTGTATCTGTTCATTGGTGCTTCCATAACAGGCTGCAATGCAGCCAGAACTGTCACTCTCCACTGTGCATCTATAGAAATTTGTCAAAGTTTTTGGTAACATGCCAAGTCTGAATAACCTATTGTTATTTTTATCTCACAGCCCTATGACCAGCAGTGAGATCTCAGCTGTGGGAACAGAGGGGAGTACAGGTGAAACATTAAATGCACTGAGCGTGTTCCAAGTTTACCACATATTATTCAGTGGGTATTGGAGAAGGCATGGTGTTCACTATGGAAAGGCTCCCACTGTACATTTAAAATGTAGGTTTGAACTTTATTGTAGCTTTGCAGAGGACTGGAAAACCCAGCATGAAATTGAGCTGGATGTACATGCACTGCACTTCTTCTGTAACTGTAACACTATATTCTGCATTACATTTTCCTTTTCACTATCTTGATGTGGACTGTCTAGATGACGCACAAACCAAAGTTTTTCACTGTACCTCAGTACATGTGACAATAATTTACATTTTTTTGAGATAAACATGGAACAGGCCTTTCTAGCCCAATGAACTGTGCTGCCTGGCAATTCACCAATCTTAACCCTAGCCTGAACACAGGACAATTTACAAAAACCAAGTGATCTACTAACTGGTACATCTTTGGACTGTGGGAGGAATCCCACGCAGTCACGGGGAGAACATACAAACTACTTACAGACATCGCCGAAGTTGAACTCGAAAACCCAACGCCCCAAGCTGTAATAGGGTCACACTAGCCTCTATGCCACCATGGTACATAATAACTAATTCTACTTCTAGATGAGAGCTTCTGGCTCAATTTTGTTCAGAATTTCAGCCTTCCTCAAAACTCCACCCTCCACAAATCCCTCTCCAAACCCCTTCTCTGGAAGGCGAAGCTGAGTTTCTTCCCTGGTGCTCTGAAAGCTAACCTCTCCTCCTTTTCATTTTCAACCACTTCCCTCCCATTGTCAATCCCACCATTCCCCACCGGCAGTCTATTGCTGCTGGAGTTCTCCGTTGCCGTGAAGTCTCCTTTCTTATTTTGTTAGCTCCTGGGCTACAAGTAGTTAACAATGACTTACAGCCATGAAGCCCAGCAGGAACTCTACCATGTTGAGTGCTTCACCAATTCTTGGCCTTACCTGTGGAAAGTGTGACTATAACCTTCACCTCAGCATTGATGTGCTCATTAACAAATACTCTTGCATCTGGAATCGCTCTCCTTGTATTACCAACTCTTCATATATATATATTAAAAAACTGCATAATTTACAAGTCCAGCAGAAGTTTGCTACATTGAATCTCATAAACGCAGTGATCCAAAGAATATTTTCTACTCTGGTCTTTCAAGAGGTGCAAAGTGATATGTGCTTCTATAACTTAGGCAAATAATTGACCCAGATATGAAACTTAAACTGACTTGGGGGCAAATAACAAAGGAAGGATAAAGGGTTGCTCCTCAAATTATTAGGTGAATTATAGTGTCTTGTGTGTTGTCATTTATATTTGTAGAATAAATAACCATGAGCTCCCTAAAGAAGGAAAAAATAATAAACTGGAGCCTCGTCATTGAGCCCATTAAAAGTCTGTGTCAGTTCAACTACTATTCAGCAGAAAGAATTTTGATGATTGTACAGAAAGCCCTGTTTCCATGTTTGCTGATGATGGAAAGTAATACGGAAATTTAAACTGTCTGGGTGGAATTACTGGTATTAATCGGTAGAGCAATGGACAAAACTCTAGCAATCGGATTACCTTCTGGACTGATCTGAGATTTAGTCTAGGCCTTAAGTGGGCGGAATAATAAAATTGCTAACTGCTAAAGAGTTCGAAGCTGTGGAGGTCAAATGGGATTAGGTCTCCTTGTACATAGATCAGTAAAATATCTTGAGCAGATAAAAGATCGAAAAGGTTAATAGAATACTGGCCTTCACATTTTAAAGAATGGAAGACAAGGTGCTACAATCTAATCAGGGAACAAAAGATCCTGTTTAAAACACATCTCGATTACTGTCTTCAACTTAATGCACCACACTTTAGGAAGGATTCATTAGCCCTGAAGAGTATTTGGACTTGGACATCATGAATTAAACTACAATAAGAAAACACTGGGGTGGGGGTTCCAGTTTCTCTTGTAAGCAGAAGTGATTGAACTCACTGCATGCGCTGGGCAGCAATTCTCCCAAAATCACGAATTTCTGCCCACAGTATACAGTGATGCTTGAAAATGATGCTTTTGGCAGAAAAAATAATGGGATTTAGTGGGAGCGTAGGAGCTTCACTAATGTGTAGGATGTTGAGCAGAAACAAGCAGCAGTGGTGAGAGGGGTAAGTAGAAGGCTGTGGAAAAGATAAGAGCATGAGCATGAAACATGACGAGAGTCCTGATTAGAAAATGGCAGAGTTGCAGTCAAAGACAGTACAAAATGTTAATCTGCCTTTTGGCATTCCACTTTGCTTGGCTTATTTGGGTGAGGGAAATGAAATAAATATTTAGTTCTGGAATTCTGCATGTTCTTGTCTTAAAGTGAAAAAAAAAACCTGATATTTCTCCTTTAAATTAATCTTCCTCAGATTTAAAGCCTGAGAGTGCCTTTGCAGGCTTTAATTTGTCACAAAGGCAGTGAAAGACCTTACTCTTCATTCATTGTCTAGGTCAGACACAATATTACCAAGCAAAGCTATGGCTGTCTTACCAGTTTGCCTTAGACACTTTCCAAGGACTGCGTGGGATCTTAACCTTACCTAGTTCCTCAGAGCAAATGATTAAATCAAATTTCCCACTGACGGGAGAAAGCAACAATATTTTTTCTCTTCTATTCTCTCTCTCTCTCTCTCTCTCTCTATATATATATATATATTAAATGCCAATATTTGTAAAATAATAAAATGATGCAGAGATTAACAGTGTGCTGCACAATTGATTTTTCAGTATAATTAATCTGATTTGGAATAACTAGTGATTATGATTTTAAATTAACTGGACCCAGGTGTGAACTTCAGTGGAACTGTTCTCCAGAACATCTTATGTAGTGAAGGCTAATTCAATTAATTGATTTGAGCAAGAGGGGAATCCGTTTTTATCTAGGACAATTTATCATTTCCTCCAAATCCCAGGCATTTCTGAATATTCAGGGTTATTTCTGAGACGTATTTCAGCAACCAATTAAGGTTGAAAAAAATCCCCAAATTCCATCCCCCACCCCACCTTGAATTCATTATCATTTCCTCCCTCAGGGTTATTTATTCTATAAACATAAATTACACTATCTAAGGCATCACAGTATTGTAGGGTAGGGCACAGATTTCCTTTAACTGTCCATCATTGTTCAAACTTCAGATTCAAATTAACGATAGATTGAGAACTTTGGACCCAAAATTTTGTATGCAGATTTACTCTAATCTTTTATCATTTTTTCAAGAGGAACCTATGGAAATGAATAATGATTCAGTGTTTTAGGCTTAGGCCCTTCTTTCTAAGTGGGAAGAAAGGTGAAAAATGCCAGAATAAAATGCTGGGGGAGACATGGAATGAGGACTTGTTAGAAGGTGATAGGTGAAGCCATGTGGGTGAGAACAAGGAAGGGCTGGAGAAGAAGGAATCTGAGAGGCCTCCAACCTGATTTAAGCAGCAATACCTCATATTCCATCTAGGCAGCCTCCAACCTGAGGGCATGATCATTCATTTCTCTTTCTGGTAAAAAAATTGATTCCCTCCCCCTTTCCTCTTCTTCTATTCCCCAAAATTGTCTCTTACCTCTTCTCCTCAACTGCTTATCACTTTCACCTGGTGCCTCACCTTCTTGCCTTTCTCCTGTGGTCCACTGTCCTCTTCTTCTTCTTTCAGATTCAATCTCGTCTCAGATTCCTTCAGTTCCTGCCCCCACCTGGTTTCACCTATCACCTTCTAGCTAGTCCTCCTTTATCTCCTCCCAGCTTTTTTATTCTGACATCTTCCCCTTTCCTTTCCAGCCCTGAAGAAGGATCTTGTCCCAAAACTTTGACTGTTCATTCATTTCCATAGATGCAGCATGACCTGCTAAGCTCCTCCACAATTTTGTGTGCCTGGCTCTGGATTTCCAGCATCTGCAGAATCTCTTGTTTTTACAGATTTTCTATTTAGCAGTCTTTATTCATCCTTAAGACCTAAGGGACAGTTTCTTCAGGATCATGGATTACAGTTATTCTTTCATTCATGAATCTGTGGTGACTCTAAATTCAACAAAGATTTAATAAGCTCAGAATCTTTACAGAACTACCATCTAAAATAATCTTGTGCATCTTTCTAGGTCAGTGGGAATTGTGTAGTAAAATCAAAGTACAATTTAAAAAGAAATTGCTGGAGACATTCAGCAGTCCAAGCCATATCTTGGGAGAGAAAATAAATAATTCTTAATAAATAAATTATTTAATGTGAATATTTCAGTTTGGTGCTCATTGGTAAAGTTAGAAAGCAGTCAGAGGTGAGGGAGCAAAGAATGACATGGAGACCAAGAGAAAATGGAAGATACAGATTAGTATTAACCTAAAAAGAATGAAGAATTGGAAAAGCAACTAATTTCTTGAGAAGGAATGCAACTATAGGGAAAAACAGAGAAGAGAGAAAGAAAATACAATATTGAAACTTTGAGATACCGATAATAGCAGTTGATGGAAATCTGAAATAAAGGATTATTTTGGGAAAGCCCAGAAGGTCAGGCAGTACCTGTGGAGACAGAAATATGTTTTACAATAGAAATGACCATGTATTAAAGTAAAGAATTCCAAAGTAAACACAGAAAATGCTAGAGACTCTCAGGAACCAAGGCAGAATAGGTGGAGAGAGAAACTGAGCTGCTACCCCAGGACAATGATGTTTTATGTTGGCAACTATGAAAGGTCACCAATCAGAACCCCACTGTAAACCCCAGCATTTCATTCTTCTGCATCAGTTAAGTCACAGCTGAACCCAGAGAGTTGATATATCCTGTAACAGAAATTGAGGTGTTGTTCCTCAGGCTTATGTTGGGAATCATTGCAACAGTTCAAGAAGTCTCCTACCTGAGAGAAAGCATTTTAGATTATCTTGGATGTGTTTTAGCTGCAAAAAATGGATGCTTGAAAATTAAGTTGGATGAAAGCATGCAGGGCTCTTCATGGAAAGATTGCAATAAATGTTGCAAATAGTACAGGAAAACAGCACCTGTTGGATAGAATCAAAGCATCCTGACAGGAAACTATTCTCAGTGAGGCTTCTGGTGTATTTTGACACTGTAGCTTTTGTGTTTACAGCACATTAACGGCAATACATTGATACCTATTCCACACCTCCTTTGCCATGTGCTTTGCCATTCCAATCCTTAAACCAGGAATCAGGGCCTTTCCTTCTTTACTGTTCTTCTGTCTGGGCATGATGCAGCCTTCCTGCCTCAATATCAAATTCTCCAAGTTTAGGTTACTCACTTATTCTTTCTGTCTGTTACAGAACTGGACATTCCTGTCTGTCATCATTTTTGACACAGTATTTTTAATTTTATTTTAGTATAGTCTTGTCTACTGAGTATATTCAATAGTCTTGTTATTAACCACATGAAATATAAAGAATCAGGATTAGGTTTAATATCACTGGCATATGTCATGAAATTTGTTATTACGCAGCAGCAGTACATTGCAATACGCAATAATAAAAACTGAAAAATACAGTGATCAGTACAGTGATATATAATATAGTATATATATATTAAAATGTTAAATTAAATAACCTGGGCAAATAGAGCAAAAGAGGTACTGAGGTAGTGCTCATGGGTTCAATGTCCATTCAGAAATCTGATGGCAGAGGGGAAGGAAATATTCCCGAATCATTGAGTGTGCCTTCAGGCTCTTGTACCTCCTCCTTGATGGTAACAATGAGAAGAGGACATGTCCTAGGGAATGGGCTCCTTAATGATGGATGCTGCCTTTTTGAGGCATCACTCCTTGAAACTTGATATATTTCTAATTGTTATCTGATCTCACCTTATCAATGATGTTTTCTTCAACCTACAGATGCTTTCTGATCCTCCATCCCGTGGAAAAGTAACTTGCTTTCTCTCTTCACCAGTTCTGACAAATGGCCTCAGACCTGAAACATTAACTGCTTCTCATTCCACAGTTACCATGACCTGTTGAATGTTTCCAACATTACTTGTTTTATTTTGGAGTTCCACATTTTTTTTAAAGCTTTTTTCACTTACTGTAAGAAAAGTATGCAGCACAAGTCAATATGTCACCCAATAAACTCATGGTCCTGTAAGATAATTTTCTGTGCCATTCCCACCAAGTCCTGGAATAATATTACCAGGGACAAAGATAAGTTTGGTACATGGACAGGAAAGATTTAGAGACACATGGGCCTATGCACGCAAACTAGCTCAGTTAGGCAATTTGGTTAGCATGGACAAGTTGGCCAAGAGGCCTGGATTCCATGTTGTATGTAGCCCTTTGACCCATTGAATTGCACAACTAGGAGAGTGAGTTGGGGAAGTCTTCATGTGCCCCGGTACAATCTCAATCAGAGCTGAAATCAGGTTGATCGAAACCAAAGACAATAATCTAACAATAAAGAACACACAGTCTCTTTGTGTGATGTCCCACCTAATATGATGCTGCATTCATGCTCAGCACACACATTGCAGCAGTTCATTGAGGGATGACCAGTAAACTTCAACAACACCTCTGATGCCCACATTCCAAGAATGAATTAAAAGCTATACAAATGGATTAAAAGTCAGGAATAAGGCCAGTGCCATCATTGAGTCCTTCAATGTCCATCACATAGAAGCATACATCTTATTTTGCAAATTTGAAATCCTAGTTATAGCTTTGCCAGAAACACTGTTGTGATCATTAATCAAATGATGTGAAAATCTTATTCATCCTAGTCCACAATCTCCAACTTTTCATAGGCTAATAATGATCAGCATGTTTGCACTCCACATATCATGTTCAAGATATTTTATTCACAGATGTGTTTCTGCTATTATTTTCACATCCTTTTCCAATTCTTGCTGGATTTTTATTAGCTTTTATGCATCAATCAATATAATTGCTTTGATGAGAACTAAGTTAAACTTTCTCTTTTATGTGGCTCTGTTGCTGTGGCAATTGTAATATGAGAATAGGCCTAATGAAGATATTCCTTCCTTTTGCTTCGAACCTTCAATCTTTTACAATGCACTTATTTAAGTAACATCATAGAAGCCTGGACCTACCAATGCACTGCTCTGTACTCCTTTGAAATAATCATGTCCTTTGCCGACCCAATTATAATTTGCAAGTTGGAAACCTATGCCTGTTACAGACAAGCTTCAGGAATTGGATGAATTTTCATTGAGATCTGAGCCAGATGGCAGTGAAAAGCAGAACAATGAACAAGAATGCAGGGTGTCTTTATGCTGAGCATTCTTTACAAAAAGAATACAACTCCTTTCACAGTTCTAGGATGATTTAAATTCAAGATAAATTAAAATGCTGTAAAATTAAAGTGTAATTACTGTTGCACTGTAGGAAATGCAGCCATTTTTAACAAAGCAAGATTTCACGTATTGAAATACTGACAAAATAATTTACCCACTTGATGGTACCTAATCTAATAATCTCTAATTAGGCATGCAGTAGGAAATCAGAGGGAGGAATCTGCATAAATTCAATGTTGTTACGTTCAATTGTGAGGTCACAAGTTTATTCTCTGTGCTCAGAAGTATTTTTTTACGTTCAGTTATGTGCAAACAGCTGACAAATTATATTTGTTAGCCAATACAAAATGTACAATTTTCGTTGGCTAGAACATATGGTACTTTAATGCAGTATAATTGATTATTGATTACAGAAGGAAGGAACTGAAGTTCATGAGCCAGTCCTCATGGAGGAGACAATCAATAGCTTTAAATTCCTTGGCATTATCATATCAAAAGATCTGTCTTGGGACCATCACGTCCTGTAATTGACATCACAAAGAAGGCACAACTGCTCTACTGTTTTAGAAGTGTGCACAGATTGGCATGTGATCTAAAATTTTGGCAAACTTCTACAGATGTAGAGTGGAGAGCGTCTTGACTGGTTGCATCATGATCTGGTATGTAAACACTAATGTCCATGAAAAGCCTACAAAATATGGTGGACACAGGCAAAGCTCTCGCCACCATTGAGCCCATCTACAAAGAGCACTGTCAGAAAAAATTGCACCTATCATCAAGGAATCTCATCTTCCATGCCATGTGCTCTTCTCACTGCTGCCATTGGGATGGAGATACACCATGAGGTTCTAGCAGTTATTACCCTTCAACTCTAGGCTCCTGAACCAACATGGATCATTTCACTCAACTCAGCTCTGAACTGGTTCTGCAACCTATGGACTCACTTTCAAGGACTCCTCAGTTTATGTTTTCAGTATTATTTATTTATTTGATTGTTCGTCTGTTTGTTTATTTACTTGCACAGTTTATCTTCATTTTCTCATTGATTATCAGTCTTTGTGTGCAGTTTTGCATAGATTCCATTGTTTTCCTTTGTTCTCCTGTGAACGCTTGCAATAAATTTCTGAACATTGCAGTAACTGCCTTTATCTGACAGCTTGAAAACATACATAAAGAAATATCTGAGTAGCAGGATGCCCCAAAGCCATTCCAACCATGGAAACATTTTGCATATGTAGTCACAGTTGAAATGTGTGAAATGAACTTGCCAAATTTCACACAGCAACCCCCAAAAAAAGTGTTGTGACGATCTAGTTACATTATGAGGGACAAATAATAATGCAAACAAAATAAATAATTTAATTGATCTGTTAAATGCATCCAGGAGACTGACATAGATACTTCCTCTAAAGGTTAACACATTTGAGAGTGTTAAACTCCCAGTGCTTTCCTTGATAATAGTCCTAACTTCATATAACAGCAGCAGGGCATGAACTCAGAAGTTTTTGATGTACAGAGTACAGATCACATTTTATCTGTATTGATATTAAATTATCCATTATATTGTGAATATAAAGACAAACCTGTGAGATGTGGGAACTCTGAGGGACCACCGTCTCCCTGCTAACTACATCTACATGAGGTGTGTCCAGCTGCAGCCCCTTATAAGCCATTTTAAGGAACTGGAGCTGCAGCTGGATGACCTTCAGATCATACTGAAGACAGAGGAGGTGATGGATAGGAGCTACAGAGATGTAGTTGCCTCTAAGTTGCAGAGGCAGGTAGATGCGTATCAGCATATGGAAAGGAAACAGACAGACAATGCAGAGGCCTGTGAGTGTTTCCTTCAATAATAAGCATATTATGGGGAGGGATGAGCTACCAGGGGGTAGCTACAGTGACCAGATCTCTCCCAATGAGTCTGGTTCTATGGCTCAGAAGGGAAGGCAGAGAAGAGGACTGCAGTAGTGATAGGGGATTCCATAGAGGAGCAGACAGGAGGTTTTGTGGACATTAAAGAGACACTCATATGGTATGCTGCCTCCAGGGTACTAGAGTCAGGGATTTCTGCAATCAGGTCCACAGCATTCTAAAGGGGAAGGGTAAACAGCCAGAATCCATGGCACACATCAGCACTAATGGCATAGGTAGGAGAAGGTACGATGTCCTGAAGAGAGAATATAGGAAGCTATGCAGACAGCTGAAAAGCAGGACCTTAAGGATAGTGGTAACTGGATTATTACCTGTGCCAAGTGCCAGTGTGGGTAAAATTAAGATGATTTTGCAGGCAAATGTGTGGCTGAGGAATTTGTGCATGGAGAAGGGTTTCAGATTTTTTGATCGCTGGGATCTCCTCTGGGGGAGGAATGACTGTATAAAAAGGATGGGTTACACCTGAACCCAAGGAGGACTAATGATATACTAACTGCCCCATTCTTACAAGTAGTGTTCATAATATGAGAGAATGCACCCTGTAGTTTGAGAGGAAGAGGCAGAAATCAGATGTATCAGTATTACAGCGGAATATAGGGAACTACAGAGGCATGAGGGAGATGCTGGCCAAAGTTGATTCAAAAGGGACACTAGCAGGGAAAATCGCAGAACAGCAATGGCTGAACCTTTTGGGAGCACTTCTGAGAGTGCAAGATAAACTCATGCCAAAGACGAAGCAGCATCTTAAAGGGAAAATGAGACAACCTTGACTGACAAGGGAAATCAAAGATAACATAGAATCAGAAGGGAGAGCATATAAAATAGCAAAAATTAGTGGAAGTTAGAGGATTGGGAAGCTATTAAAAACCAACAGATGGCAACTAAAAAGCAATAAAGAGAGAAAAGGTGAAATATGAAGGTAATCTAGCCAAGATTGTCAAATAGGATATAAAAAGTTGTCTTCAGATATATAAAGAGTAAAAGAGAGGCAAGTTTAGATGTCAAACCATTGGAAAATTACAATGTAGGGGTATTAATGGGGGACAAGGAAATTGTGGATGAACTGAATAAATATTTTACATCATTGTGGAAGACACTAGCAGTATGCCAGTGGTTGAAGAGTATCAGGGTATGTTGGAGTAGAGGATGAGGTTTTGGGGTACTTGGAGGCACATGATAAAATAGGCCAAAATCAGCATGGGTTCCTTAAGGGAAAACCTTGCCTGACAAATGTGTTGAAATTCTTTAAGAATATAAGTAAGATAGACAAAGCACAAATGGTGGATGTTGTGTACTTGGATTTTCATAAGGCCTTCAACAAGGAGCTACATATCAGGCTGCTCAGCAAGATAAAAGCCCATTCTATTAGAGAAAAGGTACTAGTATGGATAGAGCATTGGCTGATAGGCAGGAAGCAAAGAGTGAGAATAAAGAGAGCCCTTTCTGATTGGCTGCCTGTGACTAGTGGTGTTTCACAGGTGTCTGTGTTGGAACAGCTTCTTTTTCTGTTAAATGTCAATGATTTATATGATGGAATTGATAGCTTTGTGGCCAAGTTTGCAGACCGTATGAAGATAGGTGGAGGGACTGGTTGTGTTGAAGAAGCAGGGAGTCTGCAAAAGGGCTTAGCCAGATTAGGAGAATGGAGAAAGAGGTGGCAGATGGAATATAGCATGCACTTTAGTAGAAGGAAAAGAAGTGTAGACTAGTTTCTAATTGGGGAGAAAATTCAAAAGTGCAAAGTGCAAAGCGATTTAGGAGGCATAGCTGAGGATTCCCTAAAGGTTATCTTGCAGGTTGAGTCAGTGATGAGAAAGACAAGTTATCATTCATTTCAAAGTGAATAGAAAATAAAAGCAAAGTTGTAACATTGAGACTTTATAAGGCACTGGCGTGCCTCACTTGGAGTACTATGAGCAGTTTTGAGCCTCTTATCTAAGAAAGGATGTGCTGGTATTGGAGAGACTTCACAGGAGGTTCACAAGAATAAGAATGAAGAGCATTGATGACTCTGGGGTTGTACTCACTGGAATTTAGAAGAATGAGGAGTATGTCATCAAAACCTATCAAATGTTGAAAGGCCTAGATAGGGTGAATATGGGAGAGGATGTTTCCTATTGGGGGGAGTCTAAGAACAGAGGGCAGAGCCTCAGAATAGAGGGATGTTCATCTAGAAAGGAGATGACGAGGAATTTCCTTAGCCAGAGGGTGGTGAATCTGTGAAATTCGTTGCCACAGGCGGCTGTGGAAGCCAGGTCATTGGGTGCATTCAGATAGGTTCTTGTTTAGTCAGGGCATGAAAGGTTATGGGGAGAAGGCAGGAGAATGGGGATGAGCGGGAAATAGATCTGCCATGATGAAATGGCAGAACAGACTTGAATGACCTAATTCTGCTCCTATGCTATATAGTCTTATGGTCTTATAAGCAATTTACATATACATGTGCAAAGTTTGATTAGTAGAATTGTGGATGATACTAAAATAGATGGTATTGTAGACAATGAAGAAGTTTATCAAAGTTTACAGAGGTGGGCTGAGGATTGGCAAACAATATTCAATTCAGATAATTGAGAGGTGTTGCATTTTAGGAAGTTAAACTATAGCAGGATTTACATAGAGTATGGTCAGGCCCAGCAGGTTATTGTGGCACAGAGGGACCCAGGAACAGTAGTCTCGAGTTTGCTGGAAGTGGCTTCTCAGGTAGACTGGATGGTGAAGAGTAAGCATCTGAAACACTGGTCTTCATCAGTCAAGGCATTAACTATAGGAGCTTGGATGTTATATCACAATTTAACAAGACCTTGTTTCATTACCACTCTTATCAATACACCCATCAAAAACATTCTGACTGGATTCATAACGGCTTGGTAAGGCAACTGCTCTGCACATGACAACAAGAAACTGCAAGAGAATTGTGGGCACAGATCACACAGCAGGAACCAACCAGGACTCTGTCTATAGTTTTTTCTGCCTCAGTAAAGCAGACAACATAATCAAAGACCCCAACCACCTTAGACAATTCCTCTTCTGTTCTCTCCCATTGAGCAAAAGAAATGTTCCCCTGTTTTGGGAAATATGCCAGCCATGGAGAATTTAAAGCTGAATTGGTACAGCTACGATCCAAATTAAAGTTTCGGTAATTAGTTTGTTGGTGAATGTGGTATCTGATACATTGCCATTGACAACTTTTCCTGAACAACTGATATTTAAGAGTAGACTGGTGGCAGAGTAACTAGTTAGTGTGGATTTCATTTTACATTATCACTGACATATGTCATAAAATTTGTTGTTTAATGTGTAGCAGAATGATGCAAAATATAAAAATCACTTTAAGTTACAAAATAGTGCAATACGTAAATAATTAAATACTGCTCATTCTTAAAGCATGATACAACTTTAGAGTGCACTACTTTGGTCAGTAGATCTTAGTGATGCAACTATGCTAGAACAATTTAATTAGCGACGTGGCTTATTCAGAAGCACAAACTTTCATCAGGCAGCCAGACAGGTTTTGTGGTTTATAACTTTTGTTTAAGAGGTACGATCAAGCATTTCATGATGTCATGTGGAGTGGATGCAATGGGGTGACCCCAGAAGATGATCCAGTTGTCTCTTCTGGCAGAACATGGAAGCAAACACCAGCTTTGCCTTTTTCACTCACATGCTGGGATCTGTAATTATGATGTTTATGGAGCCTGTTCCTCCATTTAGTTGTTTAATTATCCATCACCATTCACAGCTGGATGTGACAACATTATAGAGCTTTAATTGAATTATTGGCTGTGGTATTTCTTAGTTGTATTTATTGGTTGCTACACCTAAGGTTTTGACTGCCCATGGCCCCAATTTGTAAGTTCACTGGGTTCATACCCTAGAGTTCCTCAATCGACCAAAGGCCGTGGTAATACATTGAAGGGAATTTCATCATCGGTGACTGTCTTTGCTGAGAAGCTTGCTGCTGAAATATGGAAAGTAGTCCATGTTTTCAAGGCCTAACATTGAGGGAAAACAGTAGGTTGTAGTAGGAGCAGGTTGTTGGAGAACCTACTTTCAAAGATTCAAAAGTTCAAAATAAATTTATTATCGAAATTAGGTATATAATATGCAACCCTGAGATTAATTTTCTTGCAGGCATTCACAGGAAAATAAAGAAATATAGTAGAATTCATGACAATCTATACATAACAAGGCAGAGCTCCTGAAAGTGTGTGTACAGGCTGTGGAGTTAGTTCAGCATTGAGGTGCGTGAAACCAATCACACCAGTTCAGGAGCCCAATGGCTTCAGGACAACAGCTGTTCCCAAACCTGGCAGTGAGGGACCCAAGGCTCCTGCACCTCCTGCCCAATGGTAATAGCAAGAGAAGAGGGAGATGGGTCAAATGCAGGCAGACAGAATAGGCTCTGGTGAGGGATCTTGGCTGGCCTGAAGTAGTAGGGTTGAACAGCAGTTTATTTTCCATTCTCAGGCCTTGATGCTTTAATCCAGCTTGAAATCGAGCCCAGCAATACCTGACTTTCCTCTTCAAGATGCTGTATCTGTATTCCTGAGAGTCAAGTTCACCAAATCCTTCAGCAGCTCGTAAAATAGCTAACTTTTTTAGACAGTTCAAAAGTTTGCTTCTTAAAGAGAAATTACAGGGTGCATACTATAGTGATCATAGTTCGGAAGAAGTAAATCTAGTATAATATCTAGTAATTTTGGGAGCTGCCCACAGAAGTCATCATATATCTCCAGCACCATCTTGTATATAAGGCTCACCCTCTCAAGGGCTTCACATCTGTTTAATGAACTGGGAGCACGTGGAAGCCCTACATAAGTGCCAGAAGGTTCAAAGCATCTCACAATCCATCCACCAGCCTACCCTGTCAGCCACACCTTGCCTCATCCATGGAAGGGTCCAGTCTCCCTCCTTGCCTTCTTTAGTCACCTCTGAATCCACAAAACCAGAGTAGAAATAAGTTATCTTCAACGGCTAAGTGATTACCTATAAAGACATTATCCTTCAGTATAAATTATGCTTCAACATGCTCTTTTACCCACCTTACTGTAAGAGGTTTGGTCCCCCGGTTTGTTTATGATGATATAATTAAGGATAAGGCAGGCCTTGAGTTACAGATTGGAGTG
This sequence comes from Mobula birostris, assembly GCF_030028105.1. Classification (NCBI taxonomy): domain Eukaryota; kingdom Metazoa; phylum Chordata; class Chondrichthyes; order Myliobatiformes; family Myliobatidae; genus Mobula; species Mobula birostris. Next base: position 192,448,473 of record NC_092370.1, on the reverse strand, counting down.
AAATATAATTCTCCTGCTTCTGTTAGCTCACCACATCTTATAATGCCATCTTTGAGGTATTAATTAAGTATGAATCCATTCTATTTTTCACAGTAGTAGCACCACAGATAATGATGGAAATTTTGATGTAACTTCTCATCAATAATAATGCAGTGGTCATTCTCATCAGTACTTTCTAGGGCAGAGACTATCAGAAGCAAAGCCATTTTCTAGTCATTTTGTCAGAGGCAACATCAAGGAAGTATAATTTTTAAACATAATTTCCTTCAGACGTCTGACTGTTTGGTGTGGTATTGCATGCCTCTGTTTGCTCATGGCTCAAGGTGAAAATCCGAGCCCCTCTCAAATCATCTCAAAGATGAAAGCAGTTCACGGATAACTCCATCATCTTCTCAGGTAGGATGTTGCTTTGCCAGTATTGCCAATATGTAGACAACAGATAATTAAAGATCAAAGAATTTTGGGATAGATACTGAGGACATCTGCAGATTACTTCAAGAAGAATTTTATTTTAGGATGTCAGCAGCTGATTAATCAGATGATGGGAAGAAGTGCAACCAAACACTGCATACTGACTGGCCTCCAATTACATGGCTTGTCACTGCTGTAATCAGAAGTTCAGTGCAGAAGCTCTTGAGGTTTTTACCACCAGTGGAGTAAAGAAGGCAAGGTACTAAAAATATTAAGTTTATTGAGTGGAAGGTTCAAGCTTGTACAATTCATCTGTACTTTCCTCAATCATAGGACATTCTCAAACCAGCTCCCAATCACATCCATGAATTCCAGAACCTCTGGTGGGACTAGAAAGCCACTTGTCATTCCAGCCAGATATCTGTTTTTATCAGGGTTGGGCATGACTTTGCTGGGTGAGCCTAGGAAATTAAAACTCTGTAGCTCCCAACTGTTGGAGTTTAGATCTCTGCATTGATAGACCAGTCAGATAGAAAATTAAAGCCCAATCCAAGCTCAATCCATTCCCTACTAATCTAAAAGCAAAATAATCCCAGTTTATCAGAACCCTGCACAACGTAATCCAAACCCAGAACCCCACTAATCTAAATGTGACTCCATCCTGACTGATCAGAACCCAACACAAACTAAAACAGTCCAAAAACAACACAATCTCAGATTAGCTCTACCCAATATAATCCCTATTATATTACATGGGGCTCACTAGACTGAATCCAAAGTAGTCCAAACAATGTACACTCAGCTGATACAAAGTTTCAAAGGTACAATTTAATGGCAAAGAAATGTAAATTATATACATCCTGAAATGCTTTCTCTTCGCAACCATCCATGAAAACGGAAGAGTTCCCCAAAGAATGAATTGCAGTTAACTGTTAGAACCCCAAAGTCCCCCCCCAAGCTTTCCCCTCCTGTGCGTAAGCGGCAGCAAGCAACAATCCCCTCTTCCTCCACTGGCAAAAAAAAATGCATCCGCACCAGCACCGAGCTCTCAAGTGTGAGCAAAGCAGCAGCAACGACATAAACTTGCAGTTACCCCAAAGACTTCACGTTTCACCTGGTATTCGACATACCACAGGTTCTCTCTCTCCCTGTTAAGGGAGAAAGAGTTGTCTTCATTTTCCCAGCGAGTGAGGAGACATAACAAACAACTTGTTGCTTTACGAAGTTAAAAGTCCGTCACATCGCTTTTTTCGAGCTTTGTACCCAAAAAACTGGGCACACAGCTGCAGATATTCTGACTCCCTCGATGACACATGGGTCTCCTGTCATGACACTGACACTCGATCTGCCTGTCTCCAGAGCCCCGAGATCCTAGGCTTCCAAATCCAAGCCGGATTCTTTGGCTGAGCCTTTGGTGTGCCGAACAACAACGGCCGGTTGTGAAACCCTGAGAGTGGGTCCCATTCTCACAATGAACCGTAGTCAGTGTGTAACTCCAGGTTAGGGTCTTCAAAAGAACCCTGAAAGAGAAAAATAGAGATATTAAAGATGGAAATAGAGCTGTTTCCGAAGATGCAAGTAAAGGAGTCGCCGTTAGGTGCCATTAACCCTCCTCAGCTCCGTCTAAGAAGATACAATTTTTTTCATACCCAATGTAGATGTATATGCACAACCACATCAATGAAGAATAGATGACACTTGCTATGAAGCCAAGCAAAACATCCTCAGCTGGATGGAGTACTGAGCCAACCCAGCCCAGACCCAGCACATGTCATTATTCCCTTTGGACTTAAATCGGATAGATTAGTCCTACATTATTTCAAAGGTTAAAATAAAACTTAATTCTCAATGATAATTTAAATTTGCACTGTTCCTTCAGAAAATCAATACATTTTGAACCATAACAGATGAAGCAGTAATTGTCAATGTAGTAAAGGAATGCAAATGCAAATTCAGAGCCCAGGAGAGGTAGATCACCTCTAGTGTATGTAAATCTAGGAGATAAAGATTCACACATTCATGCTGTCTTCATAAATCAATTATGAAAACTTTGCTTAATCCCTCACAGAGAACAACTTTAAACATGTCAGTCATTCCCAGCTGATGCATCAATCAACGTTAACCAATAAAGCAAGTCTTGATAAAACACCAGTTTGCAATTATGCAGAATTGTTACCATAACAAGATAATCCAAATCAACGAAAATCACAAATTTATCATTGTTACAGACCCAGAGGTGCTTGAGAAAGAAATTATAGTAATTCCTTTTTAGCAGATAAATGGGGATCATTTTTCTCTTCACAATCGGTAGGAAAATGGTAAATGTGCTCTCTGCTAAATCTCTTCCCAGTTGTGCTATAAATAGCTCAAAGGGAAAAAAAAAACAACTTCCCTGAAGCTGAATGTTTTTTTGTAATCCTGGATCTTCACTGCCTCAGCCATTTCATCAATAATTCCTTGAGAAGAAAGATAAGTCAAGGCGACATAAGAGCTTCCAGAAGCCTCCCTATTGGCAGATCATCCATTTACCTGAAACAAGGCTGTCTCTTCAGTAAGGATGTGGCTGAAAGAAATTCAGGAAGTGTTAACTTCTGTCAGATTTAATCATCCACTTGAAAGAGTAACTGAATTGTATCAGTCTGTATCCTCAAAATTCCAGATAATGTTATTTTTCAAATAGATATCTATAAGTAATCCATAATCACATAAGTAACATGAAGTTAATGGATTTTGGATAAATATGCTAGATAGAGGAGCCATTTCTAGTTACTGAAACTTTGATCTTTGATTCAAAACAAAATACTTGATGCTGAGTGGTTTCAATTCTGGTTTACATGAAAGGAGCATCACTGAGAAAAATGGCCTTTTAATATGTGGAAATAGCACTGCTATAATACGTTACTTCCTGTAGAATGCAAGATTGATTTGAGGACAATACAACTATGGTACATCAATTTCACTGAGTTTTGTGGGTAGAAGTTATATCTGTAATTTTTCCATCTCAACCTTGAGCTATGCCAGAATCATAGCGTAAGTTTACAGTATATTTTCTGGTGAGAGTTCCTTTCTGGCAATAGCCATAATTGAAATTCAGACAGTAGTGGAAGCCATTGTTTACCTGAGGACCACCTCTAGTTAGCCTTCAGCGGTGTGATGCTAAACAACTCCCAAATGAAAATGATGGAACCACTGAGAGCATTGAGAGCAAAGACTCATCCATATTACCTCAGCATGACGCCTCACTTCTTCAGAGTAGAATGGAAGACTGGTAATGGGTGTTTCCACACCTTTAAAGATCTTTTGGATTTTCTTCAACTAATTTCAATTGTAAGAAAAAACAACCAAGGGCAGTCACTGATCTGTTTTCATCTTTGCCATGTTTTCTTCTTCATACTGAATAACAGTATATCTCCAAAATTATTTTAAGTCAGACCTGTTTCTGCTCTTTTAGTGATGATAGAAGCTGAGTTATGTTGCTTGCTGTGATTTTTTTTTAACTACAGAAGTCACTGTTTGATTTTTCATTATTCGGTTATGGAGTGATCACTGATTACAATCGGCAATGCCTTGGTGATAACACTTCTTCCTTAGCCATGTGTTCACTAACTAATTAATACATGTACAGTCAGGTCTTATTAAATCACCAAATGTACTATTGTAAATTTTAACCCCATTTTCTTCGCATCACCAGAATCAGAGAATTTGAATTGAAGGAATAAGAACATTTCTTCATTGATATAAATGAAATCTTCTTAATGTGATTCAGAGAACTGTCTGAGTTCTTTATAACTTATGCACATATGCAATGAGGTATGCTTAATGTATTTGCATTCAGCATATTTTCAATTTTATATTTGCAAGGTAATGACGACTTTGAGGCCAGTCAGTAAGTGTAATTTCCAATATTTCACTTCAACTGAAAAGCCCCAAAATGACTGCTTTGGGATTAAGCAAAATTCAAGAGGTCTAAAATTTCATGATGTTCATGTTGTTGTGGTATAGATATTAATCATATGTTCTGAGTAATTTATTTTGCATAAGATGTGAACATAATTTCATGTCCCACACCTGAATTCTCACATCTTGTGCGCAAGGGAGCATCGCTGCTGCATGACCCCCTACAAATCACCAACCTTACCATGCTGATTGCTCCTTTAGAATGAAAGGGGAAAAGACCTAAAATGCCATGGAAGTACCTTCAATAGGAGGAAGTCCCTCTTGTTAATATGAGCTTTCATTTTAGACCCAAGTAGTTCCCATCCACATCCAACAGAGGAATATACTGTACCTGGCGATAAGGTAAACTGGACAAATATGATTTTGATTCATAAAGTCACAGTCATATAATATGCAAACAGACCCGTTGGCTTTGCAGAGAGATCCATTTATTGAGTCTGTGTGGCTGGAATTCAGGAACAAAAAGAGAGCAATCACCCTATTATTATACTTTGCATTGTACTGCTGCTGCAAAATCAATGAATTTCACAACATACGCTGGTGATATTTAACCTGATTCAGATTCTGTTGTTCTATGGGCCCCCTATAGATACCGGGACATTGAGGAGCAGATAAGCATTCATAATTTTGAAAGGTGCAAAAATAACAGGGTTGATATCATGGGTGATTTCGACTTCCCTCATAATGATAGGCAACTCCTTCTGCTAAAAGTTTAGATGGGGCAGAATTAGTTAGTGTGTTCAGGAAGGATTCCTGGCAGAGTACGTGGACAGGATGAGATAAAGATAGACCCTTCTGGAGTGGCACAAGACACTGGTTGTCCTCTCTGTGGTTGAGAACTTCAGAGTTAACACATTACACGTCACATGCCATTGATAATAAACCTGATTCTGATTCTGATTCTGAGCAACTCCCTGAACAGCATAACCATCATTTAGATAGGAGCAGACTGTATGGGAAAGTATTCAATTGGGAGGGGGATATGTAAGATGGCATGAGGTAGGAAGTTGGGAGTATAAATTAGGAACAGATGTTCTCAGGGAAATGCATAGCATAAACGTGGAGGTTGGTTAGGAATAACTTGCGTGTGGTTCTAGATAGATTTGTCCCATTGACACAGGGAAACGATGGTAGTGTGAAGGAAACATGGTGACAAAAGAGGCCATTACTAATGTAAAACTCACTGGCCTATGATTGCCAAGTTTATCCCTATTAAATTTCTGGACCAATGGTACATTTGCCATCCTCCAATCCTATAGTACCAAGATAGCCAGGAAGGAGTTTAAGATGGACTTACTTTCTGCCCATTACACCACTGGCATTTAGGGCAGCAACAAAGGTCCTCCATCTCTGGCAGTGTTCAGGAGTTCCTTCGTCATGTCAGTAGCTTCCTTTTGGTTTTCACTATTGTCAGTCATGCAGGTCCCGGGTGGAGACTCAGGAATACTGTCACACTCAGCTGTAGAAGGATTCTTCATTGCTGTTTCCCTCACAATTTTGTTTTACCAGTCAGGGTTGTTAGCCCTGAGCTGAACCTCCGAACCTGGAGGCCCTGTGATCCGCCTTTAACCTTCAACCTATTTGGTATGGGTGACCCTACCAGGAGCCAAAGCATAAAGCCCTGACTCCAACCAACATAGCTCTCCAGGTCATTGAGGCACGCAAGTCTCCAAGCTCAACGATAAGTTTGTAGTCCTCTTGGAGTAAGAATGGAATTAGGAGAACCAGAATGGGACATGAGAAGGCCTTGGTAAGTAGAATTAAGGAAAACCTGAGACATTTTACGCATATGTGAAGAACATGAGGATGCCTAGAGAAAGTGTAGGGCCAATAAGAGATAGAAGAGGAACTGCAGTCGAAGGAGATAGGGGGGATGTTTTTAATAAATACTCTGCTTCAGTGCACATGAAGAAGAGGGAGTTCAATGAATATGAGTTCAATGTAAATAGGCTAATATACTGGAGTATGCTGAGGTTAAGAAAGAGGCAGTGTTAGAGTTTCTGAAAACAATTAGGACAGACAAGACCCTGGGGTCAGTTGGAATATTCCACAGGTTACTATGGGAAGCAAGGAGGAGATTTCTGGGCCATTGACTGTTATATTTGCATCATTCCTGGACACAGGAGTAGTACCAAAGAATTTGAGGATGACAAATATTGTGGCATTGTTCAAGCAAGATAATCGAGATAATCCTAGGAATCAGACCAGTGAGTCTTTTATCAGTGGTGGGAAATGACTCTTAAGGACAGGATTTATGAACTTTGGAAAGTATAGTCATATTGGGGGTAATCATCATGGCTTTGTGAGGGGCAGGTCATACATCAGATGTTTTTCAAGTATGTGACAAAGCAATTTGATAAAGGCAGATTTTCGTAAGCCATTGACAAGGTTCCCCATGGGAGGCTCATCCTGAAAGCCAAGAGGCATGGGATCCATGGAAACTTGGCTGTGTGGATTTGGAATTGGAAGATTCTGCCCATAGAAATCAGAGGGCAGTTGTAGATGGAGTTGTAGATGTAGATTTCTGGAGGTCAGTGATTAGTGGTATTCTGCAGGGATAAGTTCTGGGACACCTGATCGTCATGATTTTTATAAATAAATTGGGGGAGGAAGTGAAAGGGCAGGTTAGTAAGGTTTGTAGTGCTGTAGATAGTGTAGAAGACAATTGTAGGTTACAGTGGAATATAGAAAGGATGTAGAGCTGGGTGGAGAAGTGGCAGATGGAGTTCAAAGTGTGAAGCATACACTTTGGAAGATCATCATGAAAGCAAAGTACAAGCTTTCTTAGCAATGTGGAGGAATAGGGGAATTTTAGGGTCCACATCCATATATTCTCAAAATTACTGCACAAGTTGATAAGGTTGTTAAGGAGGTGTATGATGTGTTGGCCTCCATTACTCAGAAGACTGAGTTCAAGAGCTGCATGGCAAGGTAAGGTAATGCTGCAGCTCTATGAAACTGGTGGGACCACACTTGAAGTATTGTGTTCAGTTGTGGTTGCCAAACTATAGGAAAGCTGTCAAAGCTTCAGAGAGAAAGTGCAGAGGAGATTTACCAGGATGCTGCCTTGAAGTGGATGGGCTACAGCAGCAGAAGACCACAAATGTACACTCAGCTGCCACTTTATTAGTTTCTGTGTTCAAAATGTTTATATAAATTATAAATTGCAAAGGTCCCACCATCCTCCGAGACGCAACACTGAGTGCGGGTCTTCTGTCCAATCATCACCATTTACTTTCCTCACACTGAACCAATTAAGAATCCAATCTGTTATTTATCCCTGGATCACCTATGATCTAACCTTCCAGATTAGCCACTGGAATGAGGGGCCTCATCAAAAGTCTTACTAAAATACAACATCTGCTGTCCTATCCTCATTTACCCTGTTAGTTTCTTCCTCGAAGATGTCCAACAAATTTCTTGGACATGACTTCCCACACACAAAGCCTTGAGGTCAAAACTGAATCAGACCCTGTCTATTTGTTCACCAAAGCAGGACAAATCAAGCACAACTGCTATATATTTAAGGTATATTTAAAGTGGAGTTCGATAGGTACTTGATTAGTAAGGGGGGCAAAGGTTACAAGGGAAAAGATAGGGGAGGAAAAATAAATCAGCTATGATTGAATGGCACAGCAGACTCGATGAACTGAATGGCTTAATTCTGCTGCTGTGTCTTATGGTCTAAACTAATGACTGCTGAATTAATCTACCTTTCAACCATTGTCAAAAGATGGAAGTTCTCATCAACTATGGTCTTAAGAGGTACTTAGTCACTGATTATCTAATAAAAAAATTTCAAGTTTGGGTTGCACCAAGACTACATCACAGGATTGGTCCAAATATAGTTCCAGAGATCTGAACTCTGGAGGTGAGGTGACAGTTGCTGCTCTTCACATCAAGGCAGCATTTGATCAAATATGACATCAAGAGCTGTAGACAATGGGCATCAAGGAAAAAACACTCCAATGGCTGGTTGCCACATCACTCAAAGGACGGTCTTTATGGTTCTCAGATGTTATTCATTCTGGCCTCAAAATAACATTGCAGGGGTTCATCAGAATCAGGTTCAACATCAGCATATGCTGTGATATCCATTAACAGTGGCAGCAGTACAATACAGTACATAATAAAGATAGACAAATAATAATTAATTACAGTAATTAATTGAACTATACTAAATAGTTCAATTAAAAATAACAGTGCAAAAACAGAAATAATATTTTTAAAAAGTGAGGTAGTGTTCACTGGTTCAATGTCCATTTAGGAACTGGATGGCAGAGGGGAAAAATCTGTTCCTAAAACACTGAGTGTGTGTCTTCAGGCTTATGCACCTCCTTCCTGACAATAACAATGGGAACAGGGCATGCCCTGGGTGATAGGGGTCCTTAATAATAGGCATCACCTTTCTGAGGCACTGCTCCTTGCAGATGTCTTGGATACTATGGAGGCTAGTACCAATGATGGAGCTGACTACTCTTGCAACTTTCTGTAGTTTCTTTCAATCCTGTGCAGCAGCCCCTCCCCCCCATCCCAGACAGTGATGTAGCCAGCCAGAATGCTCTCTAATGACATCTGTAGAAGTTTTCGAGTGTTTTAGGTGATAAACCAAATCTCAAACTCCTGAAGAAGTAGAGCCACTGTTTTCTTTATAGCTGCATTAATATGTTGAGACAGGTTAGATCCTCAGAGATATTGACACCCAGGGACTTGAAATTCCTCAGTCTCCCCACTTCTGTTCCCTTGTCTTACCCTTCCTGTAGTCTATAATCAACTCTTTTGTCTTACTAATGTTGAGTACAACGTTGTTGCAGAGAAACCACTCAACTAGCTGGTATATCTCGCTTCTGTACACCCTCTAGTCTCCATCTGAAGTTTTGTCAACAATGGTCGCATCATCAACAAATTTATAGATGGCATCTGAGCTGTTTTCAGCCACGCAGAGATGGGTGAAGAGAGAATAGAGCAATGGGCTAAGCACGCATCCCTGATGTGCACCAGTATTGATCGTCAGCAAGGAGGAGATGTTATTACCAATCCACACAGGTTAGAAAGTCAAGGATCCAATTGCAGAGGGAGGTACAAAGACTCAGGTTCCATATCTTTCCAATCAGGACTGTAGGAATGCTGGTGCTATAGTCAAGGAACAACATCCTGACATAGGTGCTTGCATGCATTGTCCAGGTGATCAAAGACCACGTGGAGAGCCATTGAGATTACATCTGCTGTAGACCTATTGTGGCAACAGGCAAACTGCAGTGGGTCCTGGTTCTTGCTGAGGCGGGAGTTGATTCTAGCCATGACCAACTTCTCAAAGCATTTCATCACCATAGACGTGAGTGCTACTGGACAACAGTCCTTAAGGCACTTCACACTTTTCTTCTTGGGCACTAGTAAAATTATTGCTCCTTTGCAGCAGGTGGGAATTTCCCACAATAGCAGTAAGAGGTAGAAAATGTCTTTGAATATATTCACCAGTTAGTTGGCACAAGTTATCAGGTACTCCATCGATACCTGCACCTTGCGAGGGTTCACCGTCCTGAAAGACAACCTGATGTCATCCTCTGAGACAGAGATCTTTTGGCCATGTTGTAAGTCAATCCACTTTTTTCCAGCCTCATCGATGATCTCCTGCAGTATTCTTTCTGAAGTGGGATGTTTGCTGGTGATCAAGTGGAAAGTTCAATACCTCAGGAAATGAAGTAGACAATGTTTGTGTGCTGCAAGACCTAAACAAAATTCAGGCATAAACTGATCAATGGCAGGTAATGTTTAATATACAAAACTACTAGCTAGACAACAAAAGAGAACTTTATCACTCACATAACATTTAACGGCATTACCGTCACAGAATTTCCACCATCAATATCCTGTGGATAGAGGATTGGTGGGGCTTACTCCTGACTATAGATTCAACTGGACCTGCTATGTAAATATTGTGGCCATCAGAGAGTCAGATGCTGAGCATCCTGCAGCATCACTCATCTCCTGGCACTCCAAAGTTTATCTACCATCCACAAAACACAAACAAATCAAGATGGAATGCTCTCCTCTTACTTGGATGAGTGCAGCTCTAACAATTCTCCAAACGCTTAACACAAAGACAAAGTAACCCACTTGATTGTCACGCTAGCAATCTCCTGAACTGGTCATCTCCCACCACCACCAATGCACAGAGGCTCAGTATGCACTGCAGAGGAAAAGGATTGTAGTTACCTCACTCAAGCATCTCCAAATGCTTCCACCTGTCACCTCTACCACCAGATATCTATGTAGGGAATAGTAAATTCTTGGCTCAGTAGCACAGTGGAGAGATATAGGAGGATGAACATGTAGATTAGAGACAGAGGGAGCCCTTACAGGCTTGGTACCAGGTAGTAAAAGGCTGTATGTAATAGGTTCAAATAACCTGAGCCACAAACTGTAGTCTAAAGTCATAGTCATAGTCATAGTCACAGTCATAGTCATAGTCATAGTCATACTTTATTGATCCCGAGGGAAATTGGTTTTTGTTACAGTTGCACCATAAATAATTAAATAATAATAAAACCATAAATAATTAAATAGTAATATGTAAATTATGCCAGGAAATAGGTCCAGGACCAGCCTATTGTCTCAGGGTGTCTGACCCTCCAAGGGAGGAGTTGTAAAGTTTGATGGCCACAGGCAGGAATGACTTCCTATGACACTCAGTGTTGCATCTCGGTGGAATGAGTCTCTGGCTGAATGTACTCCTGTGCTCAACCAGTCCATTATGTAGTGGATGGAAGACATTGTCCAAGATGGCATGCAACTTGGACAGCACCAAGGTGAACTATGATTAAATTATGCCTGGCTCCTAGCCTAATGTTGGCTTCATAAACTCCAGGACAGAATCCAGCCACTGTGCAAATACAATGCAATGCAAGGCAAAATCAAATCTGTACACAGCTCACATGGACCAGAATTACTGAAGCTTGTCAGTGCCAAAGGCCTGGCCCACTTTATGTATAAACAGTGCATATTGGGTAGACATAGTGGGGGAAAAGTAGATAAGCAATAGTGTAAGAAAAATGAAGAATTTGTATCAGGGAGCATTTATTCTAGAGCAAGTGACTTATTTGATGTCACCTTGTATTAAAGAGAAAGTTTGTTCAGAAGGTGAATCTGGACTCTGTGTCAATCCGTTCCATCTACGTTCAAGGACAGAGGCAACAGATGCATGGAGACACTGGAACCTGAATTTTCACCTCCAAATCACACAACATCCTGACATATCATCTCCAGGTCTAAATCTTGCCCAACAGAGGGACTAAAGCTGTTCAGACCGGTGGCTCAACAATGCTTTGCAGGGATAATTAGCACTGGAAAAAAAGTGGTTGCCTTGTCAGCCACATTCAGTTCCAAAAATGAATGATTGAAGAAATATTTTTTCTCCTTAATCCTTAATTGGACATGTTAGAGTACTGGGGTTTGAGTTTAAGTAATTGACATGTTCTGTAGCTCTCTAGATCAGCTTATAACAGTATATGTCAGTCCCAAAAAGTAAAACAATTTCTATGCATGGAGTAAAACAGAAAACTTCTGTGTATAACAGCACTTGATGAGGGGCACTCCTGTGCAAGAATGTGATGTATGGAGGCTAAACACAGCATTTAGAACTTTATATATTGAGAAGTGGAGGAACAGTACTTTTTGGACATGAATGTTTGAGAAAAATCTAACTAGATTGGCATTTAATCAAAGTGGCATCAACAGGCAACTGCTGCCCAAATGGTAGCTCTAACCAGGGACTGTCACATTTTTCTAGGTGGACAATTTCCCTTTTGTGTATCGGAACTCTGTTCATGTGATGACAAATCAAACACCAGTAATGCCGTTCATGAGCAGGAATCTGAGATGTCGCTTACACCTCCTGAAACCAGACCTGTACAGAATAAACAGTTCATCCAGTTTCCAAATGAATCAGCAAGGAGCTTTGAGATTGGACAGGATGTCCTAGCGTGTGACTACTGAGAAGACAGGTGGATCCCCGATAGGTTAGCTACATGAACTGGACCACTGATGTACACAGTGGATGTTGAAGATCCTACATGGTGATGTCATGTGGACCAGATACTGGATGTTCAACTGAAGAATGCACCTGAGTTGACTGCATCCAACAGGATAGATACATTACAGTCACTGGACTTACCTATCAGTGATGATCATGTCACTCACAGCAACATGACACCAGCAACTGAGAACATTGTCAGAGTCAAGACACTGGCCAATTCTGATGCCTCTCCACAGGTCCAGAGCCACTATCCTGAAAGAAGCAGAGCAGTACCCAAATGACTGAACCTTTAGAACTGTGAAGTTAGTTATGGATTGTTATTGTGAAACCATGTTTATTTGAATATAGATTGTGAAATGGAAATTGAATGTTTTCTGCATATACAGTTTTATATTACATTCACCTAAAGGGGGAAGGAGTGTAATGTATGGTTCTATTTCTTTTCAAGCAATGACTCCCCTTAGCACAATGTATGACCTGTTGTCTACGCATGGGCATTGTTCTCTGTCTTTAGCTGCAATGTAAAATAGAGCAGCTAAAGCCATGCCCTATGTGTGTGCTTTTAATTATTTGATATGTGTTTGCAAGACACAACAAGAATAGCCCTAGCTTGTTCTACCTATCTTCTAATGCAGGCAGCATCCTGGTAAAGCTCCTCTGCACCCACTTTTAAATGTCTGCATTGTTCCTATGATGAGGCCACCAGAACTGAACACAATACTCCAAGTGTGGTCTAACCAGAGGTTTACAGAGCTGAAACATCACCTCATGGCTCTTGGACACAATCCCTTGACCAATGAAGGCCAACAATCTTTATACCTTCTTAACCACCCTATCTGCTTTTTGATATGTTTTCTTTTGCTTTCTTCTTCTTATTTTATACTTATGATTTTAATACTTCACAGTTTAGTCCATGAACAATCATTTCCATTGGTAGGTGAGACTAGAACTAGGGGACATTGCCTCAAGATTCAGGGGAGAAGATTTAGGACGGAGATGAAGAAAAACTGTTTTTCCCAGAGAGTGGTGAATCTGTGGAATTCTCTGCCCAGGGAAGCAGTCGAGGCTTCTTCACTAAATCTACTTAATAAACAGTTAGATAGATTTTTACATAGTAGGGGAATTAAGGGTTATGGAGAAAAGACAGGTAGATGGAGCTGAGTTTACGGACAGATCAGCCTTGATCTTATTGAATGGAAGGGCAGGCTCAATAAGCCAGATGGCCTACTCCTGCTCCTATTTCTTATGTTCTTATGTTCTTATTAAAATAATTGATATTTTCTTTCATTTTAAAATGCATTAGATGCCCTAAATACCAGTATCTTTGACAACAGCAAGCTGTGAGAGACTGTCATGGGAGTCTGGAGGTTAAGGCTTCAGGCTGTCAGATGAGGCCTGCTCCTCATCATGAAGAACCACATGGTGAGAGCCTCCAGAACAGATCATGAGGAGGTAACAGAAAGTGTCACAGACAAGGTCACATAGAGAGAGAGTACAAGGCAGACGAAAAGCACAACCGAGTGAGAAGTCTCAAACAAAAAAGTAAGCAAATGCGTAAAGTTACCAAATGCAAAACAGAATTGGACAGCAAAGGGTCTGACAAAGGTGAACTGTCATGGCTAGGACTACATAGTATAACTAATGCAGTTAATAAGTTCACCTGGATCACGACAAATGTGTCTGGTGTAAAACTGAAAATGGAACTGGATACAGGATCAGCTTTGTCCACAATTCCAGAGGCTGAGTATAGCAGACTGTTTTGTAAGATACCATTAGAGAAGACCTCAGTGGTGCTATAGACTTACACAGGCAAAAAAAGGCAAACTGAAAGTAAATGTGAAGAATGGAAGCAAAACACAACAGTTAGAGCTTTGTATGTTGAGAAGTGGAGGCCAGCACTATTCAGATGTGAATGGTTGAGAAAAATCCAACGACACTGGCACTCAGTCAAAGCTATCAGCATGACATCAACAGGCAACAGCAGCCCAAATGGTAGCACTAACCAGAGACTGGCACAGCTGCTAATGAGGATATATTTGAGAAGGGGATTGGTATCAAAGGCATGAAGGCCAGAACTGAACTGGATAAAGCTGCAACACCAAGTTCTCATAAAGCACTTCCAATACCTTACTCACTATGTCCTAAAGTGGATGCAGAACTGCAGAACTTGGAGGCATCTTGAAATCTCTCTGAGGTTGAGTGGACCAATTGGGCCATGCCCATTGTCCCAGTGATCAAGCAAGGAAAGCCTGGAGCCATTCGCACATGTGAGCATTTCAGGTTGAGCATCATCCTAGTGCTGCATACTGTCCAGAAATAGAAGACATTTTTACATCTTTGGCTGGTGGGGAGAGGTTTTCAAAGATTGACTTGCCACAAACCTACCTGCAAATGGAGATTGAGGAGTCAAGCAGGAAGTTCCTCACAATCGACACTCACAAGGTACTGTTCCAGTATAATTGTCTCATCTTTGGCATGGCATCAGCTCCAATAATTTGGTAAAGATCAATTGACCAAGTGCTCCAAGATATCCCAGGAACACAATGTTACCTAGATGACATCATTGTGACTGACAAGAATGATGAAGAGCACCTCCAGAACCTTAGGAAGGGGCTTACCAGGCTGAGTGAGTATGGTCTGCGTGCAAAGGGAAAGAGATGAGAGTTTTTCAAGAATGGAATCTCATGTATGTCATTAACAATCATGGCTTACAGAAGTCACAATAGAAGACTGAAGCATTGCTACAGGTACCCAAACCAGAAAATGTGTCACAACTTAGGACATACTTGGGCCTTGTAAATTACCACCACTGATTTCTCCCAAACATTACTACAGGGCTGCACCCATTGAATGCACTGTTACAGACAGGAGCAAAGTGGGAATGGAATGTCTGATGTCATTTTTCTTCATAAACACCCAGAATTCTTATGATTTGTATTATACCTAGGAGCCCATTCCTATGGAATAGAGTCCAAGGGTACCAAACAATGCAGCAATGGCGATGACTTCTCGGGTCTTCCACGATTGGCAACTGAAGAAGAAAAGTCTTCATACTGGGACCCAGCTGAAATGTTCCACACCTCATTGATGGACCAGTTGCTGGTATCAAATACTGAAATGTAAAGGGAGACAAGGAATGACCCGTCATTGTCAAAGGTCTATGAAATCACCACACAAGGACGACCAGCTTATGGTAACCCTATGTTTCCGGTCTTCTCAGTGAGATGAGACCAACTGTTGGTATGTCGAAGAATGCTGATGTGTGGATCTCGTGTTGTGGTTCCCTCTAAAGGAGGGGAGGAGAAGATGGCGGCGCTACGCAGCATATGCGGCCGCTCCGAAATTATATCATATTTGTTAAATAGGGGCCGTGCACAATCCTGATTTGAAGGAGACAGATGTGAGAAGCACGGAGGAACATCTGGAGAAACTTCTGAAATGCCCACTTCGCTGCCGCTGCAACTGTGCGATCGAGGATCTCCGGAGGGAAAGGCCCCAAATCCTTGGCTTTGCCTGTTGCCTGTGGCCGGAGCCGGGGTCGAAGCACTCCGCAGAAATGGTGCTTGGTGCTCAGTGTCGGGGGGCTGATCGGAGGCTCGAAGATTTCGGACGGACTCAAGAGTCGGCTGTGGTTATGTGCTTCCACGATGCTGCATCGGCAAGTTTGCGGCGCTGGAAGCTCATGGCAGTGAAAGTTTTTCTTCCTTGTCCTCTACGTGAGATGATGGGACTTTCGAGGGACTTTGAGACTTTTTTTTAACCGTGCCCATGGTCTGTTCTTCATCAAATTACGGTATTGCTTTGCACTGTTGTAATTATATGTTATAATTATGTGGTTTTTGTCAGTTTTTTAATCTTGGTTTGTCTTGTGTTTCTGTGATATCTTACTGGAGAAACATTGTATCATTTCTTAATGCATGCATTACTAAATGACAATAAAAGAGGACTGCGTGTCCTCATAATCTAAATCTAATCTAATCTGCTAATCTATACTGTGCACCAGAGTGTTATAGAATCTGCCTGAAGGACACCTGGGTACAGTCAAGCTGAAGAGTCTCTCCCAGTGCTACATGTAGTGGCTAGGAATAGATAAACAGATTGAATACCCGTGCAAAAGCTGTTCGGAATGCCAGAAAGTTCCATATGCTCCTCCAAAGGCACCGTTACACCCATGAGAGTGACCATCTTCACCATGACAAAGAGTACATATTGACTTTGCTAGGCCATTCATGGACTCCATGTTTCTGATTGCTGTGGATACTCATTCAAAGTGGCTGGTGGTTATACCAATGACGTCAACCACCTCAATA
This sequence comes from Mobula birostris, assembly GCF_030028105.1. NCBI lineage: Eukaryota > Metazoa > Chordata > Chondrichthyes > Myliobatiformes > Myliobatidae > Mobula > Mobula birostris. The sequence continues at coordinate 192,431,760 of NC_092370.1, read as the reverse complement.
AAGACTCTGTCCTGAAGACCATCATCGCCAGAAATGGTTTACCAGAACAAATTGTAAGTGACAACAGACCACAATACATGTCAGAAGAAATCCGACCATTCATGAAGACAAATGTCATTAGTCAGCTCCTCGCCACCCAGTAACAAATTGGTTAGCAAAATGGTTTATCCAAGACTTCAAGCAGTCCATTAAAGTGATGGACAAGGAGAACATTTCTCTACAGCACAAGGTGGACAACTTCCTTTTTGTGTATCGGAACTCTGTTTATGAAAAGACAAATCAAACACTTGCAATGCTGTTCATGAGCAGAAATCTGAAATCTCGCATAGACCTCCTGAAACCAGACCTGCAGAGGGAAGTTTAGAATAAACAGTTCAGCTAGTTGCCAAGTGAAGCAGCAAGGAGTTTCAAGGTTGGACAGGAAGTCTTATTGCGTGATCACTGAGAAGAAAATTGGACATCCAGTAGGATAGCTACAAGAACTGGAACACTGATGTGGAGATCAGACATGGAGATATCATGTGGACCAGATACAGGATGCTCAACTGAAGAACACACCTGAGTCGACTGCATCCAACAAGACGGACACGTCACAGTCACTAGACTTATCTCCTCAGAGATGATGTCACTGGAGCAACGAGACACGGGAAACCGAGAATGTTGTCTTAGACAAGCCATCTGCCAAATCCTTATAACTGGTGTATTCAGGTGAGGCAGAGGGAGAAAGAACAATGCACATGGGTAGACGATAGCACAATGCACAGACAGCAAATCAATATGTAGTGCTACAGGGTTGGTCATTGCTTTAAAAGAATTAGATCCATACATTGCAGGAACAACACCTTATATTCCGTCTGGGTAGCCTCCAACCTGATGGCATGAACACTGACTTCTCAAACTTTTGCTAATGCCCCACCTCCCCCTCGTACCCCCTCCATTATTTATTTATATACACACATTCTTTTTTTCTTTCTCTCCTTTTTCTTCCTCTGTCCCCCTCACTATACGCCTTGCCCATCCTCTGGTTTCCCTCCTCCCCCTTTTCTTTCTCCCTAGGCCTCCTGTCTCATGATCCTCTCATATCCCTTTTGCCAATCACCTGTCCAGCTCTTGGCTCCATCCCTCCCCCTCCTGTCTTCTCCTATCATTTTGGATCTCCCCCTCCCCCTCCCACTTCCAAATCTCTTACTAGCTCTTCTTCCTTTCAGTTAGTCCTGATGAAGGGTCTCGGCCCGAACCATCAACTGTACCTCTTCCTAGAGATGCTGCCTGGCCTGCTGCGCTCACCAGCAACTTTTCTGTGTGTTGCTTGAAATTCCAGCATCTGCAGATTTCCTCGTGTTTGCATCTGCCAAATCTGATGCCATACCATGGGTTCAGAGATGCTATCCTGAAAGAAACAGTGCGCCATCCAAAGGACTGAACCTTTAAAGCTGTGAGATTAGTTACGGACTGTTACTGTTTATTTGGAATATGGGTTTATTAAAGGGAAATTTAATGTTTTGTACACATACAGTTTTATGTTGCATTAATCTAAAGGGGGAGAAAGTGTAATATATGGATCTAGTTCTTTTAAAGCAATGACCAACCCTATAGCACTACATATTGATTTGCTGTCTGTGCATTGTGCTAATGTCTACCCATGTGCACTATTCTCTCTCCCTCTGCCTCACCTGAATACGCCAGTTAAAGCCATCTCCCGTGTGTGTGCTTTTATTTAATTGATATGTAGTTGTGCACAGGCACAAACGCAGTCCTTCTTCTTTACAGCACGGTAGTGTCAGCCTAGATTGCACAGTCCAGTTCCTGGAATAGGACTTTAACCCACGGCCTTTCAAACCAAAATCTACAGCTGATCTGATCATGAAGGAACATCCTGATTGGTTAAGCCATATGGAATTCAATAGCACTCTAGAAATATGAAAGCAATTTCCTGGTGGTCTTCGAAAGAAGTTTCACTGAGATAGTGTAGATGCCCACTTCCAGAAATAATTTTGGAAATCATGGCAAAATAAAAGAAAATCCATGAAGAGATTTTGCACTGTGCAGCTTGCCGCAGTGCAGAGGACTTGTAAATGACAGCAGAGAAACCAGACTTGAAAGATCAAATATTCCATCTTAGTAGATCCAGATCATGGTTAAATATATGGGCACATATTCCAAGAAAATATATGTCCTGTCAGTCATTAAAAATGTCACTTCAGTAAAGAACTGTTTGGACCAGTGCTCAGCAAGTTAGTTAGCCGAGGGAAAAAAAAAGCATGCCAAGTCATGCAGTCAGAGCTGGAGAGATCCATGTCAACTCTTCTATTAATTTGTAGAGCACATGCTCTGAGATTTCACAGACTGGAGAATGCCAGAGGGTATTCCTGTACAAATTTGACAAGCTTCTATAAACGCAGTTTATTTAAGAGGGAATATTACAGCTTACGTGACAGCCACATCACTGTGCTTCTTTTCCATTAGCCCTTTTCTACTTGAGAACTAAGGTCTCAATTTTAATCGCAGGCAATGTACATGCAAAGCACCCTTAATGCAGCAGACCAAGCCCAGTGAGATGTCAGATCCCAGGCATCAGTTGCAAAGAGCTAGCCAGTTGCCCTGGTGAAGGGTTCCAGCGCGAACGTCAACTGCTTATTCTCCTCCAAAGATGGTGGATAACCTGGGGACTTCCACCAGCAGTTCTGTGTGTGTATGTGTCACCCCAGCTGAGGTGGGCTGAGAGTGCCAAGAAACCGGTAGACAGAGACAGAGGTTGGGAGCAGGAAACTGAAGGCAGCAGCCAAGGAAAAGTTAACGGTTTACCGGTACTTTACTGAAAAGAGGGTTGATAGACAAGAATGCTGGGACAGGGAAAACCCATATATTCAAATGCAAGCAACAAGAGGAGAAATCACCTAAAGAACCACAGCAGACTGCTCCAAAAACCTAACATGAACCATATCATGTGGTGGTTTGAGGAAGACCAATACACCTCCTCATGGTCCGAAAGAATCTCACACTCTGTTGATTTTTCAACTTTTGCCCCCACCCCATATTCCTGTTACTTAGGTTCTGGAGGCATGCGAGTTCCAACTGCCCACACCCCCAAATATCACCTCACAAAAGCTGAGGAGCTGCCTGCCAGCATGCATTCAACACTGAAAGCTCACTGTGAATGCCCCCATGTAACTCAAATGCACACAGTCGTTGATGCTCTCAAGCAGAGAGCAGACATCCCACCCTGCAAAAATTCATTTCAGGGAGGTAGCATCCCCGCCCCCTGCAACACCATATCCCCCCCACCCCCGGTCAACCTCCAAGGGTGTATGTATGCAGAAAATGTGACATTAAAATATGTACATATATTATGCTATCATGTTTATTCTATTACAACTTTAAGCAAGTCTACAGGGAGTTTGGCCTCATCATGTAGGACATCAATAGAGTAGCTCCTTAGCAGCCAGCCAGCTAGTTTAAATAACGTTAGCTACGCTAATGAACGAATGACACCTGTTAAACTCATCTCAACATGTCTTTTACATTTTAACCCACCATGGGCAATAGAAAAGTCACTGTTGCAAACAGTGCAGCGAGCAACACTGTCATTATTTTTGAGCTTGACTGTGAAGCCCGCCCACAGAGAAAACTGATAGGTCTACTTAGCACGATGAGAGACCAATCAGGATACTCGCTCTTACTCTCCCTCTCCCTCTCCCTCGCTCTCCCTCTTCCTCTCACTCTCAAAAAAATCGATTTGCGGGATATTATATATAATTTCCGGGCATCAGGGAGCCGCTATCAATATGTGGGAGGCTCCCGGATCTTCCGGGAGAGGTGGGATGTCTGAAAGAGCAGAGCCTAAACACCCACCTCTCAGATACGCACAAAGATTGTGCCTGAATACTCGATGGGTATTTGTCAGAATTATTTCCTGGGCAATGATCAGAAACAAGAGATGGAGAAGCAGGGTGGTTTCGGTAAAGTAAGGAACCCCAGATACCTTAGCACTATATATACAGATAGATGGAAGCAATGTGGTCAATACAATGTGATGTGTTATTGGAGAGGTTGGCATCTAGTAGTCTGTATCAATATACCATGGGCCAGACCTACTGAAGTCACCCTCTGTCAGCAAATAAAACATCAAACAAGAGAAAATCTGTAGATGTTGGAAATCCGAGCAACACACACACAAAATACTGGAGGAACTCAGCAGGCCAGGCAGCATCTATGGAAAAGATGTCTTCCTGCCAAAGGATTTCGGCCCAAATCATTGACTGTACTCATTTCCATAGATGTTGCTTGGCCTGCTGAGTTCCTTCAGCATTTTGTGTGTGATGAGCAAATAAACATGTCTGCCTCAACCTTCCAAGCTTTAGCTTAGACCACTACAGCAGAGGTCAGAGGTATTCTTATGTGTAATGATGAACATTTCTCTCCAGAGCCTGCGTTTAAGGAAAGCAAGTATTTAACTAGCATTACACAACACTGAGCTTGAAAGGTCATTTAGAATGCAATGAATGTTTAGATCAATGACAAACATGGTGTCTTCAGAAAGAATCCAACAGAATCATTTTACCCTTTCTTTGGCCTCTCAGGACATTTAGGGGAACTTCAAGAAGCTTACAACCATAGTGCTGACAGCAGACCTATAAAATGTGAGCAAGAGAGATGGATGGGAGAGAAATTGGTAACTATCTTATGTCTTTTGCACTCTCTTTCAACTCTCCCAATCTCCTCTCATATATGTGCCAAGCTGAGAAGAAGGCCCTCTGGTACCAGACCAAGTAAGGAAGGATAGGTGAGACAATTAAGTAACAATGGCACTTAATCATTACCAGAAATTCCAACATTTTTTATTGTTATTTGTACTCTTTCAACCAAGTCCCTCATGTTTCTCCTTAACATTCTGCAATACCCTGAATAAAACATTAATAGAAATTACAGACATTAAATATGTCACCATTTTCAAAACTATTACTTTGTTGATTCACAACTAAAATTTGAATATGTTTATTCTCTCTTCATTTCGACTGATCTGCCATCTGCTTCCAGTATTTTCTCTTTTTATTGCTACATTTCCAAACACCACTTAGGTAAATTTAAATATCCATTAAAGCACAAAGCGATATAATCTACAATGAATTCAGCTAAATAACATTGCAATATATTTATTGCACTCAATTTTTTAAGTGTTTCATTCCTAGCTAATTCTGAATAGAGTTTATACAACTGTGAACAAGTTCATAGCAAAACAGCTTACTGAAATATAAATTAAAACCATTCAGATCAATCCCTTAATAGTAGTACTTTAATCTAATTAGTTATATCACAGCATTCATCCATACTGTTTGAGGAGTTATGGGGGCATAAACATATCATTGGTTGAATTTTGCTGACAAACTAATATTGCAAACATTGAGTGGTGTAACTTAGCCAGTAATTTACTATGAGGAAATAATCCATGCATTCTGAATTGTTGTATGGTGCTAATATACACAAGCCTGCAGATAGTTTCTTGATCGCAGCATTGTGTCTTAATCACCCTATTGTTTACAATGCATAAATACAAGAGATTTTGCAAGTTCTGGAAATTCAAAGCAACACACAAAAAGTAAGATAGAAGAACTCAACAACTGAGGCAGCATCTATGCAGGGAAATAAACGTTTCAGGCCAAGACCTTTCATCAGGACTCATTCAGTCCTGGTGAAGAGTCTCATCCCAAAAGCAGACATCCCACCTCTCCAGGAAGTTCTGGGAGTCTCCCACATATTGATAGTAGCTCCCTGATACCCGCAAATTATATACAATATCCAAGAAATCAATTTTTTTGAGAACAAGCGAGAGAGAGAGAGAGAGAGCGAGAGAGCGAGCGCGAGAGCGACCACGAGAGAGAGAGAGAGAGAGCAAGCGCGCACGCGAAAGAGAGAGAGAGAGAGAGCGCACCATGGCAGAGTGTTCCAAAAAAAGAAAATATGAAACATATGTCACCCCAGACTACCCTAAAGTGTACCCCTCCCTAGTAGGGGTCAAAAATAATGACAGTGTTGCTCGCTGCACTGTTTGCAACTTTTCTATTGCCCATGGTGGGTTAAGACTGTAAAAGACATGTTGAGGTGAGTTTAACAGGTGTCATTTGTTCATTAGCATAGTTGATGTTATTTAAACTAGTTGGCTAGCTGCTAAGGAGCTACTCTATTGCAGACATCCCACCTCTTCAGGAAGTTCTGGAAGTCTCCCACAGATTGATGGTGCTACCTCCCTGAAATGAGTTTTTGCAGGGTGGGATGTCTGCAAAAGGCAACTGTTCATTTCCTTCCATGGATGTTGCCTGACTTGTTGAGTTTCTTCAGCATCCTGTGTGTTTTGATCAGGGCTATTGGATATCTGTTTAATGATGTTAATAAATTCACTCCTTCCTTAAAATATAAACAGCTGAAAATGTGGAAATTTGTTCTTTCAGGTGAAGAATTATTTAAGAGATTTTATTTACTTTATTTTTCTTTCTATCTCATTTTCCTTTCTCTATTAATGCAGTCAGTATTTTCCCAACTAATTTCTCTTTCTGTACCTTATCTAACCTTTAATTTACCCATTTTACTCATGTACTTTCTTCTGTTTATTCATCATTCCTTTGATCTCATAAATTGAGGCAAGATATGTGTGATTGCCCCATTGGTCTCTATGATGCTCAATGATCTGAAGCTGTCTATATTATCACCAGCCTGAAAAAAAGACCTTGAAATCTAAACATGCACTAATATGGTCGACTTGCCTAGGGGAGCTCCAATTAAGAAGGTCAACAACATTCAGCTAAAGTAAAGCAGCTGAATTTATTAGAATCTCAACTACCTATGAAAATAATTACTCTTTTTACAATTGTTTTTGCCAAACAATCTTCAAAAGAAGCTAACAAATTCACACTCTTAACTAAGTTAATGGGAACACCCACCTGCAAATTCCCCCTTCAGATTCCTACAATAAAGGATAGTTTTGGTGATGGGGAGGAGGATCAGTGGTGGTGGAGGTTGGCAAGGTTGTGGTGGTGGGGTGTGGGGATATGAATGTCAGTGTGGGTGGGGTTTGTAATGGGGGAGGGATTAAGGTGATGGGGAGTGTGGTGGTGACGGTGGTAAGACTAGTTGCATCGGTTGTTTGGAGCGTTGGTAGTGGTGGTCAGAGGATGGGTGTGGAGTGGAGGGGGTTACTGGTGGTGGTGGCAGTGTTTGTGCTTGGCAATGCCACAAACCCCACTGTATAAAAGGAGATTGAAGGAACAGCACATGCTCAGTACATCAAAATTTGTCTTTACAGTGTGGTCATGCTGCGAAAATGTTAAATATCTGAAAGTAGAAAAAGCAGGAAATTTAATATTAGGATCTGCTGTTTGCCGATTCATGAAATCTGATCATCAAGCTCCTAAATTCATCACTGCAAACAAATAAAGCAGATTCGCAAATATGAGGAGTTAGTCCTGACGAAGGGTCTCGGCCTGAAACGTCGACTGTACCTCTTCCTAGAGCCGCTGCCTGGGCTGCTGCGTTCACCAGCAATCTTGATGTGTGTTGCTTGAATTTCCAGCAAATAAAGCAGATTAATTTTTTTACAGTTCAAATATTTATGCTTCCTTTCAGAGAACTATCTTTTCCCAGTCCCCAATTCAGGAAAATGGACACATTTCTTCTTCCATCTACCTTCAGTAGCAACTGTACACAGAAGCATTAATTTTATCTCAGAATCCTTCTTATCTGGCCATGGGGAAGCTGGGGCAAGGATGATAATTCAAAGAATCCTACAGTCCATTGTGTTTGTAACAAAATCAAAGTAGGTGCCAGTAAGGAGAGTGCTCGGGCCCATGCTGGTGTCTGGTTGCCCTGTCCTTACTTCAGATTTGTTGTCAAAGCTACCTTAACCTTTGTAGCCTGAAAAACAGTGAGAAGTACCAGGGCACGAAAACAAATTGTTGGAAGAAGTCAGTAGGTCAACCGGCATCCACCAAGGCAAAAGCATGTTTGACATTCAGCTGAGGTAGTGCCCTCTCAGTCCTAACACAGGATCTTGAACCAAAATGGCAACTGTCCATTTGCCTCTACAGATCCTGCTGACCTGTTGACTTCTTCAACAGTTTACATTTTGCTCCTGATTCTAGTCTCTTGTGTCTCCATTATCTGAATATATTGGGTTTCAATGAGCCACAGTAGTTTGGGATATTTGGGTGCAATTACCTCAGCTGAATGTCAAACATCCCTGTGATCAAATTAATTGATCACAGTAGATGACTGTGCTCACAATCTATCACCATATCTGACTTTCTTTATCTATACTGACAATTGTTATGTCATCTATTCATTGTTTACTGGAGTCTGACAAGATGGTTCAGTTACAGACAAGAGATAATCTGCAGATGCTGGAAATCCGAGCAGCACACACAAGGTGCTGGAGGATCTCAGCAGGTCAGGCAGCATCCAGGAAAAGAGTACAGACGGCTATCAGTGTCCTGCCGAAGGGCTTCAGCCCAAAACATCAACTGTACTCTTTTCCAAGAGGCCGCCTGGCCTGCTGAGTTCCTCCAGCAAGATGGCTCAGTTGTTTGAGTTCTAGTTACAGTATATTAGCACACAGATCTACACAGACAGTCAGGAATGTTGAACATTTAAATCACTATCTACAAATAATTTGCACCAAAAATTCTGAAGATAAAGCTTTTCTTAGGTGGCAGCACAAATCACATGAGAGTAAATCGGAAATTTATTTTGCAGTATTACCTGTTATTTCTTTCCCCATTGACAGGAGCATACTATTGGCTATTTAGACATTATAACCATAAGGTATGGAAGCAGAAGTAGGCCATTCGGCCATTGAGTCTGCTGCACCATTCAATCATGGTCTGATCCAATTCTTCCAGTCATCCCCACTCTCCTGCCTTTACCCCATACCCTTTCATGCCCTGGCTAATGAAGAACCTATCTATCTCTGCCTTAAACACACCCAAAGAGTTAGCCTCCACAGCCACTCGTGGCAATAAATTCCACAGATTTACCACCCTCTGACTAAAGTAATTTCTCCGCATCTCAGTTCTAAATGGACGTCCTTCAATCCTAAAGTTGTGCCCTCTTGTCCTAGAATCCCCTGCCATGGAAAATAACTTAGCCATATCTAATCTGTTCAGGCCTCTTAACATTCAGAATGTTTCTATGTGATCCCCATTCATTCTTCTGAACTCCAGAGAATACAGCCCAAGAGCTCCCAGACATTCTTCATACAATAACTCTTTCACTCCTGGAATCATTCTTGTGAATCTTCACTGAACCGTCTCCAACGTCAGTATATCCTTTCTAAAATATGAAGCCCAAAACTGCACATAATACTCTAAGTGTGGTCTCATGAGTGCCTTATAGGGCCTCAACATCACATCCCTGATCTTATATTCTATACCTCTAGAAATGAATGCCAACATTGCGTTCACCTTCTTCATAACCGACTCAACCTGGAGGTTAACTTTTAGGGTCTTGCACAAGGACTCCGAAGTCCCTTTGCATCCCTGCATTTTGAACTCTTTCCCCATCTGAATAATAGTCTGCCCATTTATTTCTTCCACCAACGTGCACGACCATACACTTTCTAACATTATATTTCATTTGTCACTTCTTTGCCCATTTCCATGGAGGAGGAGAAGATGGCGGTGCGACGCAGCGACCACTCCAGTGAATGATGTCTGTTATTTGTCAAGTAGGGTGCCATGCACAATCCTGATTTGATGGAGACAGATGTGACAGTACGGAGGAACATCTGGAGGAACTTCTAAAATGCCTCCTTCGCTGCCGCTGCTACTGTGTGATCTAGAATCTCCGGAGAAGAAGGTCCTGAGTCCTCGGCTTTGCTTGTAGCTCGGCTGGTGGCGTGCGGTCGAAGTGCTCGGCAGAGGGTGGTGCTTGGTGCTCGGTGTCGGAGGGCTGGTCAGAGGCTCGAAGTTTTCGGATGGACACAGAGTCGGTTGTGGTCGGGTGCTTCCAATGCATTGGCAGTTGTCGGCACTCGGAGGTCTATGGCAGGGAGAGTTTCTCCCTTTTGCTGCCTGCTATCGGGATATTGGGAGTCGATCAGTACTTTGAGACTTTTTTTACCGTGCCCATGGACTGCTCTCTATCAAATTATAGTATTGCTTTGCACTGTTGTAACTATATGTTATAATTATGTGGTCTTGTCAATGTTAGTCTTTGGCTTGTCCTTTTTTTTGTGATATCACTCTGGAGGAGCATTGTATCATTTCTTAATGCATGCATTTCTAAATGACAATAAACGAAGACTGAGTGTCCTCATAATCTAATCTAATCTAATTCCCCTAAACTATCTAAGTCCCTCTGCAGGCTCTCTGTTTCCTCAACACTACCCACTCCTACACCTATCTTTCTATCATCGGCAAATGTAGCTGCAAATCCATTAATCCCATAGTCCAAATGATATACATCGTAAAAAACAGTGGTCCCAACACCAACCCCCATGGAACTCCAGTGGTAACCGGCAGCCAGCCAGAATAGGATCCCTTTACTCCCACTCTCTGTTTTCTGCTGACCTGCCAATGCTCCACCCATGCTAGTAACTTTGCTGTAATTCCATGGGCTCTTATCTTGTTAAACAGCCTCATGTGCGGCACCTTGTCAAAGCCACTGAAAATACAAGTCCACCACATCTACTGCATCTCCTTTGTCTACCCTGCTTGTAATTTCCTCAAAAAATTGCACTAGGTTTGTCAGGCGGGATTTTCCTTTCAGGAAACCACGCAGGCTTTGGCCTATCTTGTCATGTGCCTCCCGGTACCTCCTAATCTCATCCCTAACAACTGATTCCAACAACTTCCTAACTTCTGATGTCAGGCTAACAGGTCGATAGTTTCCTTTCTGCTGCCTCCCACCCTTCTTAAATAACAGAGTAACATTTACAATTTTCCAGTCATCCGGTACAATGCCAGAAACTATTGATTCTTGAAAGAACATTGTTAATGCCTCCATGATCTCTCCAGCTACTTCCTTTAGAACTCAAAGGTGTATTCCATCAGATCCAGGAGATTTATCCACCCTCAGACCATTAAGCTTCCTGAGCACTTTCTTAGTCGTAATTTTCACTGCACAAACTTCACTTCCCTGACACTCTTGAATATCTGGTATACTACAGGTGTCCTCCACTGTGAAGACTGTTGCAAAATACGCATCAACTTCCTCTGCCATCTCTTCATCTCGCATTACAATATCTTCAGCGTCATTATGCATTGGTCCTATATCTACTCGCGACTCTCTTTTACCCCTTATATACTGAAAAAAGCTTTTATTATCTTCCTTGATATTAGTCACCAGCTTCCTTTCATAATTCATCTTTTCCTTCCCAATGACCTTCTTAGTTTCCTTCTGCAAGTTTTTAAAATCTTCCGAATCCTGTATCTTCCCACTAGCTCTGGCTTCCTTGTATGCCCTCTCTTTCGCTTTTACTTTGGCTGTGACTTCACTTGTCAGCCATGGTAGTGTCCTTCTTCCCTTTGAAAATTTCTTCTTATTTGGAATATATCTGTCTTGCACTTCCCTCATTTTTCGCAGAAACTCCAGCGATTGCTGTTCTGCTGTACTTCCTGCAAATGACCCTTTTCAATCAACTTCAGTCAGTTCCTCCCTCATGCCATTGTAATTTCCTTTATTCCACTGAAATGCCAACACATTGGATCTTATTTTTTCTTTCTCAAATTTCAATGTGAACTTGATTATACAACATTCTGATCACTGTTCCCTAAGGGTTCCTTAACCTTACACTCTCTTAATACCCCTGGATCATTCCACAACATCCAATCCAGCACAGCCAATCCCCTAGTGGGCTCAACAACAAGCTGTTCTAAAAAGCCATCCCTTAGACATTCTACAAATTCTCGCTCTTGAGGTCCAATACTGACCTGGTTTTCCCAATCCACTTTCATGTTAAAATCCCCAAATTTATCATGATATTGCCTTTCTTACATGTCATTTCTATCTCCTGCTGTAATTTGTAATCCACATCCCGGCTGCTGTTTAGAGGCCTGTATACAACTGCCATTAGGGTCTTTTTACCCTTGCCATTTCTTAAATGAACTAATAGAGACTCTACACCTTCCAATCCTATGTCATCTCTTTCTAATGATTTAATATTATTTCTTATACACAGGGCTACACCGCCCCCTTTGCCTACTAACCTAACTTTCTGGTACACCATATATCCCTGCACGTTCAGCTCCCAATGGCAGCCATTCTTTAGCCAGATTTCAGAGGTGGCCAGATGTATTTACTATCGCCGTTTAAGAAATACTTGACACTCACAGAGTCATAGAATTATGCAGTGGGGAAATCGACTTTTCAACCCAACTTATCAGTGCTAACCAAGATGCCAATCAAAACAAGTCCTGCCACACCTTTGTTCCATATCATTCAAAGGCTTCAAAGATACGTTTAATGTCAGAGAAATGTATAAAATATACATTCTGAAATGCTTTTTCTTCACAACCATCCACGAAAAAAGAGGAGTTTCCCCAAAGAATGAATGAACGTTAGATGTTAGAACCCCACAGCCCCCTCCAGCTCCCCCCTCCCACATGTGAGCAGCAGCAAAGCAACAATCCCCCCTCCCCCACCAACAAAAAAAAACATTGTCACCCACCACTGAGCAGCAAAGCAACACCAAAGACACAGACTTGCAGTACCCCCAAAACTACTCTTTCACCCAGTATTCAACATACCACAGGCTCTCTCTCTCCCTGAAAGGGAGAAATAGAGATATTAAAGATGGAAATATAGCTGTTTCTGAAAATGCAAACAAAGAACTCACTATTAGGCTCCATTGTCTCTGAAGCTTTCCTATTCACAGACCTGTCTAAATGTTTTTTACTTATTGCCAATGTATTCATGTCTACAATTTATATTGGTAGCTTGTTCCACATACACACCACCCTCTGTGTGAAGAAACCTGCCCCTTAGGTCATCATTAAATCTTTCTCCTCACATCTCAAACAACTGTTCTCTAGTTTTAGGTTCCAATGCCATGGGAAAAAAACACTGTCACTGTTCATCTTATCTATGCCTCTTGTGATTATATAAACCTCTATACCATCACTGTGATAGCCTCTAGTATTATTTGTCTGTCATTCTTAATAGATGAAGTTATGAAATAGTATTATCTGTCTGTCATTCTTAACTTATGACTGTTTGAAGTAGCAAGTGAGAAAGTGACATCTTGCAGGGTGGGAGCCATCTGAAAACTGCAAGCCCCATCGGGAGCCAGTCACTGTTTCAAGTAGCAAGTGAGACAGCAACCTTTTGCAGGGTGGGGGCTATTTGGAAACTGCAAGTCTCGTCGGGAGTGAGTCACTGAAGTAGCAAGTGAGACAGCGATATATTGCAGGATGGAAGCTATTTGACTACAAGTCTCGTCGGGAGTGAGTCACTGAAGTAGCGAGTGAGAAAGCGATATATTGCAGGATGGGAGCCATTTGGCTACAAGTCTCGTCGGGAGTGAGTCACTGAAGTAGCGAGTGAGAAAGCGATATATTGCAGGATGGAAGCCATTTGACTACAAGTCTCGTCGGGTCTGAGTCACTGCTTGAGCCAATAAAAAGAAATGAGGTGTCAGTGGAGTAGCCATTGTCGGAGCAGGGCAGTGCTAGGGTAGCCCAGTTTTAGCTCAGCAGGCTTGGGCAAGTATAGACGCAGGCTCTAAGTAAGTTTCCAGTGATTTTTTTAAAAAAAGTCTGATAGTACATAGTTAATGCAATGAGAAATGGTCCATAGTTATTGGCATGTTTCCAATTATTGGCATGTCCCTTGAGTGAGATGTGGAAATTTTGGGAGACCTCTAGTCTCTCTTATAATTACATCTGCACGAAATGCATTGAACTGCAGATCCTTGGGGAAACTGTGTTAAGGAACTGGTGCTGCAGCTCGATGACCTTCAGCTCATATGGGAGAATGAGGAGGGGATAACTAGGAGCTAGAGGGAAATTTTTAGCCCTAGGAAGCAGGAGGCAAGTAGCTGGGTGTCTGTCAGGAGAGGGAAAGGGAAAAGGTAGCCAGTGCAGAATACCTCTGTGGCCATTTCTCTCAATACCTCTATGGATACTGCTGGGGCAGGGGGAAGGTCCTTCCGAGGAGAAGCTGCATAGAAGTCCCAACTAGGGACAGTGCAATACTACATCTATTAGGGAAGAGACAGGACAGATGATGGAAGGTATAGAGGAACACTTTGCATCTAGTGATCATAGAAATTCAGAGATTCAAAGAAATAACAGAAAAGGATGGTTCTGGTTCTTGGGTTGAAATTCTAAATTAGAGAAAGGCCAATTTAGATGGTATCAGAATGGATCTGTCAATTGTGGATTGGGATAATTTGCTTTCTGGCAAAGGTGCACTTGGTAAATGGAAGGCCTTCACAATTGAAATGCTGAGAGTACAGTATGTATGTTCCTGTCAGATTAAAAGGCAGTTGTACATGAACGTGGCATTGTCTACATGAATATTAGCAAGGCATATGACAAGGTCCTGCATGGGCAGTAGCTTAAGAAGGTTCAGTCACTTGACATTCAAGATGAAGAAGTAAATTGGATTAGACATTGGTTCAGAGGAGAAGCCAGAGACCCTCCCTGCCTGTGATTAGTGGTGTACCACAGGGAATGGTGTTGCATCCATTGCTGTTTGTCATCTGTATCAATTGGATGATAGTGGGGTAAACTGGATCAGCAAATTTGTGGATGGCACCAAGTTTGTGTGTGTAGTGAATAGTGAAGAAGACTATTAAAACTGGAAAAATGAGCTATAAAATGGTAGATAGAATTTAGTATAGAGAAGTATGAGGTGGGGCAAATTGGGAGGACCAACCCAGGGCAGGTCTTACACAGAGAACAGTAGGACACTTAGGAGTACAATAGAATAGAGTGCAGTAGATCTAGGAATACTGGTCCATAATTCTTTGAAAGTAGTGTCATGGTAAATAGGGTCATAAAGTAAGTTTTTGGTAGAGCAGTTCCAGAGACAGGGTTGGAAACTTGAAGCCTGGAGGTTTGGTAGGTCTGCAAAGCCTACTCTCTCCTTGGCATAGCAGGGGCTGCAAAGAGAAGAGCCATCAGGACTGTCGCAGAGGCTGCTGAGTGAGCCTACAGATGGCTATGGATCACGAGGTGTTCCCTATGGAACAGTGCTGCTGGGACATTAGCTGGGGACTGATCGACCCTCATGGGTCACCTGCGTGAAGGTGTCTGATGATGAGAGACCCGAAACACCTGATGACTCCAAGTTACATCTCTGATGATGTGTCCCAGTGCATTCTAAGCTGCATCTCAGTATCAGATATTATGTTGAAATTATACAGGCTGTTGGTGAGGCATAATCTGGAGTATTGTGTGCAGTTTTGGTCACCTATATGCAAGAAAGTTGTAAATAAGTTTGAAAAACTACAAGGATGTTGTTGGGACTGTAGGACGTGAGTTATAGGGAAAGGTTCAGTAGATTAAGATTTCATTCCCTAGAATGTATTAGATTGAGGGGAGATTTGATAGAGGTATTATAAGGGGTATAGATAGGGTAAATGTAAGCAGGCTTTTCGAATGAGGTTGGGTGAGATTACAGATAAAGCTCATGGATTAATGGTGAAAGGTGAAATGTTTAAGGGGAACAAGCATGAGGGAGAGCTTCTTCACTCAGAGTAGGGATCCCTGAGTAGCTGGCCTCCTCTCAAAATCAGTATCAGGTTTAGTCAGTGATCTGAAAGGTCCATTTCTGTTTCACCTCTACAGACATAGCTTGGCTGGGTGAGTTCTGAACCAAGAAGGATAAAATGAAGTTGAGTTATGTAGTCATGAGTTCAGAGGGGCAGGAGTAGGCTGAAACGATGGGCCTATCCAGACAGTCAGTTTTGTAGATCTTCGACAGGAGGTAGAAATGAGTAGTGTGGGATAAGGGAACAATGAGGTTGGTGGCAATGGATGAGAGATCACCAGAGATAATGAAATTGGAGATGATGTAGGAGACAATGGCTTGATGTTCCATAGCGGCGTCCTTTTCAAGGGGTATGTAAGAAGAGGAGCCTGTGTGTTGCCGCCTAGCCTCAGAAAGGTAGAGGTCAATTCACCAGACTACAACATGGTAATATACTGATCAGTGCAATGATATTACAGCGCCAACAATCACTGATCGGTGTTCAATCCCACCACTGTCTGTAATGAGTTTGCATGTTCTCCCCTGTGGTGCTCTAGTTTCGTCCCACATTGCAAAGATGTATGGGTTAGAGTTAATCAATTGTAGGCATGCCATGTTAGCACCAGAAATGTGGCAACACTTGTGGTCCATCACCACCAGCACATCTTGGACTGTGTTGGTTGTTGACGCATAAACACACATTTCACTATGTTTCGATCTTTCAATGTACATGTAACAAATCAAGCTCATGTTTAATCTTTCTTTCAGCATTCCTCTTTTGATTCAGATTCCAACATTTACACTTGTGTTTTCTTTTCTTTCGTGTTCCTTCACAAATGTTGCTTAACCTGAGAGTATCCCAGCATTTCTGTTTTAGGACCTGTGGCCTGGCCAAAGTATTAAAAACTGTATGTTTCATTCTTACTTCTGATTCTTTGTACCATGAACCTCACAACATTGATTTCCAATCAGTCCTCCTACTGTGCAATTGAGGGAATAACTTTGACAGGGTCACATGCTTTTATTGAACTGCTGCTGACATGAGCAACAACTAAAGTTAAAATTAATACTGATCTTATATAGCAACCTGTCTATCACAAATTCATTGTAAAGAAAGCAAATATTTGCATGCTCGTCCCTGCTACTGATCTATAAGAGTGTGAATATGTAACATCTCAGAATTATTTTAACAGGAGGTGACAGCGCACACAAAGCAGCAGACCACTCAATGTCATTTGATAGGAGGTAAATGACCGACTGTATTGCTGTCAGAACACATTGTTTCACAGCATGGCAAATTTAATCTGTATAACATGTAACTCCTTGGATAAGCACCTACTGAGGTGGACTTCCACAATATATATCATGACACTATACTCTGCCCAGTATAGTGACTTGTCTGCTCAGGGAAGCAGTTGAGGCTTCTTCACTAAATATATTTAAGATACAGTTAGATAAATTTTTACATAGTAGGGGAATTAAGGGTTATGGGGAAAAGGCAGGTAGGTGGAGCTGAGTTTATGGACAGATCAGCTATGATCTTATTGAATGGCGGGGCAGGTTTGATGGGCCAGATGGCCTACTCCTGCTCCTATTTCTTATGTTCTTATGTTCTAATATTTCAGGTTGCTTACCATAAGCCACCACCGGGTTTAATGCTGTCAGGTCAAGAAGGCAGCTCTATTTTGCCACCCCTAGTTTCCAGTTTCAGATATCTTCTGGTTCTGGATTAAATACCCAAAAATTTACCTTTAGATATTGATCTTGGTGTTAGACGATCCCACTGCAATGCTACTATAATGGAGTACATAGTAATATGATGGTCTGACTAACTACTACCATAATATGAGGTAGCAATCAAGGTTTCAGGAAGTCAGGCTGAAGTAAAAGCCTGTATGTTTTCAGTGGTAAAACTGCACTGTTTAACCCAACTTTCAAAGAGAATTAGCGTTCCCAATGTCAGATGGTGCTTTGAAGAATCAGCTTTGCAGATGTGGGGTTAAGTGCCGATTAGAAATATAAGAGGTCTGTTTTTGCAGGTGGGACGAGGTTTTACGGCAGTGCTGGTCAGGAGGCAAAGCTTGGTTCAAGTGACTGTGGTCTCAGGTGCTGGGGATAATGAGCATGGTTGGGGAGAGATATGGCGTTGCAGGAAATCAAGGATCAGGAGGATCTTCGTCATGGGTGTTCGAAAGGAATACTGCCAGGAAATTACAATATCAAAATACACTGATCAGTACAAGCATTGTGCACAGTTACAAATACCCTCTTAAATTTCTAACATAGCCTAAAATGTGAAAAATAGCCTTGCTATTACCAATTTGCCATTTATCAGTCCATATTGGATTGTGTCACGTTTGAAATGTTTAGTGTCATGATATATATAAGCAATATATGCTTTATTTATTCACTTGTTTGTTTGTTTATGTTTCCTGTAACTTGTAGTAATTACTTATGCCATCACTGTATCACTGCCGCAAAACAACACATTTCATGACTTATGTTAGTGACAATGAAACTGATTCTGATTTAACAAAGATCTTTCGTGTAAACAGTATTCTTCCCACTAGTTTTACTCTGCCTCACTCTGGAACTCATTACAAACTCCAAGCAAGTCATTTGAGAACAATATTTCAACATACAGTGCATAGTTTAATATTATTTTCAAGTAGTTTGTGTAAGTGAAGGACAGTGAAGAAATTACTGAGGTAATTTAATAACTAGAACTTGGTGTGGTCACCATGACACTATTGGATTGCCCAGACAAATAAAATCAAATTTGGAAACTGGAGCATGAAGTTTGTATCACCAGCCACTTTATGCACACTTACCTACTGTCACAGCATTACAATGAGCTAGATAAATCTGGACAATTCTGGAAGTGGGATCAAGTTTCTCTATTTTATGAATTCAGTGGAAGTAGATGAAAATAGCAATACAGCACTTGTTGTCATCTCCCTCTGAGCTGTATGGCTTCTGGAGACATTTGGTGGGTCTGAAGTCACAAAAAGGCTTGAAGTGGCAAGCAGGGCAGATTTTCTTTCCTTGATGGCACAACTAAACCTGGAGATTCTTTTTTCAGCAAAAATCCATAATTTTCATGGTTCCTGGCTTTTTACTTCCAAACTTAAATTAAATCTCTCCAGCATCAATTGCAGGATTGACACTCCTGGCTCCAGATCAATAGTCCAGGTCCCTGTACACCAATGCGGTAATTTAACCACTATGCTCCCTAAAATATTTGTCAGCTTACGTGGAGACTTAGTAAACAGACAACGAGCATTTTAGGAGTCAGTTGTCTTAAAAATCAAATTTAATTTTGTTGTGGCTACGATTTTCAGTTAAAAGGGGACAGAAGATGTCACTTCACCTCCAGGCACGTGCTTTGTAATATCTAACAGAGCTCGTGGTCCATCACACACATAAATAGCTTCTTCTTGAGTTTAAGTTATCCAGGAATGCAGGCTGTGTCAGCTGCCCTAAATCAAATTCAGTCAGTCTGATATGCTTTTCTGGAAATTGTTCAAAAAGAGTGAGAAATACTCTAAAATATTTTACCCCACAGATAACAAAGCTGATTCGAGACTGATAATTGATGGGACTGTAACATATGCAACTACTTTGTCTGACTTATCAGAACCCTTCCAGAATTTTGTTCATTGTCCTGCTTCTGGAGTGAACATTTCAGGACAAATTCTGAACCAAACCGTGAAAACTGCCAGTGCTGAAATCTTGCACAATGTCGCAATTGATTGTTAGTGCCACTAATCCTTGTTCACAGCCACAGTGGTCAAAGAAATCGCCATGAGGTTTGGGTTCAGTTATTTAGGAGGGTAGTTGATTTCATTATGATACAGCATTGCTAGAAACTGTCCTTCCTCTTTGCAACTGGGAAATTATTGTGTTTTTTTTTTCAGTGTATTTGCTGAATTATTTTATTTGGCACTTAAGATTTAATTTGATGAGACTTTTTTTTTAAACTGCTCACGGTTAGCCACCCAAATTTGTCTCTGAACTGTTTGCTAAGCATGAAATTATATGAAATAAGGTAGGTGATATTGTAGCACAGTTAAAGATTGGCATGTATGACGTTGTGTGTCATGGAGTCATGGCTGAAAGATTAATGTAGTTGGGTGTTTAATATCCAAGAATACACAAACTATCGAAAAGACAGGTAGACAGGTAGAGGAGGAAGAGTGGTTCTGCTGGTAAAAGATGAAATCAACTCTTTAGAAAGGGGTGACATAGGACTGGAAGATGTAGAATCATTGTGGGTAGAGTTAAAAACTTGTGGGTAGGTCTGTTCTGGGACCCCTTCTCTTCATGATTTTTATAAATGGCCTGGATGAGGAAGTGGAAGGATGGGTTAGTAAATTTGCTGATGACACAAAGGTTGGGGCTGTTGTGGATAGTGTGAGGGGCTAGCAGAAGTTACAGTGGGACATCGATAGGATGCAAGACTGGACTGAGAAGTGGCAGATGGAGTTCAACACAGATAAATGTGAGGTGGTTCTTTTTGGTAGGTCAAATATGATGGCAGAATATAGCATTAATGGCAAGACTTTTGGCAGTGTGGAGGATCAGAGGGATCGTAGGGTCCGAGTTCATAGGACACTCAAAGCTGCTGCGCAGGTTGACTCTGTGGTTAAGAAGGCATATGATGCATTGGCCTTCATCAACAGTGGGATTGAGTTTAAGAGTCAAAAGGTAATGTTAGAGTTTTATAGGACCCTGGTCAGACCCCACTTGGAGTACTGTACTCAGTTCTGGTCACCTCACTATAGGAAGGATGTGGAAACTATAGAAAGTGTGCAGAGGAGATTTACAAGGATGTTGCCTGGATTGGGGAGCATGCCTTATGACAATAGGTTGAGCAAACTCAGCCTTTTCTACTTGGAGCGATGGAGGATGAGTGGTGACCCGATAGAGGTGTATAAAATGATGAAAGGCATTGATCAGAGGCTTTTTCCCAGGGCTGAAACAGCTAGCACAAGAGGGCACAGTTTTAAGGTGCCCTCTTGTGCACCTCCCCCCACTTCTCCTTCACCAGTCCCCATCCCCTTTTCCCTCTCTCACCCTATTTCTTTACCTGCCCATCACCTTCCTCTGGTGCTCCTCCCCCCTTTTCTTTCTGCCATGGTATTCTATCCTCTATTTTTAGATCCCCCCTTCTCCAGCCCTGTATCTCTTTCACCAATCAACTTTCCAGCTTTTTAATTCACCCTTTCCCCTCCCTGTTTCACCTAACACTTTGTGTTTCTCCCTTCCCTCCCCCTACCTCATCTTTTTTTTTCTCCAGTCCTGCTGAAGAGTCTCAGCCTGAAACGTCGACTCAACTCTATTCCATAGATGCTGTCTGGCCTGCTGAGTTCTTCCAGCATTTTGTGTGTGTTGCTTGGATTTCCAGAATCTGCAGTTTTTATCTTGTTTGAGATGAAGTCAGACATATTGGTACTACTCTGTAGTAAGCAAAATTACAGAAGCAGGGGAGAGGACCTAGCCAAGGTTGATTGGAAGGGGAGACTATCAGGGCTGATGGCAGAACAGAAATGGCGGGAGTGTCTGGGAGCAATTTGGAAGGCACAGAATAACATACATCCAAAAGAAGAGGAAGTATTCGAAAGGCGGGATGATGCAATATGTGGCTGACAAGGGAAGTCAAAGCGAACATAAAAGCTACAGAGAGAGCATATCATAGCAAAAATAACAGCAAAAATTAGTGGGAAGTTAGAGGACTGGGAATTTTAAAAAAATCAACAGAAAGAAGACAACTAAAGATCCATGGGGGTTGGAGAGATGAAATACGATTGTAAGCTAGTCAATAATGTCAAAAATGATACCAAAAGTATGTTCCGATAAATAATAGTAAAAGAGAAGCAAAAGTAGATATTGAACAACTGGAAAATGACTTGAGAGATAGTAATGGGGGACAAAGAAATGGCAAATGAACTGAATAAGTACTTTGCATCCATCTTCACTGTGGAAGACAGTAGTAGCATGTTGGACATTTGAGAGTGTTAGGTGGCAGAAGTGAGTGCAGTTGCTGTTACTAGGGAGATGATGCTTAGGAAACAGAAAAAACTGAAAGTAGGTAAGTCATCTGGACATGATGGACTACACCCCAGGGTTATGAAAAAAGTGGCTGAAGAGATTGTGGAAACGTTAGTGATGATCTTTCAAGAATCAATGGATTCTATCATGGTTCTGGAGGACTGGAAAATTGCAAATGTCACTCCACTCTTCAAGAAGGGATGGGGGAAGAAGAAAGGAAATTATAGGCCATGGTGGGGGTGCCTAGTACCAGAGAGCACAATGCCAAGATTGAGGGACATCCATTTAGAAGAGAGATGAGGAGGAATTTCTTTAGCCAGAATGTGGTGAATCTGTGGAATTCATTACTGTGGAGGTCAGATTACTGGGTACATTTAAGGCAGAGTTTGGTTAGTCAGGATCTGAAAGTGTATAGGGAGAGGGCTGGAGAACAGAAATCAGAGGGAAATAGATCATCCATGAGGATGATCCAGAGCAGACTCAATGGGCTGAATGGCACAATTCCGCTCCCATGTCTTATGGTATTATTGTCTTAGCTTCTGCAGATTAGCCAGGTTCATTTTGTCATATATTACTATCCTTGTCATAAGTGAGCGTTGGGAGCAGACCCAAATGCAAGACACAGACACTGAAGTAGTAGGAACAGGACAAGGTTTATCTAGAAAGCAAGGGAAGTCAGGAAGGAACGACGCTGGACATGGACACAGGCCCTGGACGAGACAAGGACACCGGGCCTGGGCTAGGACTAAGACTAGGAAACACGAGACCCAGACGGGGAACTAGGAACAAGGAGCCTGGGCTAGGAACACGGAACTCCGGAACCAGAGCCTGGACAAGGACCTGGAACCTGGGTCTTAGTTGGGACTCGAAACCTGGGCCTTGACTCGGAACCGGAACCCAGGCCCAGGCTAGGACTCGGGACTAGGATCTTGGCAAGGACAGGACATGGCTACAAGATAGGACGAGGCACTCCAGCACAGGACAAGGTACCCTAGCACAGGATGAGGAATCTCCAGCACTGGGCTGGGCGAGGAACCAGAACTAGATGAAGACACGGAGCTCAGATTTGGACAGGGCTGCTACACGGTGCCTGGACTTGGTCTTGGAACACAGGAACACAGAGCCTTGGACTTGGACTGGGCGAGGTACTCCAGGGCAGGACATAGCTCTTGGATTCGGCTTGGTTAGGTTCTTGAGTACGGAGCCGGGACTCCACCTTCTAGCACAGGGCCAGGACCCTTTCTAGGACGCAGGGCCAGGATGACTGCCGAGGATACTTGCCCAGGGAACTGCTGAGGCAAACTGCCGAGGGACTCCTGGACTGGACGAGAACACGAAGCCTTGACTTGAACAGGACTGTAAAATATCTCCTGGAACTTGGAACACAAGAACACAGAACACAGAGCCAGGACCCCTCCTTGGGAACAGGACCTAGGGTCGGGACTCTTCATTGACAGTGACACTAACCACGGAAACACAAAGAAATAGTTCCAAACTCAACGATAGGTAGTCCCTTATGGTGGTGTGGCAAGGCACTGGTCTCACTCCGGCAGTTGAATTTGAGGGGGATGCAGCCAAGGCTTCAGAAGGAAGGGGAAGGGAACAGTCCAGCTGGGAATCCTTGGTTTGAGAGGTATTTATGTGCCACCCCAAAACAATAATCAGGTGCCTCAATGAAGGCACCCAACGGAACAAGGGAAAACAGGAAAACCCAGAATAAGGAATCGATGGACTGAACCATGAACCAGAATGCGGACTTCACGGACTGGACCATGACAGTCCTGGTTCTAAAATGGAGAGACCCTGCACTTTCACAAGACTTTACATGACAGAAAGCCATTGTGCAAATAGGTCAGAATAAGTCCTGAGCTTGGAACCATCAAAAGAGCCATCTAACTCAAGCCTAATGCCAAGCCCACCAAGGTTTAAGAATGCTTTTTTGGAAACACAAGAGTGACTGCAGTTGTTGGAAATTGGGAGCAAGACACAAAAAGCTGGAAAAGGGCCTTGGACCAAAAAGTTAATCATTTATTTCCCTCCATAGATGCTGTCTGGCCTGTTGAGTTTCATGGGGTAGCACAGGAGTGTACTGGCTAGCACAGCGCATTACAGCGCTAGCTGTAAGAATCAGGTTTCAATTCCCATCGCCATCTGTAAGGGGTTTGAACATCTTTCCCGTGACCGTGTATGTTTCCTCTGGTGCTCTGGTTTGTTCCCACATTCCAAACATGTATCCATTAGGACATATCAGTGGGTTGTGGTGGCACTGGAGGCATGACAACTCTTGTGGGCTCCCCAGCACAGATTTGATTTGACACTAACAACTTGCTTCATGTCTGTGAACTCACTTTCATTCTGAATGCTATATGCTTACTTTTATTGTTTGTACGATTTGTTTTCTTTTCTCTCTGCCCTTTGGGTGTTTGATGATCTTTTTTTAATAGGTTCTTTTGTGTTTCTTTGTTTTGTGGCTGCCTGTAAGAAGACAAATCCCAAAGCTTGATCATGTATACATACTAATGTACTTTGAACTTTTAAAGAAACACACACAAAATGCTGAAGAAACTCAGCAGGGCAGACCCAGGCAGCATCTATACAGTAGATGTTTCTGGCCAAGACCCTTCAGCAGGACTAAGGAAAGAAAGCGTGAGGAGTAAATTTAAAAGGTGGGGGGAGGGGTGAGAGAAACGCAAAGTGACAGGTGAAACCTGAAAGGGGAGGGATGAAGTAAAGAGCTGGGAAGTTGATTGGCGAAAGAGATACAGGGCAGGAGAAGAGGGAGTCTGATAGAAGAGGACAGAAGGCCATGGGAAGGAAGGAAAGGGGGAAGGAACAACAGAGGGAGATGATGGGCGGGCAAGGAAATAAAGTGAGAGAGGAAAAAGGGGATGGGAAATGGTGAAGGAAGTGACAGGGGCATTACCGGAAGTTTGAGAAATTGATGTTCATGCTATCAGGTTGAACATCTACTTTCTACCCAAGATCCACAAACTCACTTCTCCAGGTAGACCCATTGTTTCAGCTTATTCCTGTACCACTGAACTCATATCTAAACATCAGGCTGTTTGAACTTTTGAACTTTGAATAATCTCGTACATCAGAGTGACACTATGTCCTTCTATCCTTTAAGATGAATGGACTACTGCTCCTGTGCCAGATGTAGCGTGCTGATGGACAACAGCAGCAAATTCAAAGTTGGGGAAAACCCAGTAAAGGGGAGCTGCAAGGTCAAATCTCAGATCATCACAGAGAACTGAAGTATTTCCCCATTGCCTTATAGTTGTGTATGGTTGTTTGAACACTAGATGTCTCCCCTGAGGGTGTGATCATTTTTAGCTGTTATGCTTTCATTGCTTTTGTTATTCTTTGTCACATCATTATAGACAGTCTGGTGATTAGCACAGTAATTCGATTGTTTATTTAGAAAAACGAAACAATGTGATCTACCTGCAGTTTTGTTCCTAGTAGCAGCATTTGTACTGAAAAAGCAGCAAAGATTTCAGCCCAGCTGTACATCCCCATTGTAATACCCCATTGCAATACACCAATACACCAACTCCCACTAGGATAGAAAGAACATTGGATCGCTGCATAACACTGGTTCAAGGACAAGAATTTCCGCTTACGTTATAGATGCAGTGTGATGTATTTGCACACAAATATGCAATTGAATCATTCATGCATGCATCATAACTATATTTTACTGTCCAAGTGATGTTCTAAATTTGAATAGAATTTTAAAGCACAGAAAAAGGCCATTCAGCCCACTAGCTCTCCCACAACCATTTTGCCCATCTACACTCATCTCATCTGCCCGCATTAGGACTGCATCCTTCCATGTCTTGCCTATTTAAGTGTCTAAGTGTCCCCTGAGCATGGTAACTGCATCTGATTCCACCACTTCTTCGGGCAGTGCATTCCAGACATCGACTACTCTCTGTATTCCTCAGATCCCCTTTAAAACTCCTTCCTGTCACCTTGAACCTAGGCCTTGTTGTTAAAGTTAATCTCTGCCAAGAGAAACAATAACATTGACCATCCATACTGTCTATGCCTCTTACATACTTGAATTAACTTGATTACTTCCATCCTTCAAATACATGAGGAGTAAAAATTTTTATGTAACATCTCCATCTAAATGTGCAATATACAATTTAGAGTAATTTGTAATAAATAGAATGTACAACAGGACAATCAATATAGCATAGAAATACAGCTGTGTCAGCATGAGTTAATCAGTCTGATGGCCTGGTGGAAGAAGCTGTCCTGAAACCTGTTGGTCCTGACTTTTATGCTGCGGTACCATTTCACGGATGGTAGCAACTGAAGCAGTTTGTAGTTGGGGTGATTCAGGTCCCCAACGATCCTTCAGGCCTCTTTTACACACTCGTCTTTGTAAATGTCCTGAATAGCGGGAAGTTCACATCTACAGATGCGCTGGACTGTCCACACCACGCTTCGCAGAGTCCTGCATTTGAGGGAGGTACAGTTTCCATGCCAGGCAGTGATGCAGCCAATCAGGATGCTCTCAATTGTGCCCCTGTAGAAAATCTTAGAAACGTAGTACACATAGAAAACCTACAGCACAATACAGGCCCTTCGGCCCACAATGCTGTGCCAAACATGTACTTACTTTAGAAATTACCTAGGATTACCCATAACCCTCTATTTTTCTAAGCTCCATGCACCTATCCAGGAGTCTCTTAAAAGACCCTATTGTTCCGCTTCCACCACCGTCGCAGGCAGCTTATTCTATGCACTCACCACTCTCTGCATAAAAAACTTACCCCTGACATCTCTACTGTACCTACTTCCAAGCATCTTAAAAATGTGCCCTCTTGTGCTAGCCATTTCAGCCCTGGGAAAAAGCCTCTGACTATCCACACAATCAATGCCTCTCATCATCTTATACACCTCTATCAGATCACCTCTCATCTTCCATTGCTCCTCATTTGTAAGGCTAGTGATGTTGTAGGGATGGAACTGGACTCTCTAACGGTGGTGTCTGAAAAGAGGATACTGTCCAAGTTGCATGCCATCTTGGACAATGTCTCCCATCCACTACGTAATGTACTGGTTGGGCACAGGAGTACTTTCAGCCAGTGACTCATTCCACCGAGATGCAGCACTGAGCATCATAGGAAGCCATTCCTGCCTGTGGCCATCAAACTTTACAACTCCTCCCTTGGAGGGTCAGACACCCTGAGCCAATAGGCTGGTCCTAGACTTATTTCCTGGCATAACTTACATATTACTATTTAACTATTTATGGTGTTATTACTATTTATTATTTATGGTGCAACTGTAATGAAAACCAATTTCCCCCAGGATCAATAAAGTATGACTAAGTAGAAAAGGCCAAGTTCAGTCAACCTATTCTCATAAGGCATGCTCCTTAATCCAGGCAACATCCTTGTAAATCTCCTCTACACCTTTTCCATAGTTTCCACATCCTTCCTGTAGTGAGGTAACCAGAACTAAGCACAGTACTCCAAGTAGGGTCTGACCAGGGTCCTATAAAACTCTAACTTTACCTCTTGGCTCTTAAACTCAATCCCATTGTTGATGAAGGCCAATACACCATATGCCTTCTTAGCCACAGAGTCAACCTGCACAACAGCTTTGAGTGTCCTATAGACTCGGATCCCAAGATCTCTCTGATCCTCCACACAGCCAAGAGTCTTACCATTAATACTATATTCTGCCATCATACTTGACCTGTCAAAATGAACTAACTCACACTTATCTGGGTTGAACTCCATCTGCCAAATCCTTAGTATTTGGGGGCCCATTCCAAATTTCTTCAACCGTCTGAGGTAAAAGAGGCACTGTTGTGCTTTTTTCACCACACAGCCTGTATGTACAGTCCATGTGAGATCGTCAGTGATGTGCATGCCAAGGAACTTAAAGCAGCTCACCCTCTCAACCCCAGGTCCATTGATGTCAATAGGGGTTAGCCTTTCTCCATTCCTCCTGTAGTCCACAATCAGCTCCTTTGTTTTTCCGACATTGATGGACTTCTATCAAGTCATCACTCAACCCCTTTCACTTCAGAGACAACAGGCCCATCTTATTATCTTCCTGAATTAAACTCCTCTAATTCAGGCAGTATCTTGATGAATCACCTCTGTCCCATCTGAACTGGGAAAATCATATATCAAAACACAGGATTCTCAGACAGTGAACATATTGTTGTATGCATTTTTTCAACCCCATGATGTTCTTGAGAGATCATTATATATTTCTCTTACATTATTACTAGTTTTTAGCAGATTATTAACTATAAGTTAAAAAATATTAGCTAACACCACCAAAGGCACTACTGCTGTTTACAGGGACAGTTAAACCACATGCATTGGCTGTCAGTTAAAAAAAGCAGCTTGAACAAATATTACTGATCAATGGCCTTGACCACAGGAGTTCACAGCTCTGCAGTTAGCAGAAAGAAAATGGCTCTGGAATCAAGGTTTCTTTGGGCACACAGTGAGAATATGAACCTGCATAAACTGTGGGAATTAAATATAAGCCCAGCAGCATGTGGAAGTACTGAGAGAAATGCCACTAACAGGAGAATGAAATACACAGGGGAACAGAACATAGCAGCAAACCCTTTTCATTTTCATTGTGCCACCTTTCAGGTGAGAAGCAGAACAAAATGGCAGCTAAGGTGCAGGTGGGATAGATGGACACAGACAATGGAGCATGTGAGTCTTTTTCAACCTACATGTGGAGCAGGAAAATGATCCTTATTCTTAATATTCTGTAAGCAAACGGTCAAATTGAAAATCTAGAGATACAGCAACTTTTGAAAGATAGTTAAATGGGCATTTAGATCGGAAAGGCGTCACTTAAGGATAAAGATTAGTTTTATTTGTCACATGCACATCGAAGCATCAAAACATACAGTGAAATGTGTCATGCACATCGAGAATGTGCAGGGGGCAGCCCGCAAGTTTTGCCATGCTTCTGACACCAGTATGGCATGCCCACAACTCATTAACCCTGACATGATTGTCTTAGGAACGTGAGAGGAAATGCCCATGGTCATGGGGAGAACATACATGCTACTTACAAGCAGCAGCGGGAATTAAAGCCTCATCTTACAGCTGATGTTGTAAAGCATATGCTATTGGCTATGTTAACATGCCTGTTAGGTTTAGAAGGATATGACCCAAACTTGCGCAAATAGTTAGGAAAGACATCTCAGCTGGCACCGACTAATTGAGTTGAAAGATCTTTTCCATGCTCCCTGACTCTACAACCTGCCATGAATTGTTTTTTCCAGAAATCAGCTCACTGAGTCTACATCTAGCTCACGGAAGAATCAGAAATACCAAAGATCTCAAGGCAACCAGATTATTAGAATATTAGTGTATTGCTATGAGGAGAATGTATAAACGCTATTGATTGGGATTGGTTCTGGAATCCACTGCATGCTAGCAGCCCCACAGAAAGTCAACATTATTCTCTCCCTCAATTTTCCCTCTCAGCCCCAATCTCCTGCCTTCTCTCCATAGCCCTTCATGGCCTAACTAATCAAGAATCAACAAACCTTTGCATTAAATATTCCAAATAATGGGCTCCACAGTCACCTGTGGCAATGGATTCCACAGATTCACCACTCTCTGGTTAAAGAAATTTCTCCTCATTTTCATTCTAAAAGGATGTCCCTCTGTTCTGATGCTGTATTCTCTGATTTTAGACTCCTCCACCATAGGAAACATCCTCTCCACAACCAATCTATCGATGTCTTTCAATGTTTGATAGGTTACAATGAGGGTCACCCCTCATTAGAAACATAGAAAATAGGTGCAGGAGTAGGCCATTTGGCCCTTCAAGCCTGCACCGCCATTGTATGATCATGGCTGATCATCCAACTCAGAACCCTGTACCTGCCTTCTCTCCATACCCCCTGATCCCTTTAGCCACAAGGGCCTTATCTAACTCCCTCTTAAATATAGCCAATGAACTGGCCTCAACTGTTTCCTGTGGCAGAGAATTCCACAGATTCAACACTCTCTGTTTGAAGAAGTTTTTCCTAATCTCGGTCCTAAAAGGCTTCCCCTTTATCCTCAAACTGTGACCCCTCGTTCTGGACTTCTCCAACATCGGGAACAATCTTCCTGCATCTAGCCTGTCCAATCCCTTTAGGATTTTATACGTTTCAATAAGATCCCCCCTCAATCTTCTAAATTCCAACGAGTATAAGCCTAGTCGATCCAGTCTTTCATCATATGAAAGTCCTGCCATCCCAGGAATCAACCTGGTGAACCTTCTTTGTACTCCCTCTATGGCAAGAATGTCTTTCCTCAGATTAAGGGACCAAAACTGCGCACAATACTCCAGGTGTGGTCTCACCAAGGTCTTGTACAACTGCAGTAGTACCTCCCTGCTCCTGTACTCAAATCCTCTTGCTATGAATGCCAGCATACCATTCACCTTTTTGACCGCCTGCTGTACCTGCATGCCCACTTTCAATGACTGGTGTATAATGACACCTAGGTCTTGTTGCACCTCCCCTTTTCCTAATCGGCCACCATTCAGATAATAATCTGTTTTCCTGTTTTTGCCACCAAAGTGGATAACCTCACATTTATCCACATTAAATTGCATCTGCCATGAATTTGCCCACTCACCTAACCTATCCAAGTCACCCTGCATCTTCTTAGCATCCTCCTCACAGCTAACACTGCTGCCCAGCTTCGTGTCATCCGCAAACTTGGAGATGCTGCATTTAATTCCCTCATCTAAGTCATTAATATATATTGTAAACAACTGGGGTCCCAGCACTGAGCCTTGTAGTACCCCACTAGTCATTCTTCTGAATTCCAGTGAGTAAATGCCCAGAGCCATCAAACACTCCTCATATGATAAGCCTTTCAATTCTGGAATCATCTTCATGAAACTCTTGTGAACCATCTCCAATGTCAGCACATCCTTTCTTAGATAAGGAGCCTCACCAGTACTTTGTGAAGTCTCAACATTATATCCTTGCTTTTATATTCTAGTCCTCTCAAAATGAATGCTAACATTGCATTTGTCTTCCCAAAACTGATTCAACCTGCAAATTAAGTTTTAGAGAATTCTGCATGAGGATTCCCAAGTCCTTTTGCACCTCAGAATTTTGAATTTTCTCTCTATTGAGAAATAGTCTATGTTTATATCTCTTATACCAAAGTGCATTTTGAAGAGGATTCTCAGGGATGGAACTTATGAGCATTTGCAAATCCATGTCCGAATTAGGGACAGTTAGCATGGTTTTGTGCAGGGCAAGTTGAGCTTTACTAAATTGATTGATTTTTCCAAGGAGGTGACAAAGTTGTTTGATGAAGGTAGAGCAATGGATGGTGTCTACACAGATTTTAGTAAGATGCTTGACAAAGTTCCATGTTAAGTGTGGTAGCCCAACTAACATTGAGATGCATTAAATCCAAGGTGACTTGACCATTTGGTTTCAAAAATGGTTTGCCCATTGAAGACAGAGGATAGTGGTCGATGGGACATTTTCTGAGTGGAGGTTTGTGATTAGTGGTTTCCAGCTGGGATCCGTCCTGCAGCCTCTGCTGTTTGTGATTATATATAAATATCCTGGATAAAAGTGAAGGGATGGGTGGATTAATAAATTAGATTAGATTATGAAGACATGCAGTCGTCTTTTATTGTCATTTAGTAATGCATGCATTAAGAAATGATACAATATTTCCTCCGGTGTGATATCACAAAATACAGGACAGACCAAGACTGGAAAAAAAACTAACAAAACCACATAATTATAGCATATAGTTACAACAGTGCAACAATACCATAACTTGATGAAGTCCATGAGCACAGTAAAAAGTTCAAAGTCTCTCAAATGTCCCACATCTCACGCAGATGGGAGAAGAAAGAAGAACTCTCCCTGCTATACCCAACCACAGTCCTGACTCTGAGTCATCAGAAAACTTTGAGCACTGATCAGCTCTCCGACACCAAGTACTGAGCGCCATCTCTATCCGAACGATTCAACCTCCATCTCGGTTGCCAACAGCAGGCAAAGTCGGGCATTTTGAGGCCTTCCCTCCGAAAGATTCCCGATCACACAGTAATAACAGCAGCGAACTGGCGTTTCAGAAATTTTTCCAGATGTTCCTCTGTGCTTTCACGTCCGTCTCCATCAAATCAGAATTGTCCACGGCCCCTATTTAACGGATATGATATCATTTTTCACTGGAGGGCTGCGCACGCGCGGCGCGCTGCTCTCTCTCCTCCTGCTGTTAAGTTCATAAATTATACAAAAATTGGTAGTGTTGTGGACCGTGTAGAAGATTATCAAAGGATAGAGATCAATTACAGAAAGGGGCAGAGAAATGGCAGATGAAGTTGAATTGGACCAAATGTGTAGAGTTTCACTTTGGAAGATGAAATGCACTGTCAAGAGGGGCAGTGGGGGTAAATATGATCAAAACATTTAAGATGTTCTTAGACATGAATGTGGAGAGAATGGGGGGTCTTGGGCATTGCTAAGGTAGAAGGGATTAGTGTAGTTTGGTATTTAATTACTAGTGTAATTAATTTGTCCGAACATCATGGGTGAAGGATGAGTTCCTGTGCTGCTCTATAGTACGAAAGCAACGGCAAAAGTTCCACTTCGGATCTAAATGGCAGCAACACATGGGCATGAATAATACTAATGCAAGCTAAAAGTGTAACAGGTTTCATTAACTGCTGGTCTATTCTTCTATAGGGGATGGTTTACATGTATCTGAAGAAGGATCAGTGCTACTTTCAGTTAATTAAAGAAACCTTACAGACTGAGTTATCAGGTTTGACTGAGAAAGTTGATAAACAGTTGCAATGGAGTTGTCATTTATTTAGAAAGCCTTTGGCAACAGATAATAGTAAAGGATAGTTAACACAATGAGGCTTATAGGACAGAAGAGTCAACATCAGTTTGGATAAGGATGGGCTGAAGGCAGAAAGCAGAAAGTTGTGGTAAATGATTTCCTTCATTCTGAAAAACGTAGACAGCAATATTCCCCAAAGGTCACAGTCCATATGAAAATATAATTTGGAGATTGTAATTCAAAGATGCCAAATTTAGAGGTGTAACTAAACATGAGAATGAACTAATGTTTGCTACTTGGCTTAAATAGGCTGGCAGAATAGACAGGTAAGTTGGCAATGGAACTTGATGTAGGGAAATGTGATATATTTTGGCAGAAGGTGTGAGAAGTGGCACTGTAGATAATGGTATAATTCTAAAACATTTGCAGAGGGACCTGGGAGTTCATGCTTATGATTATGTACTGTTAATTGAGAAGGTAGTTCGCAAAGTATGATGGATCTCAAGCTTCATAAAGTGCAGATGCAGATAAATAAAGCCCTGGACAGTCCACAATTGAATTATCTAAGCCATCGGGATTTAAGAACAAAGTAAGGCACTTGAGAGGGTACAGGGTGATTTACTACTCTCATTCCTGGGATGATGGGGTAAAGCTACAATATGAGGTTGAAAAAGCTGTAGTTACTTTCCTTGGAGGAAAAGAGAGTAATATTTATTAGAGGTGTATAAGATTATGATGGGTTAACATAAGGCAGACAAAGAAATGTTGTTCCCATTAGCTGGTGGCAGGACTAGGGGACTTATAAAGTTTTGGATAAGAAATAGGAGGGAAATTTGAAGAAAAATTATACAGTGGTTGGCAATGACCTTGAATGCACTGCTCCTGAGGAAAATAAATAAGCAAGAATGAACAAAATTTGAAATGATACAGGAAGATGGCACAGACAGTGGGCAAAGTGGCTTTCTTTTGCGTTATAATGAATCCATGATTTCTCCAGAATGACATGTTAATCCATGCCCTGAGCATCTAACTGGAGCAGAATTTTGAATTCAACCCTAAGGATGAAATGTGCTCATCAATTAAACTTGTGTTAAATCTTGCTGCTCCCACTATTGCCTCTAGTAGTACAGAGCAGTACAAGTACTAAACATATGCTTCATCTACACTACCAGAGGGAAGAGTGGGAGCAGCAAAATTTTAAAAGTGTGATCTTATAGACGTGTCACACAATTTGTTTAATTACAAGTTGATAAAGAAATTACACATTATTTCACACAAACATATTATAAATGCCAGTGTTTTTGTACCAACTAAATAGTTAAAGTTGCAAATTTACTGCGAACTTTACAGGCAGCTGTGAAATACACTGACTGTGGCCTATATAACCAGGATCAGATTGGAAGCTCTGTGCAGCCCTGAAAAAGCCTTTCAGCCCACTATGCCCAACACATACCTACTTACACTAATTCTATTAACCAACTTTGCTTGTTGCACCTACCACATCCGCACCCGAGAGGATCAGCTGGATCATTAACCTTTTCAAGTCCACTGAGCTCCACTCTGCTGTCTTCTTGTCAGGTCCATGGGTGCAGCATCACCTCTTTCAAGTCAACATGTGATCCAACATGCTTTCTCCCTTTCAGGACTGCCTGAGTTCACCCTTCTGGGTTGGCATCCCATTGACCAGATACATTCTGGATCATCCTGACCCTTCCGTGCTTCTTCTTGCCACCTGTAACCTCTGTGCCCACTATGGTTTGCTATGCCTGATCAGTCTGTTCATGCTCAAACCCTCCCGGTGTGCATCACTGCATACCTCTTCATATTTTGCTGTCTATTCTTAATCCCCCTGCATTGGGCCACTGCTGTGCATTCCTTGCTGAACTGGTCTTTTGTTCTGACTCTCCCTGTTCCTGTTTCGCCTGCTCAACACAGTCCACACAGTTCCCTTTTGTGTCTGCCTGAACTCCACACTGCCATCACCCTCTCAGGTCTGCATGAGAGTCATCCTGCCGTGTCTCATTCAGGTCTGCCTGCTGTCTTCTTTTTTGTTCAACTGTGTCTGCATTCAGTTTATTTATTTATTATTTATTAGTTGAGTTACAACACAGAATAGCCCTTCCAGCCCTTCAAGCTGTGCTGCCCAGCAACCCCTGATTAACCCCAGCCTAATAATGGGACAATTTACAATGACCAATTAACCTATAATTGGTAAGTAGCTTTGGACTGTGAGATGAAACCAGAGCACCCAGAGAAAACCCATGCCTTCCCACATGGAGGAGATATAGATTAATCACAGATGACATCGGAATTGAACTCTGAACTCTGAAGCCCCAAATTGTAATAGAGTCACGCTAACCACTACGTTACCATGGCACCTGCCATAGTCTAGTGGATTACCAAATCCATCTGGGATTAAACTGTTGCCTCTGAGTTTACTGTGTCCAAAGTAGTTCACTCTGTTTCCCTCAGTCTTCACAGTTTGTTCATATTCCTTCCCACATGGTGCTCAGGCTATTCATCCTGCACCTCTCCACATCCTGCAGCCTACTTCTAATCACCCTACTTCACGCTACTGCCGGTAACTGTTGTGCATTCATTGACTAGCTTCCCCTTCGCTCGCTCTATCCTGGCTCACCCTACACAGCCTGCTAGGCCATTACCCTTTCAAGTCTGTTCGAGCTCCAATTACATTCTCCCTTTCAGTTCCGCTTCAGCTCCACGGTGCTGTCTTTTTTTCAAGTCCTTTTGATCGACAGGCTGCTGGATCTTCAGCCACTCGGGATCATCCTGTGGTCTCTCTGCCCGAATTTCACTTTCCCTTCTCAGCCAGTTCATGCGTCATCTGATCTGGCGCACTACATCATTGGTCTTCAGCTCTTCGTTTCGTGGTCCACTTCCAATCACCTTGAGGGCCATTACTATTGCACGTTCTTGGGGTAGTTATACTCACCCATTGTCCACCATTGCATCTGGCTCGTCCTGCGTGGTCTGCTAGGCCATGTCCTTTTCAGTTCTACAGGAACTCTGCTCTGCATTCTCTTTTTCAGGCCTACTTGATTTCTTCTCTCATCAGGCTATTCTCATTCACTGTTTCTGAGGAAGACAATTTAGAAAAAGGTTTCTTAACCTACTTCCTGCCCCAACATGAAATTCAACCAAAGTGAATATACTGTTGTCCAACCAGAAATTAATTACTGAAAATTAAATTTGCACACTAATTGTTGAAATATAACATTACACCCCAGTGGAGCTGCTGCCCAGTTGCACCAGTGAACTTATTTTAGTCAGGTTCAGTCCTGCACACTGGTGCAGTTGGTGTGGAGATTCCACATTCTCCCATCACTGTGTGGGATTCCTCCGGGAACTCCTCCTCACTCCCATTAAGCAGGATCAAGAAGCGGATAACCTACTCCAGATCATAATAATACAGGATTTAAACCGTGTGTGTTTATTTTTGTCAGATGGGATAGAATTTAGAAAGTGTATTAAATGAAGGGAGAAGCTGGGTGTTGGAGGAGTGATCAGATGGGTGGCAGGGGGGATGAATAGTGGTAAAGAAAAGTTTTGCAGACAAAAATGAAGGACGTGGCTTTGTAATACCATATTTCACACCGCTACCAACACTACAGCTCACTCTCCACCCACTGAGTTTCCCATCTTTCCTGGGACGGTTGGACCTATCCTCCACCTGCTGATTGCCCAATTGCCTTATAACTCCAATGAAGCCCCATGCCCACTTCAATCCCTATCCCTTCACTGACACACCAACACCCATATCCTTGCCCAGGGCTTTAATAATCACGATCTACATAAATTATGACATGACTTCAGCCCACTGCATCCAGCCTCAGAACCAGACAAACCATTTTCTTCTACGCACTGCAGGGCGTGCTAAGTATAGTGTCTTGGACACTATTGATATTGGAACGCTAGGACCATGAACCAATAATTATAACAGCTCATTATAATTTCTAGGCTAATGTTTGAAACTGCCTGCGAGATAGTTAAGAGAATATTAATGCATATTGGAATGAACAGTGAGTTACTGCCACAAATGGATAACCTCCCTAAGGAGTCAAACCTCCAAACTTCTTGTGATCCAGTTATGACACAGGGAATGATGTCCATTTAGAGTGGTATAAATGGCAGAGTCTGCTCACGTGACTCAGCTTGCATAGTTTTGTAATTAAACCTCATTGCAAAACACAAATATAGATACAGCAACACGACTCATTGTCCACTGAAATATTTCATGTTAGTGAAGTTAATGGGAATCACAGTAGGAGATCAATCAGGGTAAGTGAAAATGTAGGAGTAAAAATTACTCCATCATGATCTGGAGAGAGTTTCATGTGGAGCCAGAACTTCAAAAGGGAAAAAGTCATAATGGAAAAATCTTAGGCCCATTAGTTTGATTTTGGTTATGAACAAATTGCTGAGAAATATCATAAAATGGGGAAGTGAAATGAAAGGCTTATGGATTAGTAATAGAAACCTTCATGGAGTCATAGAATATTGCAGCACAGAAACAGGCCCTTCAGCCCATCTAGTCTATGCCAAACTATTAATCTGCCTAGCCCCATTGGCCTGCACCTGGACCATAGCCCTCTATTCCCCTCTCATCCATGTACTATCTGTCCAAATTTCTCTTAAACATTGAAAATGACCTCACATTCACCACTTCTGATAACTCTTTCCACTCTCTCACTACCCTCTGAGTAAAGAAGGTTCCCCTCATGATCCTCTTAAACAGTTCACCTTTCACCCTTAACCTATGACTCTAGTTGTATTCTCACACAATCGCAGTGGAAAGAAGCCTGCTTGCATTTATCCTATCTATATCCCTCATAATTTTGTATACTTCCATCAAATCTCCCTTCAATCTTCCACATTCTAGGGAATAAAGTTCTAGCCTACTCAACCTTTCCCCATAACTCAGGTCCTCAAGTCCCAGCAACATCCTTGTAAATTTTCTTATTATTAGGGTCTTGCTTAAACAATGGAACAACACTAACTATCCTTCAGTCCTCTAGCACTTCTCCCATGGCTACGCATCTCTGCTCTGGCTCCTACAATTTATGCACTATCCTACCACAGAATTGAGAGAACACCTTGTCAGGCCCTGGCCCACCCTAACTTGCCTCTGGACAGCAAACAGCTCCTGTATAGGGTCAATGAGCTCGCTGATGTATTCCCTCACATCTATATACACTGTGTCCACTTCCTGAGTAAATACAAATGTAAAGACCAATGGAACCTGGGAGCATCCAGCTGCCTGTCCTCACTGATGACCACAATGTCATGTTTCCCCAGCTGATCCATGCCCTAATCTCTTCAGCCTTTCCTACGATACTCCTTGCAGCTCAGAACATTAGTCCCACCATGCTCAACATTTCAATCCTTGACCTTGCCTGAAGGCTTAACAACATCTTTCTCCACAGTCACTCCACTATCTGTCCGAGCGCTCTGATTTCCACCACCTCTCCCCTGTGCAGCACTAGCACACCTTCCCATTAGGATATTGGTCACCCTCCAATTCAGGTGCAAACTGTCCCTTCTGTACAGGCTCTACTTTCCCTGGAAGAGAGCTTAATGATCCAAAAATCTGAAGCTCTCCCTCCTATACCAACTCCTTAGCCACATGTTAAGCTGTATGATTTTCCTATTTCTAACTTCACTTGCACGTGGCATGAGTAGCAATCCTGAGATCCTAACTTACTGAAAACTTGATTAGAGTCTACATCTGTGCTTGTCCAAGCCTGATCTCGCCCAGGGCTGTTGAGCTAATGTTGGACCACTCTAACAGATCATGCTGATTTGTGCCCATATCTCTCTCCTGACTCATTTCCTCATCTCCCCTTTACATCTCACTGAAATTTCAAGTTGACAATGTGTGCACTGTACTCATAGCTCCTTTGAAGCTGGTGAATGAATTTTGGAGACTGACTACACTTTAAGGTGTTGACCACCTTTGACAAATGATTTTTGAGGCACATTAGGAATAGTTAAACTTCCTTGGATTGTTTTGAGATGGTGAACTTCCAGAGGTGGGTTATGATAGTGGGTGAGGATTCTGCCTTGCCACTTTTTACCCATGTTCACTAGATAGTGGCACTTATGGAGAAACACAAAAAAAAGCTGGCTGAGGCAGGACTGTGGAGTGGCTCTGGGAATATTTGTGTTCTGAGAGTCTCAAGGCAGTGGAGGGTTTAAAGGGAAGTGTGGGTACAGATCAGATATCTACAGACATCCCACCCTGCAAAAGCTTATTTCAGGGAGGTAGCACCATCAATTTGCGGGAGACTCCCGGAACTTCCGGGAGAGGTGGGATGTCTGCAACAGAGTAGCTCCTTAGCAGCTGGCCAGCTAGTTTAAATAACGTTAGCTATGCTAATGAACGAATGACACCTGTTAAACCCACCATGGGCAATAGAAAAGTCACTGTTGCAAACAGCGCAGCGAGCAACACTGTCATTATTTTTGACCCCTATTTGGCAGGGGCTACTTTAGTGTAGTCTGGGGCAATGTACGTTTTATATTTTTTTGGAACATTCTGCCATGGCACGCTCTCGCTCTCTCTCTCTCTCGTGCTCTCGCTTGCTCTCGCTCTCGCTCGTGGTCGCTCTCGCGCTCTCTCTTGCTTTCTCTCGCTCGCCCTCAAAAAAATTGATTTCCGTGATATTGTACATAATTTGCGGGCATCAGGGAGCCACTATTAATATGCGGGAGACTCCCGGAACTTCTGGGAGAGGTGGGATATCTGTATCTATGAAAACCAACAGTCCAAGCATTCCTCTTCCAGCCTAGAAGAAACCCATGCTGTACCCACTATGACCATGGAAAGTGTATTGATTTTCACTGTCAGTCCTGCTGCCTACCTTAAGGCAAAGCTAGCTTGCAGCAAGGATCTTGAACATTTGTCAATTAGGCCTAAATCCTGCTTGAGGTATAAGTAAAATTTGTTTCATGTTTGCTCTCACTTAGCATGGCTTGAGAAACACTTCTGTGATTAGGCTGAGGGTAATATTTCAGCTTTTTGGCTTCTTAATCTAACCTGGAGTTTTTCTTTCATAATATTAGTGAATTTGTGTTCTTCAGTATTGTCACTAGATTGTTGGTTCCTATTATTTTTGTTATATATAATGTGGAATATTCCCATTGGGGTAGTTCTATGGACTCTCTGAATGAGTCATATTTACACACTGGTCCCCCCCCACCCAAAAAATGTGTTGGCCTCTCGTTAATGAGTAATAGCAAAAGTAACTTGAGTCTGAGGTGAAGAAAGTTGTCAAGTGAGATTTTCTGTGGACTTTCATTTTGTTCATTTTGATTCAATGTTAATTGATTTTTCAGAAGTATTTTCTTTTAAAGTCTGTAGTAATTCAATTATATAATCCATCCAAATCAATGACAATCATCATTGCATTTGCTAAAATGCTGCAGAGAATGGACAGTTAACTGGACCCAATGTCTGTTTCTTATGTATTTAATGTATTAAAATGGTGTGTAGTACTACATAATGATACATCTTCCATGTCATTGAAAGAATTGATCTAATCAAGAATAACAGAAGTACATGCTGTACATTGATTTATAAGATGACAGGTAATACTAATCGAACATATTTTATTCAAAATATCTTTTCCACAGGCTTATCCTCCTATATGAAATTAAAATTCTGAAAAAAATGATCTATTTCAATGTCACTTGATTGTAATTAGGATAGAAATGTCCTTGATCATATTCTCCAGCAGCAGATAAATTGCATAGATCCTCATCCTGCAGCTGATGAACAATCCTGAATACCCCTGTCACAGTCCAATAAATCATCATTGTGCTATGTAAAGGAGATCAAATATTAAAATTGGTAGTCAACTCTACTCTTAAAAAGGTGTTAAATTACTTTTCAGAGGGATGCTGAGAAATTACTGTTCCATTTCATTCGGAAACATTACAGAAGCTTAGCAGATTCCCTGTCTTTTAACCAAGGTTCTGACCACTTTGCTGCTACAGAACGTTTAGTTCCAGCAGCAATGAAATGCTGTCTGTTTCATGCTCCAATTGCTTTCAATTAGGAAGAAACAGATGGTTTTATTATATTGAAGACAAGCTGTAGTTGGTAGGTAGCAGTAATAACAAAATGGCTTTGATGCTAATGTACTTTTAATCAGACTGAATGAAAATGAAAATGCAGGACTGGTCTTATAATCTCTTTGGCTGAATGATTCTTGGTCTTCTAAACAACGCAAGGGAATAAAACAATTGGGGCAAAGTAGATTAAATGGATCCTTAAGCTTTCTTTACTATTCAATAAGATCACGAATGGTCCAATCTTGGTGTCAGCTCCAATGACCTGCCTATTCCCCATAACCCTTTTTGTTCTCTACAGACTAAACGTCTGTCTAGTTTGATTGTAAATTCATTAAATGATTCTGTTTCCACAACTCTAAGGTGGCTTTACCTAAGCTTGGGAAGAGCTTAAAATGGGATCAAACAGACAACAATGTGATGGCTGTACAATTTATCATACCTGGAATTCCTTTAGCTTATCCAATGTCTCAATTTGAAATACATTTCCACATAACTAATATTACTTTTATGATTGCAATTGATTATAAATTGATTTTTCAGTGTTTGTATGTTCTTCATCTGGGATCATAGCCTGCTATGGAGTTCATACACTTGATAGTTAAAATATTGACTGTAGGACAAGCATGCAAGAAAATCAATAATTCCTATTTCAGCCAAATATACCTCCAACAGAAGAAGGAGATATATTTGTACTCTTGTGAAATACTGAATGGCCAACTATAAATTGGTTATGAATATAATATCTAAGAAGTAGAGACCAACTTTTTAACTTCAAAAATAAAATTGCAATACAGTTTTTTGTCATTACTGCTAATCTTGGTGCAGAGATAAACTCCTGCCGCTACCAGTGATTCATTGTGTTGGAAACCTGCTATTTTACCTTCCAGCACAATTTACAACTGTGGCAATCTGCACATCTACATCAGAAAGATGCAAATGACTGGAAGATAGATGTGAATCAAATGCAAATAATGCTGAGGACAGTTAAACGTATGATGTATAGAGAATTGTTAAAATGTATTCAAAGGATGGCGGCTGTCATGCTTTGCAGAAACCATTTTCACATCATGAGCAGAAAATCTTTAAATATATCTTTAAAAAACACACCCCAAGGACAAATAGAATATTTCAAGGATATTTGCAAAAACAAGGTCAATGCTGGCTCACAGATTAATTGGGAAAGAATGATTGCATGAAACCTGAACTTACAACATTAATAGCATGAGTATCATTGAGAATCACTGAAAATCACAAAAGCCTCTGGTTGCAAAAGATGATAGTCAAGAATACAAATCAAAAAGATTTAGAAATTGATCAATAAAAATGTAAAAGTTAAATTTGATAGCCTCTGAAAGCAACAAGCAGATTGCTCAATAATCATGCTGCCTTTGATTGTAAAGTAGACATCATACCAACCTTTAATGCTCTGCTCAGTTGACTTATTTTTGTGCCTGCTAGTATAACTTCTGCAGCTCATTGACTTGAGGTATCAGCAGTCCACTTTCAACACCAGTTAAGCCTAGCCTGCATCTCTTAAAGGGGAGCTGTGGCTGGAAACAGTGCTTGTAGAAATGTAAAAAGTAAATTTAGCCTGGGAGTCATTTAGGATGAGAAGAATATATATAAAAAAACAAGAAACTGTGCAAATACAAAAAGAAAGAAA
This sequence comes from Mobula birostris, assembly GCF_030028105.1. Lineage (NCBI taxonomy): Eukaryota > Metazoa > Chordata > Chondrichthyes > Myliobatiformes > Myliobatidae > Mobula > Mobula birostris. The sequence goes on along the minus strand of NC_092370.1, from coordinate 192,389,448 downwards.
AAAATAAACAAATTAATAAATGAATCAGAATCAGGTTTAATATCACCAGCATGTGTTGTGAAATTTGTTAATTTTATGGCAGCACTACAATGCAATACATGATAATATAGGAAAAAATGGAATTACATTATATATTTTATATAATCAGTTAAATTATATAATTAGTGCAAGAACAGAAATAAAATAGTAGTGAGGTACTGTTCATGGTTTCAATGTCCACTCAGAGATCAGATGGCAGAGAGGAAGAAGCTGTTCCTGGATCGCAGAGCGTGCCTTCAGGTTTCTGTACCTAATGGTAACAATGAGAAGAGGGCATGCTCTGGGTGGTGGACATCCTTAATGATGGATGCCACCTTTTTGAGGCATTGCTCCTTGAAGATGAATTAGACACCACAGAGGCTAGTGCCTATAATGGAGCTGATTAATTTTAGAACTCTCTGCAGCCTCCTTTGATTCTGTGAAGTATCCATGCCCTCCCTCCCAGATGGTTACGCAACTTGTCAGAATGCTTTCCACGGTACATCTGTAGAAGTTTTCCAGTGTTTTAGGTGACTAACAAAAATTCCCTCAAACTCCTAATGAAATATAGAAGTCTTGCCTTCTTTATAGTTGTGTCAATATGTTGGGACCTAGTTAGATCCTCAGAGACATTAACACCTAGGAAATTGAAATTGCTCACTCTCTCTATTTCTGATCCCTCTGTGAGCAATAAATATCTAGAACAAGAGCTGAAGAATCCTTGAAAGTGAGTTTATAAGTTATAGGAACTGTTCAGTGATGGGGCAAGTGTAGTTGAGTGAAGTTATCCCCTCTAGTTCGAGAGCCTGATAGTTGAGGGCTAATAACTCTTTCCGAAGCAGGTGGTATGAGTTCTATGTTAGATGGAAGAAATGTGGGAAGAAAGAGAGCAAGAGAGAGGGACAGAGATCCATTGTTTACAGATAGATGGGGCCTCAGTGGAGGAGAAAGGAAGCTTTATGTACCCTAGATTGAACAAAGGGCGGAAGACTTTCTAGATCTAGATGTCGGGTATATCAAATACACTGTAGAGATAAACACAACCCTAAAAATTAGGGGGCATTGTTCCAGGGATTACTAAGACCCTTAAGTATTAAAGTCACACAGTGCTCATTGCAGCAGACCATTTATGGTGATGGGACTTATTTCCCATCTCCATCAATCAAAATTTCTCGGTAATCTTCATATATTCTGCTAGAGGAGAACAATACTAATGAAGACACACTATTATTCATTTTATATTCACAGTCTCAAGGGAAATTTCTGATACCTTGCAGAAAGTACAGGAATATTTAGAGGTGGAATGAGTGTACATTGAAACACTAGTAATAAAAAAGTCTATAGCAGGTTCCCTTTTGGGTCAAGCTCCCCAGTATATGAAGTCACACAGAAGAGCCTTGGAAATGTCTCCACACAAGGAGCATGGAAATGACAGAGAGCACCGGTAGAGAAATGAAGCTCATGATCACAGGAGATTCTGCAGATGATGGAAATCCTGAGTCACACACACAAAATGCTGGAGGAACTCAACAGGTCAGGCGGCATCAATGGAGAGAAATACACAGTCAACATTTCAGGCCGAGACCCTTATCAGAACATATAGTCCATCATTTCTACTCTTCCCAAATAAAAGATAAATTTAGAGGAAACACACTTCCTTGTCGTCATAAAGCTCAGTAATAACCATTCCAATAGAATTCAGCACAGAACTACGATGCCCCCTGCCCAGGTATTCCAGCGGCTTGTGCAGTGTTATCCTGGATTTCTGTCTCAGCAATCTGTCCTATTCTGTTCACCAAAGTTTCTCCGCCAGGAAGCACAGACTTTGATGTCCGTGTAGAGCTGGTGCTGCTGAATGTTGTCTCTGGATGCTCCTCTGGAAGCAGGGTATCACCATGGGGTGAATCATCCTTGGAGAGTCTAGACAGAAAGAAGCTAGCAAAAGTGAATCCTCTCTGTCCCTTTCTCATCTTCAGCTTGATCTTCCTCCTTGTGCTTCACAGCAATGCTTTGATTTGGGGGCAGATATTCAACACCACTACAAATCTTACCAACTAGTCTACTAGGCCATGCAGAGTTCCTGTAGATGGGGCTAATAGTGACCCCCAGCACATTGCACAGACTGTATGACATGGTGGTGTACGCAGTGTACTGTTGCTCATCTGTGCATCAAACGCAGAGAGAGCAAGGAATGATGTTAGCCCTCATTGCCCATTGCTGCTTCAGAATCAGAGAGTGTAGAAGGAAGACATCATGATGCTGTTAAGGTGCCTCTCGATGACAGCTATCCCATTCTGCTTGAACAGTAAGGGGTGGGTTTCTGTTGTACTGAAATGTTCTCAGAATTGCCATGTACTGGTGGTAAAGCAATATGTATCCTGGTCAATAACCGGCTGGACTTCTGCAATTCTACTTCTGTCTAATAAGGGAGAGTGAAATTCTGCTGGCTTTCGTTGAGCAGCAAGTGGCACTGCCACAAATGGAAACAACAATTTTGTTTCGCCAGCTACTGCTAGATTCAGCCTTGAGCATTAAGTCTGTGGGAAATGTTCATCAATCATGTGCTCCATGCCTTGTCGAGGTTTTGCACTTACAGCTGGAAGCAGTGGTAGGTTTCAATGTGGATATATTTTGTGAAGAACAAATGCCTCACACTTTCTCTCTTACTGATCCAGCTTCCACATGAACATCATACATCTGCCCAGGATGATAAGTGAGACATTCTCCTAGGAGCAAACGTTCTTCGCCTTAACCCATTCCATTTGCATCCAATGGTAGTATGTCAAGTTCTGCTCACCTCTGTTTATTTTCTCAGATGTCCTGTACTCTAAGGACATCAATCAATGCACTTTTGTCTATCAGGGAGAAACTGATTTACGCAGAAGCCCTGAAACCGTCCTTCAATATCAGCTACCCACAGCAACTTAACTGGATGCTAATATGTGTCTGTAGGAGTAATGAGCTCCAAACAAGTCCATTTCTATCAGCAGGGGTTAGATCTAATGTCCTAACGTGCTCAGTAACTTGTAGTTCAGCATTAAACATGTCAAAGTGCAAAGAGATCTACTTTATAGATAAACACTTCTGATCATCATTGATATTGCCTTAATTGTGCTGATCGCGTGGGTTTCCTCTGGGTGCTCTGGTTTCCTCCCACAGTCTAAAGACGTACAAGTTGATAGGTTAATAGGTCCTTGTAAATTGTCCTGTGATTATGCTCAGATTAATAAGCCTACTGACTCTCACAGCTATCTGTACTATTCCTCTTCTCACCCTGTCTCTTGCAAAGATGCCATCCCCTTCTCGCAATTCCTCCATCTCCGCCGCATCTGCTCTCAGGATGAGGCTTTTCATTCCAGGACGAGGGAGACGTCCTCCTTTTTTAAAGAAAGGGGCTTCCCTTCCTCCACCAGCAACTCTGCTCTCAAATGCATCTCCCCCATTTCACGCACATCTGCTCTCACTCCATCCTCCTGCCACCCCACTAGGAATAGGGTTCCCCTGGTCCTCACCTACCACCCCACCAGCCTCCGGTTCCAACATATTATCCTCCATAACTTCCACCACCTCCAACGGGATCCCACCACTAAGTACATCTTTCCTTCCCCCCCCAGCACTTTCCACAGGGATCACTCCCTACGCGACTCCCTTGTCCATTCGTCCCCCCCCATCCCTCCCCACTTATCTCCCTCCTGGCACTTATCCGTGTAAGCGGAACAAGTGCTACACATGCCCTTACACTTCCTCCCTTACCACCATTCAGGGCCCCAGACAGCCCTTCCAGGTGAGGCAACACTTCACCTGTGAGTCGGCTGGGGTGATATACTGCATCCGGTGCTCCCGATGTGGTCTTCCATATATTGGCAAGACCCGATACAGACTGGGAGATCGTTTTTCTGAACACCTATGCTCTGTCCGCCAGAGAAAGCAGGATCTCCCAGTGGCCACACATTTTAATTCCATGTCCCATTCCCATTCTGACATGTCCATCCACGGCCTCCTCTACTGTAAAGATGAAGCCACACTCAGGTTGGAGGAACAACACCTTATATTCCGTCTGGGCAGCCTCCAACCTGATGGCATGAACATTGACTTCTCAAACTTCCGCTAATACCCCACCTCCCCCCGTACCCCCATCCGTTATTTATTTATATACACACATTCTTTCTCTCTCTCTCTCCTTTTTCTCCCTCTGTCCCTCTCACTATACCCCTTGCCCATCCTCCGGGTTTACCCCCCCTCCCCCTTTTCCTTCTCCCTTGGCATTCCTGTCCCATGATCCTCTCATATCCCCTTTGCCAATCACCTGTCCAGCTCTTGGCTCCATCCCTCCCCCTCCTGTTTTCTCCTATCGTTTTGGATCTCCCCCTCCCCCTCCCACTTTCAAATCTGTTACTCACTCTTCCTTCAGTTAGTCCTGACGAATGGTCTCGGCCCGAAACGTCGACTGTACCTCTTCCTAAAGATGCTGCCTGGCCTGCTGCGTTCACCAGCAACTTTCTTGTGTGATGCTCAGATTAAACTGGGGGCTGCTGGGTGGCATGACTCGAAGGGTCAGAAGGGCCTATTCCGCTCTATGTCCCAATCAATCAATCAATCAAACAACAAAAAAGCAAATAAAAGATGTGTGCTGAAGTACTATGATCAGAGACACAGAGTGTATTGAAAAACAACTCAAAGAATATTTAGTAAGTTTCAGACTATCAAGATTTCTTCATGGCTAACTGCATTTAATGTGTCATCATTACTACAGGTGAATAGGCAAACTATTTCACACAAGCTTCTATTATACTATTATCAAATAATTTTCAGATTTAGAAATTGTGGAAGTTGCAGTAAGGCAAGGGTAAATTCCAGCTAGAGTACAGGCAACCCAGGCAAGAAAGGTCTTTGAAGAGCATAGCTTCACCATGCATAGCAGGTTACTGGAACCATTTTGCATAAGACCATAAGACATAGCAGCAGAATAAGGCCATTTTGCCCATTGAGACTGCTCTGCCATTTAATCATGGCTGACCTTTTTTTCCCCTCCTCAGCCCCACTCCCCGGCCTTCTCCTTGTAACCTTTGATGCCGTGTACAATCAGGAACCTATCAAGCTCTGCCTTAAATAAACCCAACGACCTGGCCTCCACAGCTGACTATGGTAATAAATTCCACAAATTCACCACACTCTGGCTAAAGAAATGTTTCCACATCTCTGTTTGAAATGAATACCCCTCTGTCCTGAGGCTGTGCTATCCTGTCTTAGACTTCTCCAGCATGGGAAACATTCTTTCCACATATACTCTCTCTCTGCTTTTCAACATTCAAGAGGTTTCAATGAGATCCCCCCTCATCCTTCTGAATTCCAGCGAGTACAGACACAGGGCCATCCAACGTTCCTCATATGATAATCCTTTCATTCCCGGAATCATCCTTGTTAACCTCCTCTGAATCTTCTCCAAAGCCAGCACACTTTTTCTTAAATGAGGAGCCCAGAACTGTCATAATATGCAAGGTGAGGCCCGGCCAGTGCCTTATAAAGCCTCAGCAACACAATCCTGCTCTTGTATTCAAGACCTCTTGAAATGAATGCTAACATTGCATTTGCCTTCCTCACCACCGACTCATCCTGCAAGTTAACCATTAGGATGTTCAGCGCAAGGACTCCCAAGTCCCTTTGCATCTCAGATTTTTGGATTTTCTCCACATTTAGTAAATATCCTGCACATTTATTTCTTCTACCAACATGCATGGCCATGCATTTTCCAGTGTTGTATTTCATTTGCCACTTTCTTGCCCATTAACCTAATCTATCTAAGTCCTTCTGCAACCTATATTTCCTCAAAACTACCTGCCCCTCCATCAATATTCATATCATCTGCAAACTTGACAACAAAGCCATCTATTCCATCATCTAAATCATAGATCTACAGCATAAACAGAAGCGGTCCCAACACCAACCTCTGTGGAAAATCACTAGTCTCAGCCAACCAGAAAAGAATCATTTTATTCCCACTCACTGCCTCCTACCAATAAGCCAATGCTCTAACTATGTTAGTAATTTTCTTGTAATACCATGGGTTCTTAACTTGTTAAGCAGCCTCATGTGTGGCTTCTTGTCAAAGGGCTTCTGAAAGTCCAAATATACAACATCAATTGCATCCCCTTGTAACCTCCTCGAAGAATTCCTTAGGGAAACCATGCTAACTATCTTTTCCTGTGTCACCAAGTACTCCATAACCTCATGTTTAGCAATTGATTCAACACCTTCCTAACCACTGAGGTCAGGCTAGCTGCTCTATAATTTTCTTTCTGCTGCCTTCCTCCTTTCTTAAAAAGTGGAGTGACATTTTTAATTTCCCAGTCCTCTGGCACCATGCCAGGGTCCAATGATTTTTGAAAGATCATTACGAATGCCTCTACATTCTCTACCTCTACCTCTTTCAGAACCCTAGGGTGCAGTTCATCTGGTCCAGGTGACTTATCTACACTTAGGTCTTTCAGCTTTTTGAGCATCTTCTCCCTTATAATAGCAAATTCACTCATTTCTCCTCCATCGCACCCTTTGACATCTGGCACACTGTTAGCATCTTCCACACTGAAGACCGATGCAAAATACTCATTTAGTTCATCTGTCATCTCCATGTCCCCTGTTATTATTTCTCCGGCCTCATTTTCTAACCATCCTATTTTCACTCTCATCTCTCTTATATCTTTTACATACTTGAAAGGTTCTTAATATCTACCTTGATATTGTTTGCTAGCTTGCTTTTATATTCATCTTTTCCCTCCGAATGATTCTTCTAATTGCTCTCCGTAAGTTTTTAAAAGCTTCCCAATCCTCTGTCTTATCACTAATTTTTGCATTGTTGTATGCCCTCTCTTTTGCTTTTACAGTAGTGTTGATTTCCCTTGTCAGCCACGGTTGTACTACTTTGCCATTTGAGTATTCCTTTGTTTTTGGAGTACATCTGTCCAGCACCTTCTTCATTTTTCCCAAAACCTCACGCCATTGCTGCTCTGCTGCCATCCCTGTCACCACGTCTTTGGCCAACTCCTCTCTCATACCACTGTAATTTCCTTTACTCCACTGAAATATTGCTACATAAGACTTTACTTTCTCCCAATCAAATTTCAAGTTGAACTCAATCATATTGTGATCACGCTCTCCTAAGGGTTCTTTTACTTTAAGCTCCCTGATTGCCTCTGGGTCATTACATAACACCCTATCCAGTAAAGCTGAATCCCCAGTAGGCTCAATGACAAACTGCTCTAAAAAGCCATCTTGTAGGCATTCAACAAACTTACTCTCTTGAGATCCACTACCAACCCGATTTTCCCAATTCAAAATCTCACATGACTATCATAACATTGCCCTTTTGACATGCCTTTTCTATTTCCCATTGTAATCTGTTGTCCACATCCCAGCTACTGTTGGGAGGCCTGTATATAACTGCCATCAGGGTCCTTTTACCCTTGCAGTTTCTTAACTCAACCCACAAGGATTCAATATCTTTCTACGTCACATCTTTCTACTGATCTGATGCCATTCTTTATGAGCAGAGACATGCCATCCCCTCTGCCTACCTTCCTATCTCTTGGACCTTGGGACCTTGGACATTAGGTAATGCATACCTTCGACATTAAGCACCCATTTACAACCACCCTTCAGCCATGATTCGGTGATGGCCACATCATGATACCTGGCACTCTGTAATAGTGCAACATGATCATTCACCTTATTTCTTATACTCTGTGCATTGAGATATAACACTTTGAGTCCTGTGTTTGCTACCCTTTTTGATTCTACATTCCTAATGCACTGTTACTCACCCAACTAGTTGCAATTTTGTCTATCGTCCACCTGCCCTTCCTGACAGTCTGACTGCATGCAATCTTTGCTTTTTTACCATCCAACCTATCCTGAGTCCATTCACTCCAGTTCCCACTCCACTGCCAAATTAGTTTAAACCCTCCCCAACAGCTCTTACAAATCTGCCCATACGAATATTGGTCTCCCCCAGGTTCAGGTGCAGCCTGTCACTTTTGAACAGAAAAGTTCCCAATGATGCAAGAACCCGAAGCCCTGCCCACTGCACCACCTTCTCAGCCACACATTTATCTGCACACTGGAGATGAGGTAAGAATGTAATGGAAGGATGCAAAACACATACACCAAATAAGGGACAATTACTTTACAAATTTCGAAGTATCATCAGTTGATAGCTTGAAGTTTCTATTGACTTTTAGCACCTGTATTGTGAACGGTGATTGATCTTGCAAGTAAGGAATTCAAATGTATAGCTTAGCAAATGGTCAATATCTGTAAGTGCTAGTCAATTCTGTATAAAAAATTGCATTTGTCTGTCCAGACTTCAAGAGTGCAGTGACAGGGGCCACACTGTTCTACTTGTGCACAAAAAGAACTGTGACTGAAAAATGAGTGTAAGTTTTCAGAGTCCAGGTAATCAGTATGGACAAAGTAGGAAACACTAAAGCATTCAAGCCAATTAAATAACATGGTCTGCTGCAGGGTACTGGTCACAATGCTCGAAACGGTACGTGCACTCATTTAAAAGATGATTTCATTCTAGAGCTTCTTGAAAGTTGATCTGTTCCTCAGTCAAGCAGAGAATTTCTGCTTGGTTTCTGCTACATTAGGAGTTCAAAAGTTATTAGTGAAATTTTGATTATGAGAGAGGTTGGTTAGAGATCATTTACATCAGAACTCCAGGTTTAAAAGGAGTCTAGGGAGTGGTTCAATGTTTTTGCCATAAGTGGTCACCTCCTAACTGTTGCTAGCATTGATAAAATTAGTGACAAAGAATGTCCAGGCATTTTGCTCTAGTAAGGCAGCTTGTCTGGATTAAAATTTCATGATGAAGTATGGTTTTGGAAATAGAAAAGTCTGAATATCTTTAAATCGAGATTTCTGAAGGGTGGGAACAATTTGACCAGCATTTGCGAGGGGTGATTGATAAGTTTGTGACCTAAGGTAGAAGGAGTCAATTTTAGACAACCTAGCACATTTATTTTTCAACATAGTCCCCTCCTACATTTACACACTTAGTTCAGCGGTTGTGGAGCAAACGGATCTTGAACCTCCAGAAAGTGCCCACAGCAGGGGTGATTGATAAGTTCGTGGCCTAAGGGAGAAGGAGATGAGTTATATAGCTCTCACTACATGCCCATGCAGGTCAACTCTTTGAGAGATTATGCAGAAAGTTTGAGGTTAATAACTCATCTCCTTCTACCTTAGGCCACGAACGTATCAATCACCCCTGATGAGTTATTAACTTCAAACTTTCTGCGTAATCACTCGAAGAGTTGACTTGCGTGTGCATGTAACGAGAGCTGTACAACTCAAACAACAGGAATCCTGCAGATGCTGGAAATTCAAGCAACACACATAAAAGTTGCTGGTGAACACAGCAGGCCAGGCAGCATCTCTAGGAAGAGATGCAGTCGACGTTTCAGGCCAAGACGAAGGGTCCTGACGAAGGGTCTCGGCCTGAAACGTCGACTGCACCTCTTCCTAGAGATGCTGCCTGGCCTGCTGCGTTCACCAGCAGCTTTTATGTGTGTTGCTGTACAACTCATCTCCTTCTACCTTAGGCCACGATCTTATCAATCACCCCTCATATTATAGCTTTCTATTTTAACAGTTAATATCTTGCTTCTGATTGCTTCCCACATGCTTTTCAAGTAACAAGTAAGGCAATCACTGGCAGAAATTCATGTGTTCCTCTTAAGGCTAGCTGAGACCCAGGTTCATGGATACTTCCACAGATTAATGTGGATATGAATGTCATATCGACAACCAGTTTGTGGCAAGCATTTTTCCCACTGAAGGGCAATGCAGAAATGAAAGTGAACCAGCACAGACCTATTACAGCAGTGGAAAACATCGATACAAGGAGCGAAATCAGCAGTATGTCTACAGAAAAGGAAATGGAAGGTTTGATCAGGAAATAGAAGAAAGTCAGGTACAGGAAAGTGCCACTCTGAACCCTTTGAGATTTGGAGAAAATATAAGAAAGATGTTAAGAAAGCACATATGAGGGTAAAAAGGGGATATGAAATGGCCATTGCCATAAAGATAGTCCCAAAATATTTTATAAGCATATTAGAAACTGGAAGGTAGCTGAGAAAAAGGGGAAAAATGGACAGATTTATGTGGAAGAAGGGGGTGTTTGGTATCCTGAATGAATACATTACATCAGTATACTGTATAGCAAGGAAAAGATTGGGGAGGGCAGGGTGGAGAATTACAGAATGTGTGTGGATATAGTCTAGAATACATATGTATCAAGAAAGAGGAAGAATTAAAGATGTTAACATACACTAAGGTGGACTGGACTCCAGCATCTCATATAATCTATCCCAGGGTAGAATGGGAAGCAAAAAAAAGAGTTTTGATGCTCTGATGAAGATTTGTGCACCATATTTACCCATAGGAAAACTACTGGGAAAAATGCCTTAGAGATAGGAATAACTTGAAAAAGCAGGGGCTTTTTTTGTTTGAGAAAATTAATAAAGACAAGGTGATAGATACGGAATAGATGGACTTTAGCATGGCTTATGGCAGGGAACTGTACAGGAAGCTGATCCAGAAAGTTAGGGGACATGAATCCAAGGCATTTTGGCAAAGGAGATCCAAAAATAGATAGATGGAGGCATAGGATAGAGGTGGAAGGTTGATTTTCTGAAGTAAATCTGTAACCAGTGGTATACTTACAGAGATTGGTGCTGGGCCTTTGTTGCTTTTATGTATAAATGTAAGGAGAATTATAGAGGTATGAAAGAGAAATGGGCCAAAATTAATTGGAAGAACACGCTAGCAGTGATGATGGTAGAATAGCAATGGTTGGAGTTTCTGGAAGCAATTCAGAAGGCACAAAATAGATACACCCCAAAGAAGAAGTATTCTAAAGACAGGATGACACACTCATGGCTGACAAAGGAAGCTGAAAGGTCAGAAGATAAATAAGTCAACTGGACCAGATGGATTCATCCCAGGGTTCTGTAAGAGGTAGATGACGAGATTGTGGAGGCAATGGTAACAATCTTTCAAGAATCACTAGAATCTGGCAAGGTTCTGGAGGACTGGAAAACTGCAGATGTCAATCCATCCTTCGCGAAGGGCAGGAAGCAGAAGAAAGGAAATTATAGGCCAGTTAGTCTGACCTCAATAGTTGGGAAGATGTTGGAGCTGATTGTTAAGGATGAGGTTTTGGGGTACTTGAAAGCAGATGATAAAATAGGCCAAAGTCAGCATGGTTTCCTGAAGAAAAAAATTTGTCTGACAAATCTGTTGGAATTCTTTGAGGAAATAACAATCAGGATAGGAAAAGGATAAATGGTCGCTGTTTTATTGTTAGATTATCAGACAACGTGCCCTAACTGAGTCTGCTTAGCAATAGAAGAGCCCTAGTATTTCAGGTACTATACCAGCATGGGTAGAGCATTGACTGATAGAGCAGGAGGCAAGGAATGGAAGTAAAGGGAGCATTTATTGATTGGCTGCCGGTGACACCCACAGGGGTCGGTGTTAGGATTGCTTTTTTTACATCGTATATCAATGATTTAGATGATGGAATTGATGGCACTGTGGAGGAGTTTGTGACCAATATGAAAGTAGGTGAAGCGGCAGGTCATTTTGAGAAAGCAGGATGGCTGCAGATGGATTTACACAGATTAGGAGAATGGTCAAAGAAATAGCAGATGGAATACAGTGTCAGGAGATGCATGGTCATGCACTTTATTAGAAGGAATAAAAGCATAGACTATTTTCTAAACTGGGAGAAGATTCAAAAATCGAATGTGCAAGGGGATACCCTAAAGATTAAATTGAAGATTGAGTTCATGGTGAGGGAGGCAAATGCAATGTTAGCATTCATTTCGTGAGAAGAAGAATATAAAAATAAGGATGTAATGCAGAGGCTTTATAAAGCACTGGTGCGGCCTCACTTGGAGTACAGTCAGCAGTTTTGGGCACCTTATCTAAAGAAGGATGTGCCGACATTGCAGAGGGTTCAAAGAAAGTTCACGAAAATGGTTTTGAGAATGAATGGTTTATCCTATGAGGAGCATTTGATAGCTTTGGGCCTGTTTTCACTGGAATTTAGAAGCATGAGGGGGGATCTAATTGAAGCCTATTGAATTTTGAAAAACTTAGATAGAGTGGATGTGGAGAGGTTATTTCCTATACTGGGGGAGTCTTGGACCACAGGGTACAAGTTGAGAATAGAGGGGCATCCACTTAAAATGGAGATGATGAGGGATTTCTTTAGCCAGAGGGTGGTGAATATGTAGAATTAGTTGCCACAGGTGGTTGGAAGACCAGATCATTGGGTATATTTCAAGTGGATAGTTTCTTGATTAGTCAGGGCTTGAAAGGTTATGGGGAGAACACAGGATGATAGGGATGAGACGGGGCCTGGATCAGCCATGATGAAATGGTGGAGCAGACTTAATGGGCCAGATGGCCTAATTCTACTCTTATATTTTATGGACTTTTCAAAGATGACTTAATAAATCTATACTAGAATAATAGCCGTAACAGAATCAATGAAAGACCACACCAACTTGGGTGTTCAACCAGGGTGCGAAAGACAATAAACTGTACAAATACAAAAAGAAAAAAAAAAATAATATAAATATATAAATAATCAACAACTATCAAGAACATGAGATAAAGAGTCCTCGAAAAGTTGTAGGAACATTTTAATGATGTGGCAAGTGAAACTGAGTGAAGTTTTGCCCTTTGGTTCAAGAGCCTGATGATTGAGGGGTAATAACTGTTCCTATGTTCCCTGATGATGGATGCTGTTTTCCTGCAACTGCATTTCACGTAGAAGTGCTCAATGGTGGGGAAGGCTTTACCTGTTATGGACTGGGCCGTATCCACTATTTTTGCTGGGATTTTTATAGGATTTACTAAAACAGGCTCCTGCCAAACATGGCTACTGTGTCCACTCCTTGAACTCGTTACTACAGATCGGGAAGAAATGGCAATAGACAAAACAGTGTCAGGTGACCTTCCAAAAGGTAAAGGAAATGGTGTAGTGACTCACTGTACACACACATTATGATCCATATCATCCAGTGAAGCTTGCCTTTGATGCTTTTCCTTATAGGTGCGGTCATGTCACATATTATGAGTGATGAAAGTGAACGCCCTATAGACTTTGTATCACGTTCCCATACCACTGCAGAGAAAAATTATACACAGATTGACAGAGAGGCCTTGAGTCTGGTTTGGGGTGTAAAACATTTCAACGAGTACTTGCGTGGAACAGAGTTTGCCCTCATTACTGATCATCAGCCACTAGTGTCCATTTTCAATCCACAGAAGAGTGTTTTACTAACAGCAGCAGCATAAATGCAGAGATGGGCTCTGTTTCTAGCAAGACACAATTAGAAGATCAAATTCAAGAGGAAAACTAATCATGGGTATGCGGATGGATTATCTGGATTACCATTGGGAAAGGAAATACCTGAAAAAACTTACAAAATAGGATATTCCTCTTCATGTCTTTTCTCTAATGCAAATCAAAAGTCTCCTCATTACAGCAGATTTGATCCAAAGGAAAACTAGATAAGACCCCACACTGTCTCAGGTTTGCATGGCCTTCCAAAATGGCTGAAATGTGCAGCAGAAACTCCAGTTCCCTCATTTTTACCAGCCTCAGACTGAATTTTCCCTTGATGGGGGTTGCCTTATGTGGGGATTGAAAGTTGTAGTATGATCCAAAAATGAGAGCTAAAGTGTTGGATCAGCTAGAATGTCAGTCATCTATGCATGATTAAAAGGAAAGCATCGGTTCAAAGCTTTGTTTGGTGGCCTGGGATAGTTCAGGAGATTGAGTAACTTGCTATGCACTGTTCAGGATACCTACACGTCCAGAAGATGCCAAGAAAGTTGCTTCTCGAACTCTGGCAATGGCCTACATTGCTTTGGCAGATGATTCATGTGGATTTTGTCAGACACATATTTCTTGGTAGTTGTGGTTGCAGCTACAAAGTGGCCAGAAGCGTTGCCAACAGCCTCTGCTACAGCTTCGCACTGATGATGAGTTGAGGAGCAACTTCTCAAGGTCTGATGTTCCAGAAGATTTAGTCAATGACAATGGACCGCAGCTTGTTGCAGAACAGTTGCACTCATTCCAGAAAATTAACAGAGTAAGACTTATTACATCTGCACTTTACTACCCGGCTTGGTGTTAAGGTTTGTCCAGAGTCTAAGAAACACACTGTCAGCAGGACACATTACACTAACACTGAATCAGAAGGTCATCAATTTCCTCCTTGCAAACTGCAATGCAGCACACACCACAACCAAAAACACACCAGCAATGCTGTTCCTGGGTCATACCTTGTACTCACACTTGGTTCTCCTCAAACCCAATCTTAAACTAACAGCTGAGACAAATTGAGAGCTCCTCAAACAAGGAGATCCAATGTTTCACTCCTGGAACTATAGCGGTGATTAAAAAGTGGGTACTTGGAAAGATTAAGCACAGAAATGGACCACTCTCCTACACAGTGGAGATTGTATCTGATCTCATCTAGAGACAACACATTGATCAGTTGAGGAAAGCAATCCATTGTTGTAGAAGAAAGTTGTCTAGAGCTGTCAGAACCACTTCCTGCAGCCCCAGAGTCAACTCCTACAAACACCATGGAGGTGGCCCCAGAAACTGAACTTGTTTCACAGGCCGAGAACTCAAAGTGGTTTTAAAGGCACAATTTTCTCCTGCCAAGCAGACTGACCCCCGGTTAGGAAAGATGTTATCCCAAAGATTAAGAAATCCTCCACAGTGATTAACTCCCTTTAGGCCTAGATGGGACAATTTAAAATCATGGAACAAACTAATCATTCTCTTTTTGTACTCCCCTGGATCAGAAACAAACAAGCCTGACTGCCTTCTGCTCACAAATGGTAGTAGAGAATTCTAATTTTATTTAGGTAACAAGAATAACAATCAAGACCGGTAGTGGAATGTTTTGAGTAAAAGTCAAGCTCTGAATTTACCCTTTATGTTTCTGCTATTTATGGTATAATCATAAGCCAAAATTCCTGAAAAAGAAGGGAAATATTTGATAAAGTGTATATTGATTTCCTAGACTTTGATAGTGATTGGTAATGGAATGGACATGACAAATGGCTATCAGGCAATGACAGTAAGGGCAAAATTCCACTTTTGAATGTTTATAGCTAAACCAAGATTTGCTCCTGAGCTATTTAGCCTGGCTGTAAACATTCAGATTTCTACACCTGACAGATTTCCCATCAAAACTGATGGAACATAGCCATATAATCATTCTCCTGCAGGGAACATTGTAAAGGATAACTGTAAACAGCTGATTGTCATTTTAGCCACTTTGGCATGGGGAATTTCAAAGTTTCTTACATTTAGATGAGGAATTGTCAGCTCCTCAATGTACTTTCAGGAGGTAGCAAAGAGAGCTGTGTATGGGAATGCAGTCGATGCAACTCATCCAAATTTTAAAATAGTCTTCAATTATGTACCCTCTCATAAACTAATGAATTTAACTAGAAAATACAGAATCTGGGGATAACAAACAGAATGATTTACTAACCAGCTTCAGGAAGGAAGTAGAGCATGTCGCTAAAGGCTGACGATGCACAATGGAAGGAAGTACCCAGAGGCATTCCATAAGGAAAACTTGGGGGCCACTGCTATCCACCAACTACTTTGGATTTCAATCCTAGTGTCAACAGTTCTAAAGTTGTGGATGATACCAAATTGTGGAGACAATGAATATGGAGGTGGATAGCATCATATCAAAAAAGGGTATTAATAAACTCAGTATAGTCAAATAATTGACAAGCAAATTAATGTAAAGCAGTACAATATGATATTAGAATGGAAAGGCTAATCATTGCCTGTAAGTTCCAAGGTCGAGTTGAGGCATGAAGGGATGTTAGGGAATATTGATTTACTAGGTTTACTGATAGCTATTTGTAATGGAATGGCTATGAAAACTGGTATTCATCCAATTTTATCACATGGGGTATAGAAACAAAGGGATATTGGAAAATACTGTAAATTTACCAACCACTAAAATCTGCCCTAAATAGAGGAGAAAAACACACTAAAAAGATAAACCAATTTCTACAGTTTATTTTTGAAGGATAGAATTAATTTACTAATTTTTAGCTTGGGGAAACACACACACACACCAGTCCTCACTGAGGGTCTAGAGTGGAAAGGATGAGCGGTTTCAAGATCCTGGGTGTCACTGTCTCCGAAAATCTATCCTGGCCCAACATATTGATGCAACTACACAGAAGGCACAGCAGTGAATATATTTCATTAGCAGTTCAAGGAGAATTGGTACATCACCAAAGACACTTACAAGTTTCTATAGGTGTAACATGGAGACTGGTTGCCTCACCATCTGTGTAGAGGGTCCGCTGCACAGGATCAGAAAAAGCTACAGAAAGCTGTAAACTCAGCCAGCTCCATCATGAGCACAAGCCTCTCCAGCATCGAGGACAGCTTGAAGAACCAATGCCTCAAAAAGGCTGCAGGCATCATCCAGGACATGCCATCTTCTCAATGTTACCATCAAGAAGGAAGTACAGGAGCCTGAAGACACCCACTGTATATTTTAGGAACAGCTTCTTCCCTGCTGCCATCAGATTTCTGAAAGGGCAATGAACCCATATACACTATGTGTTATTATATGTGTACAGTATAAAGAACTTAATTTCCCAGCGTGCAATGCAAGCAGTTCACCCAGAACTGGAAGTGATATCGGTGAATGGATCACACGCGCTCTTCAGGCTGTGGTCAAGCTAAAGCCATTACTGTTAATAAGTGTTTTAGTCTTTTACCCATGCAAGTTTGTCTTTTATCAAGAACAAACATAACATGGTTTCAGAAGTCAGCATGAGGTCTAAATAAGAAGCGTAACTAAATACCAAGAGTGACTAAGAAAGAGATTGTAGGTTCTGATGGAGAGAAGTTGCTGGCAAGAGAGCATGCTGTCTTGAAGTGTACCAAGTGATTCAGGTGAGAAAAGCCCAAAAAATTCCGTAATGGATATCCTAAGTCCTCCAGCACTTAGTTTATCAGCAACCTTTACTGATAACTAGAAACACTTCAAACAGTGATTCAATATATACTCAGTGGTGAGTAGAGCCGGAGACGTAGAGGAAAAATTGAAAGCGTCTCTCTTTCTGTGTGTTTCTGTGTGTAAACACATTAGAAACAATGAAAGTCTACATGCAACAGCATGGATAAACAACCAATATGCAAAGGACAACAAACAAGTATGAAAGAGAAAAAAAATAATAAATAAATAAGCAAAAAATATCAGGAAAATGAGATGAAGCGTCCTTGAAAGTGAGCCCATAGGTTCTGGGAACAGTTCAGTGTTGGGGCGACTGAAGTTGAGTTAAGCTACCCCTCTGGCTCAGGAGCCTGATGGTTGAGGGGTAATAACTATTCCTCGATCTGGTGATCTGTGTCCTGAGGATTCTTTACCTCCTGCCTGATGGCAGCAGTGAGAAGAGAGCATATTCTAGGTGGTGGGGGTCCCTGATGATAGATGCTGCTTTCCTGTAACAATGCTCCATGTAGATGTTCTCAATGGTGTGGAGAGCTTTACCCATGATGCACTGGGCCATAGCCATTACTTTTTGTAGGATATTCCATTTAAGGCTATTGGTGTTTCCACACCAGGCCATGATGCAACCAGTCAATAAACCCTTACCATACACCTATAGAAGTTTGTGAAAGCTTAGGGTGTCATACCAAGTCTTCACAAACTTCTAAGGAAGTAGAAGCACTGTCTTTCTTTCTTTGTGATTGTACTTATGTGCCAAGCCCAGGACAGATCCACTGAAAAGAGAACACTGAGGGATTTATAGTTGCTGACCCTCTCCGCCTCTGATCCCCTGACGAGGACTAGCTGATGGACCTGCGATTTCCTCTTCCTGAAGTCAATCAGCTCCTTGGTCTTGCTGAGATTGAGTGAAAGATTGCTGTTGTAGCACCATTCAGCCAGATTTTCAATCTCTCTCCTACCTTTTGATTCATCATCACCTTTGATTCAGCAAACAACAGTGGTGTCACCAGCAAACTTGAGTATGGTATGGAAGCCAAGTTCTTGAAGCTTATTGATTAGTTTTGAGGGGATGATGGTACTGAATGCTGAGCTGCAATCGATGTATGAGTATCCTGATGTATGAACCTTTGCTGTCCAGATGCTCCAGGGTTAAGTGAAGAGCCAATGTAATGGCACCTGCTGTAGACCTGTTGTGCTGGTAGGAAAACTGGAGTAGATCCACGTCACTTCTCAGGCAGGAGATGCTATGTTTAATCACCGACTTCTCAAAGCACTTCATCACCATGGACCTAAGTGCTACTGGATGATAGTCACTGAGGCAGGTTACCACTTCTTAAGCACTGGTATAATCGAAGCCTGCTTAAAGCATGAGGGTACCTCAGATTGCCAAAGCAAGAGATTAAAGATACCTGTGAACACACCAGCCAGTTGATCAGCACAGGTCTTTAGTACTTTGCCAGGTACCCTCTCTGAGCCAGTTGCTTTCCATGGGTTCTCCCTTCTAAAGGATGCACAGACTGAAACCACAGGTCCACTGGGGGCCATAGGATTTCATGAAGGTTCCTCCATATTTTGATGGTCAAAGTGAATAGAGAAGGTATTGAGATCATCTGGGAGCAAAGCCTTGTTGTTACCTATGTCGTTTGGTTTCACTTTGTAAAGGCTAATAGCATTCAAGCCCTGCCACAGCTATAGAGCATCCCCCAGTGACTCAAGTTTAGTCCAGAATTGCCATTTCATCTGTGAGATGGCTTTCTGGAGATCGTTCCTGGACCTCTTGTATCTTACTTGGTCGCCAGACCTGAGTGCCTCTGAATTGGCCCTGAAAAGATTAGAAATCTCATAGTTCATCCAGGTCTTCTGGTTGGTGAAGTCTCTGAATGATTTTATTCAGACGTACTCAATATGTTTTTTTTTTGTAACTCAATATGTTTTAATAAAATCTGTAACAACTGTTCAGATCCTCTGATGAGTCCTTGAACACGGTCCGGTCCACTGACTCAAAGCAACCCTGGAGCCACTCCTCTGCCTCCTGAGACCACCTCTTTGTTGAAGCCTTGTTCTTTAGCCTCTGCCTGTTATTAATTATTATTATTATGTATGCAGGTAGGAGGAGGACAGCCAAGTGATCAGATTTCCCTAAATGTGGTCTAGTCATGGAACAGGAGGCATTCCTAATCATAGTGCAGCAATGGTTTAGTGTGTTAGGACCCCTAGTGCTGCAGTTTCTGTGCTGAATAATTGAATAACCTCTGCAAGGTTCTTCACGGAGATACCATGGTAACCTTGTAGGTGCCTGGTCATGAACCAGGCACTCATCTATCCAGCTCTTGGTCACAGTGCACCCCACAATCCCCACATTCTGCTCTTTGAATAATCTGCCGTGTTACTGGTAGGAGCTGACCTTGCCTGTGCCTACCTTATCCAGGATAATATCACACAGTAGTAAATCAAGGCTAAAAGACTTTTCACCACTCATCTGAGAGACCTCTTCAGTTCTAACCCCTGGTGGAAACTCAGAAGGATTTCCAACTAACACCAAATCCCTGTGTTTTTTAAACCTACAAACACACTCAAACAGAAACTCATCCACCCCCAGGATCCTCCACCCAAACATAAACAGAGCAATATTGTATATGCTATCCAATGCAATGAGAACTGCACAGATTTGTGAATCAGCGAGACAAAACAACAAATGGATGGCAAATATAGGAGGCTAACATCTCAGGTCAAGATTCAGCTGTGTAGCAACACCTAAAGGACAAGGGACACTCCTTCAATGACAACAATGTGCACATTTTGGACAGGGAGGACAAACTGGAAAACCCATCCCGGAACAGAGGGGTAGGGCACAACACCACCTATCAATGTAGTCTTAGCATCTCTACCCAGGTGCTCCCACAACAGTTCATACCTCCATTCAAGCAAAGGTAAGACTAATGACCCTCTTGTTACCTTTACAACTCTTAACGACCTTCATGTGAGTGCGATACCCTTAAACATCTCAGAATTTATAAGCCAGGAAAATTACCCACCATGGATTAGAACTGAAGAAGCCTCTTGGATGAGTAGCAAAATTTCTTTGAGACAAGTTTAAGAGCAAAAACAAGAGATTAAAAAGGACACTGAAGCCATTTCTTCATGATGTGTATGTGGACTGAGCTGCCAGAAATAATGTTTGAAGCTGGCACATTGGCAACATTTAAAAGCCATCTAGGTAGGTAAATTGATAGGAGAGAGTTGGATGGCAGTGGGCCAAACATGAGTAGATGGGACCAGCTCACGACTAATCAGTACATCCCATATAGATGAGATGGGCTGATGGGCACATTTCCATGCAGTATGACTGACCAAATGGCATAGGAGAACTAAACTAACAGATAAAATAAAGAACCAGAGTTTAGATTTGTGAGCAATCTCCATAATTTGTAGTTTCATTTTAATCAAAAAGCATTTTGGGATGTTAGCTGTAGAATGTAGAGAGCCTAATGAGGAAAAGGGAAATTGGGCTCTTTGGGTTATGGACACTGATTAAGTGATGTTTCCTGTGTACAATTTAAATATATCAGGGTCCTGCGTATTCCATTTGTAACACCTGTGTAGTGCCGCATTCTTTATGAGAAAATCGAATTGCATAGTACTACACCAGGTGGTAGCAGGTCATCAGAAGCCCCAGATATTGGAAGGAAGCAGTGAATGGAAAACACACACTTCTGGAGGTATGTTTTGTTCATAAAAATAGCAATATATACAAAATATTTAAAACCACGAGCTCATAAGACAAAGGAGCAGAAGTCAGCCATTCGGCCCATCAAGTCTGCTCTGCTATTTTATCATGAGTTGATCCATTCTCCCATTTAGTCCCACTCCCCCGCCTTCTCACCATAACCTTTGATGTCCTGGCTACTCAGATACCTATCAATCTCTGCCCTAAACACACCCAATGACTTGACATCCACTGCCGCCCGTGGCAACAAACACCACCCTCTGACTAAAAAAATTTCTTTGCATCTTTTTTCTGAATGGGTGCCCTTCAATTCTTAAGTCATGTCCCCTCATACTAGACTCCCCCACCATGGGAAACAATTTTGCCACATCCACTCTCTCCATGCCTTTCAACGTTTGAAACGTGTCTATGAGGTCCCCACTTGTTCTTCTAAACTCCCAGGTATACACTCCAAGAGTGGACAAATGTTCCTCATATGTGAACCCTCTCATTCCTGGAATCATTCTAGTGAGCCTTATCTGAACCCTCTCCAACGTCAGCACATCCTTTCTTAAATAAGGAGCCCAAAACCTCCCACAGTACTCCAAGTGAGGTCTTACCAGTGCCTTATAGAGCCTCAACATCACATCCCTGCTCCTACACTCTATTCCTAGCATTCTCCTAGGGTGCATCACAACCTATTATGGAAGTCCTCCTGTCCAAGACCGAAAGAAGCTGCAGAAGATCGTGAACACAGCACAGTACATCACACAAACCAATCTTCCATCCCTGGACTCACTTTACACTGCATGCTGTCGGAGCAGTGCTGCCAAGATAATCAAGGACACGACCCACCCAGCCAACACACTTTTCGTCCCTCCTCCCTCCAGGAGAAGGCTCAGGAGCCTGAAGCCTTGTACGGCTAGATTTGGGAACAGCTTCTTTCCAACTGTGATAAGACTGCTGAATGGATCCTGACCCGGATCTGGGCCGTACCCTCCAAATATCCGGACCTGCCTCTCAGTTTTTATTGCACTACCTTACTTCCCATTTTTCTATTTTCTATTTATGATTTATAATTTAAATTTTTAATATTTACTAATTTTTACTATTTTTATATTTAATATTTGTAATCCAGGGAGCGGGAAGCACAGAATCAAATATCGCTATGATGATTGTACATTCTAGTATCAATTGTTTGGCGACAATAAAGTATAAAGTATAAAGTATAAAAGTATAAAGTATTCCTCTAGAAATGAATGCCAACATTGCATTCGCCCTCTTCACCACCGACTCAACATGGAGGTTAACCTTAAGGGTATCCTGCACGAGGACTCCCAAGTCTCGTTGCATCTCAGAACTTTGAATTCTGTCCCCATTTAAATAATAGTCTGCCCATTTATATCTTCTACTAAAGTACATAACCATACACTTTCCAATATTTTATTTAATTTGCCACTTCTTTGCCCATTCTCCCGATCTATCCAAGTCTCTCTGTAGACTCTCTGTTTCCTCAGCATTACCGGCCCCTCCACCTATCTTTGTATCATCAGCAAACTTAGCCACAAAGCCATTATTCCATGATCCAAATCGTTGATGTACAATGAAAAAAGAAGCAGCCCCAACACGGACCCTTATGGAACACCACTGGTAACCGGCAGCCAAACAGAATAGGATCCCTTTATTCCCATTCTCTCTTTCCTGCCAATCAGCCAGTGCTCTATCCACGTATGTAACTTTCCAGTAATTCCATGGGCTCTTATCTTGTTAAGCAGCCTCCTGTGTGGCACCTTGTCAAAGGCCTTCTGAAAATCCAAATATATAACATCCACTGCTTCTCCCTTGTCCAGCCGACTTGTAATTTCCTCAAAAAATTGCAATAGGTTTGTCAGGCAGGATTTTCCTTTAAGAAAACCACTGAGTGCCCGGTATACTGCTGATGTCTTCCTCAGTGAAGACTGAAGCAAAATACTCATTCAGTTCTTCCACCATCTCCTTATCCCACATTACAATTTATCCAGCATCATTTTCTATCGGTCCTATATCTACTCTCACCTGTCTTTTACTCTTTATATACCTGAAAAAGCTTTTAGTATCCTTTTTGATGTTATTTGCTAGCTTCCTTTCATAGTTCATCTTTTCCACCTTAATGACCTTCTTGGTTTCCTTTTGTAAGCTTTTAAAAACTTCCCAATCCTCTGTCTTCTCACTAATTTTTGCTTCCTTCTATGCCCTCTCCTTTGCTTTAACTTTGGCTTTGACCTCTCTTGTCGGCCACGGTTGCATCCTTTCTCCATTCAAAAATTTCTTCTTTTTTGGAGTATATCTGTCACCTTCCTCACTTCTCACATAAACTCCAGCCACTGCTGCTCTGCCGTCCTTCCCGCTAGTGTCCCTTTCCAGTCAACTTTGGCCGGTTCCTCTGTCATGCCACTGTAATTTCTTTTACTCCACTGAAATACCGACACATTGGATTTCGGCTTCTCTTTCTCAAATTTCACAGTGAACTCAATCATGTTATGATCACTGTCTCCTGAGGATTCCTTCACCTCAATCTCTCTAATCACCTCCGGTTCATTATACAATACCCAATCCACTACAGCCGATCCCCTAGTGGGCTTAACAACAAGCTGTTCTAAAAAGCCATCTCGCAGACATTATACAAATTCCCTCTCTTGAGATCCGGTGCCGACCTTTTTTTCCCAATCCACTCGCATGTTAAAATCCCCCACAATTATCATAACACTGCCCTTCGGACAAGCCTTTTCTATTTCCAGTTGTAATTTGTAGTCCACATCACTGCAGCTGTTTGGAGGCCTGTATATAACTGCCATCAGGGTCCTTTTACCCCTGCGATTTCTTAGCTCAACCCATAAAGATTCTGCACCTTCCGATCCTATGTCACCTCTTTCTAATGATTTAATATCATTTCTTACCAATAAAGCCATGCCACCCCCTCTACCAACCTGCCTATCCTTCCAATACACTGTGTATCCTTGGACATTCAGCACCCAGAGACATGCATCCTTTAGCCACGTCTCAGTGATGGCCACAATATCATACCTGCCAATCTGTAGCTGTATGACAAGATCATCCACCTTATACCTTATGCTGTGTGCATTTAAGTATAACACCTTAAGTCCAGTATTTGGTACTTCTCACTTTGATTGCACTGCAACTCGTCCCAATGGCCGCAAATTTTCCCCATCACCTGCCTGTCTTTCCTGACATCTTTACTACTCACTATCTTAGATTTATTTCTGTTTTTCCCCTCCTCCGCTCTATCATTCCAGTTCCCATCCCCCTGCCAAATTAGTTTAAACCCTCCCTAACAGCTCTATTAAACCTTCCCGCCAGGATATTGGTCCCCTTCGGGTTCAGGCGTAACACGTCCTTTTTGAACAGGTCATACTTCCCCCAGAAGTTATCCCAATGATCCAAGAATCTTAAGCCCTGCCCCCTACCACACATTCATCTGCCTGATCCTACTACTCTTGCCCTCGCTAGCACGTGGCACAGGTAGCAATCCTGAGATTACTACCCTGGAGGTCCTGCTTCTCAGCTTCCTTCCTAACTCCGGGAAATCGCTCTTCAGGACCTTCTCTTTTTTCATATCTATGTCATTGGTACCAACATGTACCAAGACAACTGGCTGCTCACCCTCTCCCTTCAGAATATTCTGGACCCAATCTGAGACATCCCGTACCCTGGCACCTGGGAGGCAACACACCATGCGGGTATCTCTATCATGAATAAAAACAATTCAAAATTCCAGCGTTCTGTTTAGATTCCAAATCTCAAATATCAAATGAAAACTAAATTCCTGTTTAGTTAGAGTCAGTGAGATTTAACAGAATAATCTTTATTACTTCAATTTCTCTACCTAATTAGATCTACTGTTATTCCCTATTTAAAGGTTTACAGACTAACAATTTCCTTTCTGTTTATCCCCCGTTAGAAAACTAATTGAATTCCTACTCCTAAGTACTATGATCAACTTCAGTTTCAGTTCAAGTCGGTATATTTACAAATTCAAAAATTACATATATAATCTCATGATTTTCTCCAACATCAGAACTTTTAAACAAAGTAAATCTTGTTCAGTAACTTAACAAACTCTTTACAAAAATAATCAGTTCTTGCAGTTCTTCTATTTCAAAATAACTCAGTATCAAATTGTCATTTCCAAACATTTCTCAGTTACAACACTACTGAACGTATTTCACACACAAATTATATACTCGGGACAGTAAAAGTGCTTTAACTCAACAAATCCCTTGGTATGATTTAACAGAACTAATTCCCAGTTACACAGTAGAGATCTTGGACACTGGTCTCTGCTGATATTGTTTCACTAGAGCTGCTGCTTATTATAGCCAAAGCTTCAATAAACCTTTTATCGATATTGTCTCTCCTCCATGAGTTTCACCCTGAGGTTTTCAAGGGTAGAGACACTCACTATTAATTCTACTTTTAACAGTTTACATCTTTAGTTTCCAATAGTTTGCAGTGTTTTTCTCGCTTGTCCATGCCCGCATCAGCCACAACTTGTTCTCACATAGCTTTTTGTTTCAAGTGCTTTTTGTAAAATTTGGTTTCATCCCTCCACGAATGGAGCTTTCTAGCATTACATCCTGGGGTTTAATTAATCTGGGTTACACGTTCTCTTTAATGATACACGGGCCTACACTATTTTATAGGGTTTATTTAAATTTACTGTGTTTACTGGAAACATTATATCTACTGTAAAATATCTAAAAGGTATTCATTAAAAATGTGTTGGGATATTATGGAGTGTGATATCCAACAGTTCAGAAACTCCCACTCTGGCATGAGAAAAGTTTCAAGTTTCTAATATTGGTGTTTTAGGAGTTGGGATGTTATGACGGTTCGTATAAGACATTGGTGAGGCCAAATTTTGTATATTATGTGCAGTTCTGGTCACCTAACTATAGGAAGGATATCAGTAAGATTGAAAGCGTGCAGAGAAAATTTACTAGGATGTTGCCAGGTCTTCAGGAGTTGAGTTACAAGGAAAGATTGAACAGGTTAGGACTTTATTCCTTGGAGCACAGAAGAATGAGGGGAGATTTGATAGAGGTTTACAAAATAATGAGGGGTACAGACAGAGTAAATGCAAGTAGGCTCTTTCTACTTAGATTAGGAGAGATAAACACGAGAGGACATGGCTTTAGGGTGAAAGGGGAAAGATTTAGGGGGAACATCAGGGGGAACTTCTTCACTCAGAGAGTGGTGGGAGTGTGGAACGTGCTGCCATCTGAATTGGTAAATGCGGGCTCACACTTAAGTTTTAAGAACAAATTGGATAGATACGTGGATGGGAGAGGTCTGGAGGGTTATGGACTGGGTGCAGGTCAATGGGACTAGCGGAATAAAGTTTCGGCACAGACTAGAAGGGCCGAATGGCCTGTTTTCTGTGCTGTAGTGTTCTATGGTTCTATGGTTTTACTGTAATTGTTAGAAATAATAAAATCAATAAGGTAAATAAGGTTTCAATTGATGGGGGATTTCCAGAACATGGAGGCATTATCTAAAAATTTAGGAGTGAATTCAGGATGTATTTATTCACACACAGGACTGTGGAGTTGTGAAATACCCTGCTCAGCGGGCTTTGGATATTGAGCTAAGCTGAGTTTTGTCAAAGGAACAGCAGAAGATCTTTATCATGGAGTGAATATAGTAAGGCATGTGGAACAAATTGTGTTGGTGAACTAATACAACCAGAATCCATTTCAATAGTGGAGAAGGAGTAGGGCCTGATCCTGTTTCCCTGATCTTGTCCCACCACATGTGTGCAACAGCTACAGTAGCCTGGAGAATTACAGCCCTTGTCTGCATCTGGTTTGAAAGATAGCTGTCCCAAAACTATTTTGTTTTTGACGCTAATAGACAAATAAAATGTAATAACAAATTGTTTTATTTGATGTGTTCAATCCCAAAAGAAATGAAGAAGTAAATACATAAATATTTCTCTCTTGTATTATACATCATAAACTGATTGTTATTGAACCACAGACATCTGCTAATAAATTGTGACATTGACACAAGAGATTTTGCAGATACTGGAAGTCCTGAAGTTCTGTAGATGCTGGAAATCAAAATGCTGGAGGAACTCAGCAGGTCAGGTAGTATCCATAGGGGGAAATAAACAATGAACATTTTGGGTCAACACTCGAAA
This sequence comes from Mobula birostris, assembly GCF_030028105.1. Lineage (NCBI taxonomy): Eukaryota > Metazoa > Chordata > Chondrichthyes > Myliobatiformes > Myliobatidae > Mobula > Mobula birostris. The sequence continues at coordinate 192,362,438 of NC_092370.1, read as the reverse complement.
GGAAAGGGACAGAAACTATGGCAAAATTATTGTGATTATGTTTTGCCAAAGTAATGTTTAGATAACCTTTTCAGCAGCAAAATAGTAAAATGTCATGCAGTCTGCATGGACGCTGATAAATGTGAACAGGAGTTTGTCCGCAACTGTTGGATTTTGCTGCCTATTATCAGTCATGTTGAAAAAGCCCTGAATTTCAGAACATAAAACAGTAACAATTTCTTTTACACTTTTAATTGTTTTTTACACTTACCAAATGCTTTTGAAGCTGGTAACAACATTTAACAATGCTAATGCAATTCTATTATAAAGCAGTGAAATACTGTTGCCCTAATAATATCAGGAACCTTAATTTCATTCTGTTGTGAATGTTTATTGCCCAAACTGATGTAGTCAGTTTCATCTCCCTAGAATTCTATTGGTTTGATTTGGATCATAATTGTGAAGAAATTTTTGAGGTGGACTAATATGCAAGAGTTTGTGGCACAGCAAGGGTCTCGGCCTGAAACGTCGACTGTACCTCTTCCTAGAGGTGCTGCCTGGCCTGCTGCATTCACCAGCAACTTTGATGTGTGTTGCTTGAATTTCCAGCATCTGCAAAATACCTGTTGTGTGTAGATTATGGTTGATTGTTTTCATCTGTGCCTTGTTTCGGTTATTGGTGCACCTGTGCCTTGTTTTCCTTCTCTATTTAAGTTCTGTTTTATTCCTCTTTGTTTGGTTCTGAAGCTATCTGCCCAGCGTGTGCTGATTTTTGAGTCCAAACCTATCTTCTCCACTAACAAATCACAAGTAAATATTTTTTGTTCACTTCCCTTCTTGTCTCTGGTCTCCTGTGTACCTGGGTCCACCTAGTCTAAGACTCTTCTTGTAGTCCACTGGTTAAGGATGCAGAACTTCACCATAACAACCCTAGTTCAAACCCAGCCTAGTACCCACCGCTTGTTACAAATAAAACTGACCCAGTGAAGTATGAGCATCTCTGATCAGTGTTGGCCAGCCAAGAAGTCACGGTAGGTGAACATGAGTGTGTGCTCCAGCAGATTTTGACCATCAAGCACTCACTCACAGAGACCATCTGAGTAAGCCAGCAAACTCTTGTTTCTACTCCCCCAGCTCCCCTCAACTTATTCCAGTGGAGCTGATTCAACTGGGCAAAATCTGAGTTTCTCCACCTGAGTAGGACTGGAGAATGAAGGAAGAAATGCTGCCTCTACTGTGCTGTACTGGACTGCTTGTTCCCTGTCTCTCCTGACCTATCTCAGGTTTCTCCTGAATTTGCAGACCTGCTAGAGGTTTTTGGGAGGAGGTAGCCCTTGGCATTTGTGCCTCATTGAGCCTATGACTGTGCCACTGAGTTGCTGCCTGAAACCTGTCTATCCTGGGTTGATCTCTGCTGCCTGTCAACCTTGGAGGATTCATCTGAGATGCTGAGTGTCCTGTTTCATTTGCCCCTTCACAACCCCTGCCCTGCTAGTGTGGGTTTCCTCTTCATGATGAGAAAAGATGACGTCCCATCTGGTTCATAGCTGGATCTAATGCTTAGTGAATTGGGAGGGTTATGGTCCAGAGGAGGAGTAATGGGTTCCTCCGGTGATATCCTGGGCCTGGACCTGATTGGGGACATCCTCTGTTGCCACCTGGGTTGTCAGCTGCCAGCCCTAGAAGAGGTCGAATCTTGTTATGCCTCGGTCTGGCTCACATGGGGCTATCAGAGTTTTCCAGGCTTCAGGATGACTCCTCCCCTGATTATTGGCTGATTGTTTTCATTTGTGTCTTGTTTTGGTTATCATTGCACCTGTGTTTGTTTTGTTTTGGCTATTTAAATTCCACCTGTTTTGTTCATTTTGCTCAGTCTTGAGCCTACCTACTCAGTGTGGTGAGTCTCGAGTCCTAGTAATCTGTGTTGTCTACAAACCAATCCTCAAAAAAATGGGTCCTATTTCAATTCCATCCTCATGTCTTGTCTCCTCTCCACTTGGTCCACCAAGACTTTCCCATTCGTTATGGTGATGTTCCATATTCTTAACTAGTGAACTCTCCTGGTCGCCCACTAGTTAATGATACAGAATTTCACCATAACCCTGATTCAAACCAGCCTGGCAACCACCCCTTGATACAGAGGACACTTAATCTCTGCCATGACTACTTTGTTAAACATGAGATTTAGAGAGGTCAGGGTAGAAAAGAGTGTTCCTGAAGACTCATTGCTTATAATATTTACTTTGCGGAGCATTCTTTTTTCACCCTAATTCCATTTACATGTTTGCAGATGATACCACCAAAGTGGGCTTTGTCTCAAGTAATGATAAGTTGCAGAACATGAGCAACAACCTTTCCATCAATTTTAAGCTAAACAAATGAGCTGGTCATTGACTTCAGGAAGAGGACAGTACATGTGCTCCTGTCTACATCAATGGTGCAGTGGCAGAGGAGGGCTAAGAGCTTCAAGTTTCTAGGACTGAATGTCACCAATGGTGTGTCCCGATCCAACCAAGTAGATACCATGAGGAAGATAGCTCAACAATATCTCTACTTCCTCAGATCTTTCAAGTTGCTGCTGGCAATATACGGTGGTGTTTTGTGGGCAGCTCAATAAACTACTAGATATTCATCAAGATATACTTCTGAAATGTAATTGCTGCAATATGCACCTTGTAATTTCCCTTCAAGAAATGTACTTTGAACCAATCTAAATGAGCTAACAATATTACGATTTCTTGGAGAATGCAGTGAGCTTCACTCTCAGGAATGCAGGTATGGCATCTTGACGATGTAGGTTGGCCACTGTAGGGACGGCCATCGCCGGGGCAGATCTCAAGCCAGATTTAGGGATTGAGGCTTGAGACTGGAAAGTGAACAGATGTTCAGCCCCATTACTTTGTGCCAGCCAGGATCCCCCACTGAGCCCATTCAGTCTGCTTGTGTTTGACCCATCTCCCTCTCCTGCGTTTACCACTGAGCAGGCAGTGCAGGGGTCTTGGGTCCCTTGCCACCAGCTTTGGGATTAGTTGCTGCCCTGCAGTCATCCCAATTCCTGGAGTATCTTCACTTGCTTCAGTGCCAAACTGACTCTGCATCCTGTGGACTCACTCTGCAGCTCGTGTTCTATGGATTATTTGTTCACTTTTGTATTATTTTTGCGATTTGTCTTTTGTACATTGGATTTTTGTTGATCTTTGTGTGTGTATGAGTTTTTTTTGTGGATTTACTGTATTTCTCTATTCCTGCAGGTGCCTGCAAGAAAATGAATATCAAGTTTGTATATGGTATACATAATTTGAAAAAAAAATAATTTTGAGCTTTAAAGAAATTTGACATGCCCCCATTGACCCTTGGGAATTTTTATCAAAGCATCCTATCGAATGCACCACAGACTGGTATGGCAACTGCTCTGCCTGTGACTGTAGACACAGATCAGCATGTCACAGAAACACCAGCCTCCCTTCTCTACACTCCACCTATGCATCTTAATGTCTCAGTAGAGTGGCCAACATAATCAAAAATCACACTCAGCCCTAGCATTCTAACTTTTCCTCTTTCCCATCGGGAATAAGATCTAAAGCCTGAAAACACATACCACAACGCCCAAGGACAGTTTCTACCCTACTGTTATAGGACTGTTAAATGGTCCCCTGGTACAATAAGGACTCTTGACCTCACGATCTACCTTGTTATGATCTTGCACCTTATCTACCTGCAGTGCACTTTTTCTGTAGCTGTTGCACTCTATTCTGCATTCTGTTACTGATTTATATAGTACTCCTTTGATGCACTTATAGTGAATTAATCTGTATGAACAGTATGCAAGAAAAGATTTTCACTGTATATAATAAACCAATTACAAATCCAGTTCCATGTGCGTGCTTCTGGGGAGAGGACCTTCAACCTACTTTGTGTAGCCAATTGTCACCAAGTCTCGACTTTCAGAAATAGGTAGCACCCATCTATGTAATAATAAAGGCCAGCTTTGCATGAATATTTCCATAAGGCCTAGGAGTGGGAATAAGCCATTCAGCCCATCTATTTCAGCTGATAATGAAGCAAAGTCATTCACTGAGAGTTCCAGCAGTGTATAATCTTTTGATATAGTTTTAACAGTTAGAAAGATGGACATTTAGATATCCAGATGGCAGTGCTGGATCTGGAAATCATGAAATCTGTTGCAAATTAGCTCACTGTACTAACAGCGGCTGTGAATGAACCTTCAAAGTCATGCATCCCAACCAGCTAGTCTTTGGAATGAGAGCAAAAAGCATCATCACAGGGAAAATATGCAAAGTCTACACATCACCAAACATCAGTATCGAACGTGGCTACTGGAGCACTGCAGCAGCATTAATAGTTGCACAACCAACATCTCCTGTGCACAAGGATGAATATAATATGGAAAAACCTTGGTCAGTTATCAGGCAAATACTATCTATACCATAAGATATAGGAGAAGATTTAGGCTCTTCAGCCCGCTGAGTCTGCTCCACCATTTCATAACGCTCATTCAATTTCCCATTCAGCCCCATTCTACCACCTTCTCCCCTTTGATATCTTTACTAAATGGGAAAATATCAAAATCTGCTTTAAATATATCCAATGAATTAGCCTCCACAGCTGCCTGTGGCACTGAATTCCACAGATTCACCTCCCTCTGAATAAAGAAATTCCTCCTCATCTCTGCTTTTTAAGAGACATCCTTCCATTATGAGTCTGTGACTACTGGTGCTACACATGCTCCCTCTAATGGAAACATCCTCTCCAGGACCTCTCTATCAAAGCTTTTTAATATCTAGTAGGTTTCAATGAAATCCCCTCTCATTCTCCAAACTGCAGCAAGACCAGGGCTAGAGCTATCAAATGTTCCTCACATGTTAATCATTTAAAGCTGGCATCATTCTCATGAATCTCCCCTGAATCCTCTCCAAAACCAGATAAGGTGTCCAGAAATGTCCACTATACTCTCTCTCTCTCTCAGTGCAGTCTAACTAATGTCTTATGAAGTTTCAGAATTAAATCCTTGCTTTTCTTTGCTAGTCCACTTGAAATTAATACTAATATTGCATTTGCCTTCCTTACTACCAATTCAACCTGCAAGTTAACCTTTAAAGAATTCTGCATGAAGACTCTCAAGTCCTCCAATTTCTGAATTCACTCCATTTAAAAAAAATAGTTTAAACCTTTATTCCTTCATCCTAAGTGCGTGGCCATAAACATCCCTACATTGTATACTAGCTGCAATTCTTAACCAATTCTCCTAATCTGTCCTTCTGCAGACAGCCTACTTCCTCAACGCTACCAACCCTTCCATCTATCTCTGAGTCACCTGCAAAATTAGCCACAAAACCATTAATTCCATCTAGATCATTAACACATAATGTGAAATGTAGTGGATCCAACACCGACCCCTGCAGGACACCTGTAGTCATATGACTGTAAGACATAGGAGCAGAATTAAGCCATTTGGCTCATTGATTATCCATGATGAAATGGCAGAGCAGACTTGATGGGCCAAATGGCCAAATTCCTCTCCTATATCTTATGGTCTTATGATCTTAAAGGGACTTAGGAGTTGTCATGCAGGATTCCCTAAATTTTTACTTGCAGGTTTAATCAGTGGTAAGAAAGGCAAATGCAATGTTGACATTTATTTCAAGAGGACTAAAATATATGGTTGGTTTATTATCCTTCTCAACTCCATTTTCCCCTTAACCTCCAACACCCTGAGAAATCAAGAACATGCCAACCAATATACTCAATGACTTTGCCTCTACAGCTGTCTGTGGCAATACATTCCACATTTTCACCACCATCTGGCTGAAGACATTTCTCCTCATCTCTGTTCCAAAGGGTGTTTCTTGAATCTGAGGCTGCACCCTCTGGTCGTAGACTCACACACGACAAAATACATCCTCCCCATATCCGCTCCATATAGGACTTCCAATATTTGATAGGTTTCAATGAGATTCCCCCCCTCATTCTTCTGAACTTTGGTGAGCATAGGCCCAGAGCCATCAAACACTGCTTATATATATATATATATATATATATATATATATATACGCTCTGTCCGCCAGAGAAAGCAGGATCTCCCAGTGGCCACACATTTTAATTCCACATCCCATTCCCATTCTGACATGTCTATCCATGGCCTCCTCTACTGTGAAGATGAAGCCACATTCAGGTTGGAGGAACAACACCTTATATTCCGTCTGGGTAGCCTCCAACCTGATGGCATGAACATTGACTTCTCTAACTTCCACTAATGCCCCACCTCCCTCTCGTACCCCATCCGTTATTTATTTATATACACACATTCTTTCTCTCTCTCTCTCCTTTTTCTCCCTCTGTCCCTCTGACTATACTCCTTGCCCATCCTCTGGGTTCCCCCCCCCAGTCTTTCTCCCTGGACCTCCTGTCCCATGATCCTCTCATATCCCTTTTGCCAATCAACTGACCAGCTCTTGGCTCCATCCCTCCCCCTCCTGTCTTCACCTATTATTTTGGATCTCTTCCTCCTCCTCCCACTTTCAAATCTCTTACTAACTCTTCCTTCAGTTAGTCCTGACGAAGGGTCTCGGCCTGAAACGTCGACTGTACCTCTTCCTAGAGATGCTGCCTGGCCTGCTGCGTTCACCAGCAACTTTGATGTGTACTGCTTATATATTGATCCTTTCATCCCCAGAATTATTCTTGTGAATCTTCTCTGGACCCTTTCCAATGCCAAAACATCTTTTCTTGGATAATGGGTCCAAAACTGCTCATAATGCTTCAAGTGCAGTCTGTCCAGGGTTTCATAAAGCCTTAACATTACATCTCTGCTCTTATATTTTAATCCTCTTGAAATAAATGCCAATATTGCATTATCTTCCTTCCCACCGATTAAACTTACAAGTTAAATTTTTAGGGAATCCTGCATAATGACTCCTAAGTCTCTCTAAGATCATAAGACCATAAGATAGTGGTCACCAACCTTTTTACGCCCAAGATCCCCTACCATGGCCTTAGTGAAAGGCAAGATCGACCTACTAAATCGTTTAGTTACAGACATGTGAACCAGGCAGAAAAGACCGGAAATAAAACCTTGCAACTCGGAAAAAACCTCTCTCCACAAACAGCCTTCCGCAGCGAGAGAACCACTATATTACCATTATCTTAATTAGTATTACTTATTTTTATAATGCTCACATTAAACACCTTTAATTCTATTTTTCATTATTTAATTTTATTTCAACATGAAAAATAAATGAATAAAAATTGACTGTTGCACTCAGTGTGATGACTGGGACTGAATACTTTCTGCTAACAGTTCCCTGAAATTTGGCTCATAACTACAGAAAGTCAGTTTGAGACAGTCTGTGAGGTGTCTGTCAGTAAAAAAGCTCCTGTACTTAGATTTCATCATTTTCATCTGTTGCAGCACAGCGTCCTCGCAAACCTCTTGACAGACTGAATATTTGAATGGACAGTTTCCTTTGTTAGACCGAATGTTGAATCTGCCACGTTGGTGTTTTGTATTGGTAAGCTGTTATTGAGACACGAGGGTAAGTTTCAGATTAAGGGGCCCAAACCTGCTCACAATACTCCAAGTGAGGCCTCACCAGTGTTTTATAAAGTTTCAACATTACCTCTTTGCTTTTATATTCTAGTTCTTTTGAAATGAATGCGAACATTACATTTGCCTTACTCACTACAATCTCAACCTGGAAATTAACCTTTAAGGAATCCTGCACAAAGACTCCCAAGTCCCTTTGCATCTGAGTTTTTGTATTTTTTGTCCATTTAGAAAATAGTCATCTCTTTCATTTCTTCTATCAAACTGCATGGCCATGCACTTCGACACTGTATTCCATCTGCCATTTCTTTGCCCATTCTCCTAATCTGCCTGAGTGCTTTTGTAGCCTTTCTATTTCCTCAAATCTACTTGCCCTTTCACCGATCTTCATATCGTCTGCAAACTTTGCAACAAAGCCAACAATTCCATTATCCAAATTATTGACATACAATGTAAAAAGAATTGATCCCAACACAAACCCCCGTAGAACACTAGTCACCAGCAGCCAGCCAAAAAAGGCTCCCTTTTTTCACACTCTGTGCTCCCTACCAATCAGTGACTGCTTTATCCATGCTAGAAGCTTTCTTGTAATAATGTGGCCTTCTAGCTTGTTAAGCAGCCTTATGTGTAGCACCTTGACAAAGACCTTCTGCAAATCCAAGTACACATTTCTCCTTTGTCTATCGTGTTTGTTACTCTTCAAAGAATTACAACAAATTTGCCAGGTAAGATTTCCATTGAGGAAACCATGCTGACTACAACTTATTTTATCAGGTGCCTTCAAGTACCCTGAGACCTCATCCTTAATAAACAACTCCAATACCTTCCCAACCACTGAAATCAGAATAACTGGCCTATAGTTTACTTTCTTCTGCCTCTCTCTTTTCTTGGAGAGTTGAGTGACATTCGCAATTTTCCAGTCTTCCAGAACTATTCCAGAATCTAATGATTCTTGAAAGATCATTACTAATGCCTCCATGATCTCTTCAGCTACCTCCTTCAGAACTCATGGGTGTATACCATCTGGTCCAGGTGACCTATCTACCTTCAGAACTTTCAGTTTCCTAAGAACCTTCTGTACCCTTAAGAAACTACAAAGGTAAAAGGACATTGATGACAGTTATATACAGACCTCCCAACCGCGGCTGGGAGGTGGACCACAGGTTACAACAGGAAATAGAAGAGGTGAGTCAAAAGGGCAATGTTATGGTAGTCATGGGGGATTTTAACATGCTGGTTGATTGGGAAAATCAGGTTGGTAATGGATCTCAAGAAAGTGAGTTTGTTGAGTGCCTAATAGATAGCTTTTTTGAGCAGTTTGGCATTGAGCCTACTAGGGGATCAGCTATACTGGATTGGGTGTTATGTAATGAACTGGAGGCAATTAGGAAGCTTAAAGTAAAAGAACCCTTAGGAACCAGTGATCACAATATCATTGAGTTCAACTTGAAATTTGATAGGGAGAATGTAAAGTCTGATGTAGCAGTATTTAAGTAGAGTAAGGGAAATTACAGTGGTATGAGGGAGGAGTTGGCCAAAGTAAATTGGAAGAAGCTGCTGGCCAGGATGTCAGCAGAGCAGCAATGGCGTGCGTTTCTGGGAAAAATGAGGAAAATGAGGAAGGTGCAGGACGTGTGTATTCCAAAAATGAAGCCCAGAGGATGGGCAAGGAGTATAGTGAGAGGGATAGAGGGAGAAAAAGGAGAGAGAGAGAATAAAAATTAATAATAATAATAATAATTAAATAAATAACAGATGGGGTACAAAGGGGAGGTGGGGCATTAACGGAAGTTAGAGAAGTCAACATTCACGCCAGTGAGTTGGAGGCTACCCCGATGAAATATAAGGTGTTGTTCCTTCAACCTGAGTGTAGATTCATCTTGACCATAGAGGAGACTGTGGATAGTCACATCAGAATTGGAATGGGACATAGAATTAAAATGTGTGGCCACTGGGAGATCCTGCTTTCTCTGGCAGACAGAGCGTAGGTGTTCAGCAAAATGGTCTCCCAGCCTGGGTCAGGTCTCGCTAATATATAGAAGGCCGCATCGGGAGCACCGGACGCAGTATATCACACCAGCCGACTCACAGATGAAGTGTTGCCTCACCTGGAAGGACTGTCTGGGGCACTGAAAGGTGGTGAGGGAGGAAGTGTAAGGACATGTGTAGCACTTGTTTCACTTACAAGGACAAGTGTCGGGTGGGAGATCGGTAGGAAGGGATGGGGGGGACGAATGGACAAGGGAGTCGCGTAGGGAGCGATCCCTGTGGAAAACAGAGGTGGGGGAGGGAAAGATGTGCTTAGTGGTGGGATCTCGTTAGAGGTGGCGGAAGTTATGGAGAATTATATGTTGGACATGGAGGCTGGTGGCATGGTAGGTGAGGACAAGGGGAACTCTATTCCTAGTGAGGTGGAGGGAGGATGGGGTGAGAGCAGATGTGCATGAAATGGGAGAGATGCGTTTGACAGCAGAGTTGATGGTAGAGGAAGGGAAGCCCCTTTCTTTAAAAAAGGAGGACACCTCCTTCGTCCTGGAATGAAAAGCCTCATCCTGAGAGCAGATGCAGCGGAGACGGAGGAATTGCGAAAAGGGGATGGCATTTTTGCAAGAGACAGGGTGGGAATCAACCTTTTGCCAATCAACTTTCCAGCTCTTAGCTCCATCCCTCCCCCTCCTGTCTTCTCCTATCATTTCGGATCTCCCACTCCCCCTCCCACTTTCAAATCTCTTACTATCTCTTCTATCTGTTAGTCCTGATGAAACGTTGACTGTACCTCTTCCTATAGTTGCTGACCGGCCTGCTGCGTTCACCAGCATTTTTTATGTGTGTTGCTCGATAGTTTACCCAAAACTCATTTTTTCGATACCTACAAATAAGAGATTTTTTTACAGTCTCAAGTAAGTACACTTCCTAAAAGTCCTGATAAGAATCCAGTAGATGCAATCTTTAATTTGAAACCTTTTTATAATGGATTTATATCTAATATTTATAATATGGTGTTGGGAATGAGAAGTGTTCCTTTAGATAAAATTAAAAATCTTTGGGAACAGGATCTACAGACTTCAATTTCTGAGGAAACTTGGCATCAAATTTTTAAATTGGTTTACATTTCATTGTTATGTGCCCACTACTCTCTCCTACAATTTAATGTGGTCCATAGGGCCCATATGACCAAGGATAAGTTGTTTCGTTTTTATTTAGATATATCTCTGTATTGTGATAAATGTAATAATGGAGAAGCTTCACTCATTCATATGTTTTGGACACGTCTGAGTCTTGGAAAATATTGAGAAGAACTATTTCAAACTTTCTCAATACTTTTCAAAGTAAGCTTTAAGCCTAATCCTTTGACTGCTTTATTTGGTATTGTTGGAGGAAAGGATATTATTTTGGAGAAATCTGACTTGCACATTTTGGCTTTTATTTCTCTTATAGCCAGAAGGATGCTCTTGCTTAAATAGAAAGATGCCGCCCCTCCTATTTACGCTCAGTGGTTTCATGATGTGATGTCATGTTTAAATTTAGAGAAGATTTGATGTTCAATCTCTGAATCTAGCCAAGGCTTTCAAACATTGTGGGGACCTTTTTTGAATTATTTTCAAAACCTTTGATTTGCTGTTAAAGCACAGATGATGGCTATTTTTTTTTTCCTTTTATTTCTTTACTAATCAGCTTCAGTCATGGTAGTGGGTGAGATTTTTTTATACATAATAAGATTGCTATATTTCAATGTTACAAATTAATTAATCTGTATGAATATAGGTAAGGAGTCTTTATATACGATTTAGTATAACATATTGATATATATTTTTTCTTGTATTCTGTATTCTTATATGTAAATTTAATAATAAAAATATTGGAAAAAGAAACTGTAAAAGGGAAATTAAAGAGTTTTCTTGCTGAAAATATTAAAGAAACGTGTGATCTTTAACTTTATGCCTTTTAGAAATCAGTTCATCTTTTACTCACTTAGTTATTCACAGTAACAGAAATTTTGACTAGGGGTGCCCAAACTTTTGCACACCACTGTAATTCACCTGGACCAGATGAACTGCATCCTAGAGTTCTGAAAGGGGTTGCGTTAGAGATTGTGGTGGCGTTAGAAATGATCTTCCAGAAATCATTGGACTCTGGCATGGTGCCAGAGAACTGGAAAATTGAAAATGTCACCCCAATATTTAAGAAAGGAGGAAGGCAGCAGAAAGGGAAATATAGACCAGTTAGCCTGGCCTCAGTGGTTGGGAAGATGGTGGAGTCAATTGTTAAGGATGAGGTGATGGCATACTTGGTGACACAGGACAAGATAGTACCAAGTCAGCATGGTTCCCTTCAGAGAAATTCCTGCCTGATGAACCTGTTGGAATTCTTTGAGGAGATTACAAGCAGGAGAGATAAAGAGGATGCAGTGGATATCCATATTTGAAGTTTCAGAAGGACTTTGACAAGCTGCCACACATGAGGCTGCTTACCAAGTTAAGAGCCCATGGTATTACAGGAAAACTACTAAAATGGTCAAAGTGTTGGCTGATTGGTAGAAGGCAGCGAGTGGGAATAAAAGGATCTTTTTCTGGTTGGTTGCCAGTGAATAGTGGTGTCCCACAGGGGTCAGTGCTGGGACCACTTCTTTTTATGCTGTATATAAATGATTTAGCTGATGGAATAGATGGGTTTGTTGCCAATTTTGAGATGGATACAATGACTGGTGAAGGGGCAGGTAGTGTCAAGGAAACAGGTAGTAGCAAATGAAATACAATTCACTTTGATAGTAGAAATAAATGTGTAGACTATTTTCTAAATGAGGTGAAGATCCAGGAATCTGAGATGCAGAGGGACTTGGGAACCTTTGTGCAGAACACCCTGAAGGTTAACTTGTAGGTTGAGTTGGTGGTGAGGAAGGCAAATGCCATATTAGCATTCATTTTGGGAGGTCTAGAATGCAAGAGCAAGGATGTCACACTGAGGCTTTATAAGGGATTGATGAGGCCTCACCTTGAGTATCCTAAACAGTTTTGGGCCCCTCATCTTATAAAAGATGTGCTGATATTGGAGAGGTCCAGAGGAGGTTCACAAGGATGATTCCAGGAATGAAAGGGTTATCATATGAGGAACATATGATAGCTCTGGATCTATACTCACTGGAATTCAGAAAGATGAGAGGGGATCTCATTGAAACCTTTCAAATGTTGAAAAGCCTAGAGAGAGTAGATGTGGAAAGGATGTTTCCCATGGTGGGAGAATCTAGGACAAGAGGTCGTAGCCTTGGGATAGAAGGGCCGCCTTTCGAAACAGATGCGGAAAAATTTCTTTAGCCAAAGGGTGGTGAATTTGTGGAATTTGTTGCCACGTGCAGCTGTGGAGGACAGGTCACTGGGTGTATTTAACGTAGAGATTGATAGGTTCTTGATTGGACATGGCATCAAAGGTTACGGGGAGAAGGCTGGAAACTTGGGTTGAGGAGGAGATTAAAAAAAAGGATCAGCCATAATTGAATGCAGAGCAGACTTGATTGGCCAGGTGGTCTAATTCTGCTCCTATGTCTTATGGTCTTATGGTCTTATGGTCTTCTCTCTAGTTATGGAAACTTCACACACTTCATGACCCCGACACCTGAAACCTTCACTGTACTGCTAGCGTCTTCCACAATAAAGACTGAGCAAAATAGTTATTCAGTTCATCTGCTATTTTATTGTCCCCATTCCTACCTCTCCAGTTTCATTTTCCAGTAGTCCAATATCTACTCTTGCCTCATTTTTACAATCTCCACCTGTTTTTCAATTTTTCTGCCCATTTAGAAAATAGTCTCTGCTTTTATTTCTTCTGCCAAATTACATGGCCACACACTTCCTCACACTATATTCCATCTGCCACCACTTTGCCCATTTTCCCAGTCTGCCTAAGTCCTTCTGCATATTCCCTACTTCCTCAACACTATTTGCCACTCCACATATTTTAGTATCATCTGCAAACTTAGCCACAAAGCCATCTATTCCTTTATCCAAATCATTGACATATAACGTGAAAAGAAGCAGTCCTAACACCAACCCTTGTGGACAGCACTAGTCACCAGCAGTCAAGAGGCCCCTTTTATTCCCACTCACACCTCCTTCCAGTCAGCCAATTTTCTATCCATGCAGTGATACCATGGGTTCTAATCTTATTAAGCAGCCTCATGTGTGGCACCTTGTCAAAGGCCTTCTGAAAATCCAAGTAAACAACTTCCAAAGACTCTACTTTGTCTATTCTGCCTGTTATTTCCTCAAAGCATTCTAACTGATTTATTAGACAAGATTTCCCTTTAAGGAAACTATGCTGACTTCAGTCTCCTTTATAACACACATCCAAGTACCCTGAAATCTCATCCTTAATAATAGACTCCAATGTCTTCCCAACCACTGAATTCAGGCTAACTGTCCTAAAATTTCCTTTTTACTGCCTCCCTACCTTCTTCAAGAGTGAAGTGACATTTGCAAATAATCCAGTCCTCTGGAACTATTCCACAATCTCTTAAAAGATCATACCCCACAATCTCTTCAGCTACCTGTTTCAGAACCCTGGGGTATAGTCCATCTGGTCCAGCTGACATATCTGCCTTCAAGCTTTTTAGTTTCCCAAGCATCTTCTCCTTAGTAGTAGCAACAACACTCATTTCTGAGCCCTGACACTCTTGAATTTCTGGCATACTGCTAGTGTTTTCCATCGTGAAGCCCAATGCAAAATATTTATTCAGTTTATCTGCCATTTCTCCCTCTCCAGTATCATTTTCCAGTAGTCCGATATCCACTCTTGCCTCTCTTTACACTTTATATATATATTTTTTTAAACTTCAGTATCCTCTTTTATGTTATTGGCTAACTTGCCTTCATATTTCACCTTTTCTCTGCTTATGACTGTTTTATTTGCTTTCTGTTGGTTTTTAAAAGCTTCCCAATCCTCTAACTTCCCAGTATTTTTGTTATGTAATATGCCCTTTTTTTTTTTTGCTTTTATGCTGCCTTTGACCTCCCTCATCACCCACAGTTGCCTCATCCTTCTTTTAGAATACTTCTTCAACTTTGGGATTTATCTGTCATGCACCTTCCAAATTGCCTCCAGAAACTCTAACCATTGTTGTTCCGCTGTCATCCCTGCTAGTGCCCCTTTCTAATCAAATTTGGCCAGCTGTAATTCTGTAATTCTCTTAAATTCAGTGTAACACTGACACATCTGGCTTTATCTTCTCCCTCTCAACCTGCAGGGTGAATTCTATCATTTTATGATCACCATCTGCTAAGGGTTCATTTTCCTTAAGCTTCCAAATCAAATCTGGTTCATTACAGAACACCCAATCCAGAATTGCCTTTCCTGTAGTGGGCTCAACCACAAGCTGCTCATTAAAATTCTACAATCTCCTCTCTTGGGACTCTGCTCCAACCTGATATTCACAATCAACCTGCATATTGAAATACTCCATTACTATAGTAACACTGCACTTATTACATGCTTTTTCTAGCTCCCATTGTAATTTGTATCCCACATCCTGGCTACTATTGGGAGGCCTGTCATCAGGGTCTCTTTACCATTGCAGTTTCTTAAATCTACTCACAAGGATTCTATATCTTCTGATCCTATGTCACCTCTTTTGAAGGATTTGATTTCATTTTTTACCAACAGAGCCATCCCACCCACTCCGCCAACCTGCCTGTCCTTTTAATACAACGTGTATCCTTGGATATTAATCTCCCAGCTATAATCTTCTTTCAGCCATGATTCAGTGATGTCCACAACATCATACATGCGAATCTGTAACTGTGCTACAAGTTCATCTACCATACTCTGTGTACTGTGTGCATTCTAATATCACACCTTCTGTCCTGTATTCATCATCCTTTCGATTTTGTCCCCGTTACACTCCAACTCATTCCACTGACTGCAATTTTGCCCTACCATCTGCCTGTCGTTCCTTACTACATGCTGCATCTACCTGTGTACTAACTGCCCCATCCGCAGCCCTATCGTGCCAGTTCACAACCCCCTGCCAAATTAGTATAAACCATCGCCAACAGCTCTAGCAAAGCTGGCCACGCGGATATTGGTCCTCATCAGGCTCAGGTGTAGCCCATCCTTTTTGTATCGGTCATACCTCCCCAGAAGAAATCCAATGATCCAGATATCTGAGACCTACCCCCTGCACCAATTCCTCATCTACACATTCACCTGCCAAATCATTCTATTCTTAATCTCACTGCTGCTTTGCACTGGCAGCAATCCAGAGATTACTACCCTGGAGCTTCTGCTTTTCAGCTTTATACCTAACTCCCTACATTATCTCTGCAGTACCTCTTCTCATTTCCTACCTATGTCATTGGTATCAAAATGTACCACTGCTCTGGCTGCTCACCTCCCTTTTAAAAGCTGTGAACCTGATCCAAGACATTCCTGCCCTGGCATCTGGGAGGCAACATATGTTCCAGGTGCCTCTTTCACATTTGCAGAATCTGTTTTCTGCTCTTCTAATAATGAAATTTCCAACCACTACTGCACTACTCCTTCCCCCCACCCCCCACCATCCCTCCCTTCTGGGCCAGACAGCCAGACTCAGTGCCAGAGACCTCCCCTCTGCAGCTTCTTCCTGGTAGGTTGTTCCCTCAACAGTATCCAATGACTCCCAACTAGAAAAGGCTCCCGGATAAGACCCCGGGGCCTGACGGAATATTCCCCAGGCTGCTCCAGGAGGCAAGGGAAGAGATTGCTGAGCCTCTGGCTAGGGTCTTTATGTACTCGTTGTCTACGGGAATGGTACTGCAGGATTGCAGGGAGGCGAATGTTGTCCCTTTGTTCAAAAAAGGTAGTAGGGATAGTCCGGGTAATTATAGACCAGTGAGCCTTACGTCTGTGGTGGGAAATCTGTTGGAAAAGATTCTTAGAGATAGGATCTATGGGCATTTAGAGAATCATGGTCTGATCAGGGACACTCAACATGGCTTTGTGAAGGGCAGATCATGTCTAACAAGCCTGATAGAGTTCTTTGAGGAGCTGACCAGGCATATAGATGAGGGTAGTGCAGTGGATGTGATCTACATGGATTTTAATAAGGCATTTGACAAGGTTCCACACGGTAGGCTTATTCAGAAAGTCAGAAGGCATGGGATCCAGGGAAGTTTGGCCAGGTGGATTCAGAATTGGCTTGCCTGCAGAAGGCAGAGTGTGGTGGTGGAGGGAGTACATTCGGATTGGAGAGTTGTGGCTAGTGGTGTCCCACAAGGATCTGTTCTGGGACCTCTACTTTTCGTGATTTTTATTAATGACCTGGATGTGGGGGTAGAGGGGTGGGTTGACAAGTTTGCAGACAACACAAAGGTTGGTGGTGTAGATAGTGTAGAGGATTGTCGAAGATTCCAGAGAGACATTGATAGGATGAAGAAGTGGGCTGAGAAGTGGCAGATGGCGTTCAACCCGGAGAAGTGTGAGGTGGTACACTTTGGAGGGACAAACTCCAAAGCAGAGTACAAAGTAAATGGCAGGATACTTGGTAGTGTGGAGGAGCAGAGGGATCTGTGAGTGCATGTCCACAGATCCCTGAAAGTTGCCTCACAGGTAGATAGGGTAGTTAAGAAAGCTTGTGGGGTGTTATCTTTCATAAATTGAGGGATAGAGTCTAAGTGTGGCGAGGTAATGATGCAGCTCTATAAAACTCTGGTTAGCCCACACTTGGAGTACTGTGTCCAGTTCTGGTTGCCTCACTATAGGAAGGATGTGGAAGCAGTGGAAAGGGTACGGGGGAGATTTACCAGGATGCTGTCTGGTTTAGGGAGTATGGATTATAATCATAGATTAAGGGAGCTAAGGCTTTGGAGAGAAGGAGGATGAGAGGAGACATGATAGAGGTATACAATATATTAAGAGGAATAGACAGGGTGGATAGCCAGTGCCTTTTCCCCAGGGCACCACTGCTCAAAACAAGAAGACATGGCTTTAAGGTAAGGGGTGGGAAGTTCAAGGGGGATATTAGAGGAAGGTTTTTTTACTCAGAGAGTGGTTGGTGAGTGGAATGCACTGCCTGAGTCAGTGGTGGAGGCAGATACTCTAGTGAAATTTAAGAGACTGCTAGACTGGTATATGGAGGAATTTAAGGTGGGGGGTTATATGGGAGGCAGGGTTTGAGGGTTGGAACAACATTGTGGGCTGAAGGGCCTGTAATGTGCTGTACTATTCTATGTTCAATATTCTGTTCTTGCTCTTTGTTTGCTAGTCAGCCAATCTCTAAGCTGGTATCTTTCCCGTGATTCCATGAGCTTGTTTAGCATCCTCATGTGTGACAATTTGTCAAAGGCTTTCTGAAAATCTCAGTAAACAGCATCCATTGACTCTAATGTTTTTTCCTGCCTGACCACAGTTGAAGGGGCTATTTGCGGTCAGATCATCCAGTGACTTCTCACTAGATACCACTAAAAAGGCTACAGAAATAGCTCAGTGCATCACAGGAAGAGCCAGCTCCATCATTGAGTGTATTTATCTGGAGCATCTCTGCAAGAAAGCAGAATCCATCATCAGGGACCACCACCATCCAGGCCATGTTCCCTTCTTGCTGCTACCATTGGGTAAGAAGTTCAGGAGCCTGAAATTCACACCACCAGGTTCAAAAATAGTATTACCCTTCAGCCATCAAACTTCTAATGTGGCATGAATAACTTCACTCACCTCAACTCTAAACTGATTCTACAACATATAAATTCAATTTCAAGGTCTCTACAACTCCTGTTCTCAGTATTCTATAAGATCTTGGCTGATCTGAGTCTCCACCTACATACTTTTTCCCCATAACCCTTAATTCCCCTACTAGGCAAAAATCTACCCAACCTTGTCTTAAATATACTTACTGAGGTAGCCTCTGTAACAATCCGTTATATTGACTCGTGTATGTCTAGGGGAAATCCCGCCCAGCACCTGCTTCAACACTCCCCTCAGGGTCAGTCACAGCCTGAATCAATCCCAAATGTCAATCATCAGCCAGCACACCTAGTAAATTTTAACATATACACTTTATAGATATTACTAATTCTATGACATTAATATGAATTTGATACAGAGAGGAAAGTAATGAAAAAAAAGGTGCCAACACTTATCAAAGTTCAAGTTCTTCGCGCGCTACCGTTGGAGCTCAATCAATTCCGAACGACCACCCAGATCCTGTCGACTCACGGCTCAGGACCACCCGGTGTGATCAACCGGAGCCTCTCCGCACGTCCGCCGTCCTCCCCGTCTCTCCTCCGACTCCCCCCCAAAAACCCCGTCCACCGTCCTCCTCGTCTCTCCTCCGACTCCCCGTCCCTCCACCGACTCCCCGCCAAAACCCCGTCCACTGTCCTCCCCGTCTCTCCTCCGACTCCCCGCCAAAACCCTGTCCACCGTCCTCCCCGTCTCTCCTCCGACTCCCCGCCAAAAACCCCTGCACGTCTGCCGTCCTCCCCGTCTCTCCTCTGACTCCCCCCAAAAACCCTGTCCACCGTCCTCCTCGTCTCTCCTCCGACTCCCCCCAAAAACCCCGTCCACCATCCTCCCCGTCTCTCCTCCAACTCCCCGCTAAAACTCAATCCACAGTCTATCATACAGCATGGTATCCGAAAACAAAACGATACATAACCACCCATTGGCTAATAGAACGCTGCTATCTCACTTCAAAGTAAAACAAACTGCTAGCGCAAACTCTCTTCAGCGTTTAACACAAAAAAGCCGCATTCCCCAGATTAACATAACAAAGTCGCCATTTTAACCCTAACAAAAAGAAAGACCCCATACATTCTCCCCCCACCACAAAAAGTCATGCCCTCATGACGTTACCATAGTTCACCAGTGCTCTTTGTAAAATACAAAACCCAACCCAGGTGCATAAAGCAGTGACATAACTTTCCAGGGCAGTAGAGATCACACCCTGCTGTCCCAGCGCTATATAAGTTAGTCTTTCCGGGGGATGCCTACTCCTCTGAGGCCTCTGGACTTCCTCTGCTGACTATCCCTGTTCAGACACCCCAGGTGACCCCCCCGGCCTATCTGACGGACCTTCCCCATCACCGGGATCCCTCTGCCCCTGTGAACCCTCTGGCTCGGGTTCTGCCTCCAGCCTCTCCTCCCCCAATTCCGGCTGTACTACACCCTCCCTTGGTTCCCCTAACTCAGTGATGGAAGGGCCAGGAGTCTCTTCTCCCGGCACCGAGGAATCAGCGAACAGAAGCAGGTACCACACGTCCGAATCATCATCTTCCGATGGTGTATCCCTTCTCGAGTTGGGGACCGGCCCCATCTCCTTCGCAGCGGGCTCTTCCCTCGCCCCACGCCCTCGCAGAGTCCTCGTACTAGGCATAAACTCCCATTCGGGCTCTGGGTCCATCTTCACCTCTCGACCCAGAGGCAACAGGTGGTTCCGATGGAGTACCTTGCCTGCCCTCAGGTCTCACCTGGTAAACCGGGGAATCTTGGGGTCCCCATCACTAATGCCGCCTCCCCTGGCTGTATCACCTTAGGCCTCGCCTAAGTGCACCACAGTGTCCCTCGTTTGCACTCAGGATCCAGCCCCTGGGGGTCACTCACTCCTTAGTAGACCGCTCGGAACACGGGGTGTACCAAGATGGTCTCCAGAAAGTTCTCCCCCCCCCCTTCTTACAGGCTCCCAAGAGCCGTCGCACCAGAGGGGAGTTAGTCCTCACTAGCAGGGCAGCACCACCGGTTTCCACCAGGTCCAGACAGACCAACACCAGAGTCTCAAAGGCTTCCGACACTCCCACATCTCCCTCCGAAAATTCCAATCTCACTGACAAGTATCCATCGTACGGGTAATCACCATCACTTATGCCCCAAATCCCCAATGCGTTAAACGGAGTTACTGGCAAATGCTTCAGATATTTGTTGTAGAGCAACCGGTACAGTAAGGTAACCTGCAACCCGGTGTCAAGGATGGCTTTCACAAAGATTCCCTCTATCCGTAGGGACACGCTGGAACGGGGTCCCACCAGTCCATCAGGAATTTGGGCTTGATCTTTCTGGGGTTCCATAGCGGTTTTCTGGGAACGTGTTCCTCCCGAGACTCCAGTCCGTTCCCTCACTGAGCCTCTCCTAAGTTTCCCGACACCTCAACCTTCTTGGTGGCCCGGGGGCCCTCCTCCCTCGGTGCATCTCGTCTCTCACAATCCCTCGGCAAGTGGCCAGCTTCCCCACAGCGGTAGCATGCCCCCGGCCACTCACATTCCCGCCGGAAATGCCCCTCTCTCCCACAGTTATAACACCCGCTACCCACCGCCTCTCTCCTCCCGATACGGCCCCCGGGGACCTCTTGGATTTCTCTGATCTCACCCCGGCTACCACCTCCTGAACTGCTGAAGACCGTCCCCAGGGGTCCGAGCCCCCTGGTCAGCCCGAAGCACTCTCCTCGGCCTGTACCTCACGGATCAGCTGTCCGAATGATAGAGGGGGGCTCCACTTAAATGACTGCTGTACACTCCAAGCCACCCTGTCATCCTCCCGGGAACCGCTACATATCCTGCTCATCCTCAACTTCGCTACTTCGTCCACCCTCACTACCCCTCGGCGCTGCAGCCCCGTAAGCTTTCCTTCCAGCCAGAAAACGTATTCTGAGAGCTTTTCCCCTCTTCTCTGCCCCATCCGTTGAAACTCCGCTAAATGTTGCCAGGGATCTCCTGACAGTCCAAACACTTCCTCCAAAGCGTCCAAACACTCCGATAGGCAAGCTGAAGGGCGTTCTGCTCTCAAATCGCGGACCACACGGGCCGCCCCGCCCCTTAAGCTTTCCACCAATCGCTGTCTCTTTTCCTCATCGGAAACTGGCCACACCTCTAACAATTGGGATGTATCCACAACCCAGGTATCATATTCATCCTCCCCTCCCGGGGTGGGCCTGGCTCCCGAGAAAATTCTCAGCTTCGGGCGGGGCCCCTCAACCCTTCTCGCCAGGGAGGTAATGGCAGCCGCTAACTCGGAGGTCTCAGCCCTAACTGAGGGACGAGGCCTGGCCAAGCCTTCCCACTGCACACCTCCACCCCTGGCTACTGGCACCTCCCCCGGGGCCTCATCTAGCTCCTCCTCCGGCACCTCCTCACTTGCGTCCTCGGGGAGGGTGTGGAGACCCCACGGCCCCGCCTCCCCCTGGACGTGGACTGTCGCTGGTAATTCTAAAGTCATGATGTCGGCACTTGTCCGCACCAACATCCAGCTGGACTCCAGTTCTTTCCCACACCTTCTAGCTACAAGTTCTACCTGCCCGATACCTTTAATCAAACTCAACCCTCGCACCAGTACATCTGCCGGAATGCGATAATCGACCCCACTTATCACACACGCATGATTCACCGGTACCTCCTCCAATTCACACCAACTTACAATCTTATCTCGATCCATCTTAACACCACTTAACGCGACGACTATTACAGCTTTACCGAAAGTCCAAATCCCGGACGAGCCCCCACTTGTAACGTTCCGTTATATTGGCTCGTATATGTCTAGGGGAAATCCCACCCGGCACCTGTCTCAACACTCCCCATAGGGTCGGTCGCCGCCCGAATCAATCCCAAACATCAATCATCAGCCAGTGCACCCAGTAAATTTTAACAAGTACACTTTACAGATATTACTAATTCTATGATAGTAATATAAATTTGATACAGAAAGGAAAGTAATGGAAAAAAACGGCGCCAACACTTATCAAAGTCCAAGTTCTTCGTGCGCTATCATTGGAGCTCAATCGATTCCTGATGACCACCCGGATCCTGTTGACTCACGGCTCGGGACCACCCGGAGTGATCGACTGGAGCCTCTCCGCACATCCGCCGTCCTCCTCGTCTCTCCTCCAACTCCCCGTCAAAACCCCGTCCACTGTCCTCCTCGTCTCTCCTCCGACTCCCCACCAAAACCCCGTCCACTGTCCTCCTTGTCTCTCCTCCGACTCCCCGTCTCTCCACAGACTCCCCGTCTCTCCTCCGACTCCTCGTCTCTGCACCATCCTCCTTGTCTCTCTCCAGCTCCCCATCTCTCCACCATCCTCTTCGTCTCTCCTCCGACTCCCCGTCTCTCCTCCTACTCCCCGTCTCTCCACTGTCCTCCTCGTCTCTCCTCCAACTCCCCATCTCTCCACCGTCCTGCTTGTCTCTCCTCCGACTCCCCGTCTCTCCTCCGACTCCCCGTCTCTCCTCCAACTCCCTGTCTCTCCACCGTCCTCCTTGTCTCTCCTCCGACTCCTCGTCTCTCCTCCGACTCCCCATCTCTCCTCCGACTCCCCGTCTCTCCTCCTACTCCCCGTCTCGCCACCGTCCTCCTCGTCTCTCCTCCGACTCCCCGTCTCTCCTCCAACTCTCCGTCTCTCCTCCGACTCCCTGTCTCTCCTCCAACTCCTCGTCTCTCCTCCGACTCCCTGTATCTCCACCGTCCTCCTCGTCTCTCCTCTGACTCCTCGTCTCTCCTCTGACTCCCCGTCTCTCCTCCGACTCCCCCCAAAAACCCCGTCCACCATCCTCCTCGTCTCTCCTCCGACTCCCCGTCTCTCCACCATCCTCCTCGTCTCTCCTCCGACTCCCTGTCTCTCCACCATCCTCCTCGTCTCTCCTCCGACTCCCTGTCTCTCCACCATCCTCCTCGTCTCTCCTCCGACACCCCCCCAAAAACTCCGTCCACCGTCCTCCTCGTCTCTCCTCCAACTCCCCGTCTCTTCTCCGACTCCCCGCCAAAACTCAATCCACAGTCATATCATACAGCATGGTATCCGAAAACAAAACGATACATAACCACCCATTGTCTAATAGAACGCTGCTATCTCACTTTAAAGTAAAACAAACTGCTAGCGCAAACTCTCTTCAGCGTTTAACACAACAAAGCCGCATTCCCCAGATTAACATAACAAAGTCACCATTTTAACTCTAACAAAAAGAAAGACCCCGTACACCTCCACTGCTTCATTGGGCAGAGAGCTCCACAGATTCACTACTCTCTGGGAAAAGCTGTTCCTCCTCATCTCTGTCTTAAATCTACTCCCCCGAATATTGAGGTTATGTCCCCTAGTTCTAGTCTCACTTACCAGTGGAAATGACTTTCCTGCCTCGATCTTATCTATCTCTTTCATAATTTTACATCTTTCTATAAAATCTCCTCTCATTCTTCTGAATTCCAGTGAGTACAGTCCCAGGTGACTCAATCTCTCCTCATAATCTAACCCCCTCTAACTCCCTGTATGTAAGTGTATGTGTATGTGTACGTGTCTGTGTATATATATATGTATGTATGTAGTGTGTGTGTGTCCCAAAGTAGCATATTGTGACATATATGTATGTACTTTTATAATAAATTTATTTTGAATTTGATTTTCTCATATCTGATTTTAGCTTTTCCATCTCAAACTGCAGTGTGAATTCTATCATATTATGATCTCTGTTCCCTAAGGGTTCCTTTACCTTATGTTCCCCAATCCAGTCTGGTTCATTACTCAACACCCACTTTAGAATTGCCTTTTTTCTCTAGGGGGCTTGACCATGAACTGCTCTAAAAGGACGTCTCATAGAAATTCAACAAGTTTCTTCTGTTAGAATCCAGAGCAAACCTGGTTTTCCCTATCTGAATGTATATTAATTTCCCCCATGACCATCATAATATTACTGTTTTTTATGTTTTTTTCTATCTCCCATTTTAATTTTTACCTCACATGCTGACTTCTACATGGAGCTGTATTTAGCTTCCATCAGGTTTTTTTTTAACCTTGCAGGTTTTGAACTTCCCCTACAAGGATTCAACACCTTCTGATCCTATGTTACCTGTGTCCAAGAATGTAATTTCATTCTTTACCAACAAAACTGTCCCATCACCCTCTTCCTATCTGCATGTTATTTTGATACGATGTGTATCACTAGATATTAAGCTCCTAACCATGATGCCCACATCGTCATATCTCCCAATGTCTAACTGCGCTACAAGGTCATTTTCATGATGTCCCGCACTCTTCTGAGTTTATGTATTAAATGTGTCCAGTTTCTGTGCGGTTATAGTTATTGCAGTAAATAGAATATATCTGCTCTCCATCTCTGGATGGCTTACAATTAGCAATGAGCCTTAGAGAAGTTAAAATACAAGAAGTAGGAAAGGTAAATAAATGCTTTTGCAATTTTAAAAGCATCATTATCTCGGGGACTCTGTGAAAATCATTCGGTAGCAATGAAAATACAATAGAAAGTAGGCTTTGAAAATTCAACCTCCCAGCCCAGGCCCTGTAGGTCATTTTATGCAGGACTCTGGGGCCAGATCAAAGAATGAGAGACAAATGTATTCATTTGCTGGAGAGTAGTGCTAGTTCTCAAAGTGGATTGGTGTGGTTTTTAAAGTTAAATTAAGGCAAGAAAGACACTGCAAGTCTTCAGTTAATAGAACAGGCTCAGAATAAAATTTCCAACACACAAGTCGGGCTGGAATAGTGAAGTTTGTCATTGTCAGTAAAGCTTTAACAATGATTCATGGTGGACAAAAAGAAATGGTGGTTCAAATTCAAACAAACTTCATTGAGAGCTTAGAGATGGGAAACAAGTGTATGAGTCATTCACACCTTCAGTGGAGAAGATGGAGATGCTATTCAAGGTAAATTACATTCTTGAGGTGGAAGTTAGTACTAAAATGGTATTCGTACTGAATGCTGCAGCAAAGGTTGGAAAGAAAGCAATACCTCCAACTCTCCAACTGAAATTGACTCCTAAGTGGGTCACCCACTCACTGAATCAGTAGCTCTGCAGGAAGCTAAAGAAATTTCACAAGCAGAGTTATTTGAAGGGTTGGAAGAAAACTCCAACAACAACCATTTGAGACAGCACACTTAAAGTCAGCACATGCATTCACAAGCTGGGCACGACTATACCAGATTTCACTGAAATGATTAAAGTCCAACAAAAATATTCCAAACTTCCGGGTTTCTTGTTTCTGTTTTGACTTTGGACCATATGCTCAGAGATAAACTTGTTTTTTCTAAAGAATGAAAGGATCTAATTGATGTTGTTAGGCATGAAAAAGCCTTATATTTGATTTAGCATGAAGAGTTGTGGCTTTCATGGAAATAGAACCTATGAGTACCAATGATTTCGATCTTGTGCCAGCCAGAGATATAATGGCAGTCAAGTATCAATGAACCAGTTCCAAAGACAATAACAGCAGAAAATTTTTAGAGCACACTCAGCAAGTCAGGCAACATCACTGAAAAAAGAAAGAGAATTAACATTTGCGGTCCAAGACTCTTTGCCAGATCTATTGAGTGTTTCAAGCCTTTTCCATTTGTATTTCATGTTTCCATCATCTACATTTTTTTAATCCCGAAGTTTTACTTTAGAAATAAAGACAGCCGCATGTGACCCATCTGCTTTTTTCAAAGTGATCCGACTATAAATGTGGAAGTTTGCATGATGATCATATCAGAGAAAAGGATACATAGCAGTAGCTTTTAAAATGAAACATAAGACCATAAGACCACAAGACAAAGGAGCAGAAGTAGGTCATTTGGCCCATCGAGTCTGCTCTGCCATTTTATCATGAGCTGATCCATTTTCTCCTATTTAGTCCCACTCCCCTGCCTTCTCACCATAACCTTCGATGCCCTGGCTACTCAGATTCCTATCAATTTCTGCCTTAAATACACCCAATGACTTGGCCTCCACTGCTGCCCGTGGCAACAAATTCCATAGACTCACCACCCTCTGACTAAAAAAATTTCTTCGCATTCTGTACTGAAAGGGCGCCCTTCAATCCTTAAATCATGCCCTCTCGTACTAGCTCCCCCATCGTGGGAAACAACTTTGCCACATCCACTCTGTCCATGCCTTTTAACATTCGAAATGTTTCTATGAGGTCTCCCCTCATTCTTCTAAACTCCAAGGAGTACAGTCCAAGAGCAGACAAACGTTCCTCATATGTTAACCCTCTCATTCCTGGAATCATTCTAGTGAATCTTCTCTGTACCCTCTCCAACGTCAGCACATCCTTTCTTAAATAAGGAGACCAAAACTGCCCACAGTACTCCACAGAAACATGAGACAACACAGCCTTTGAAAAGCCTGAGGTGATTTATATTGGTTTTAAGGTAGCTGCTAATCAGATGAAGTCTGTTGAAGTCTGTGTTACCTTGGAAGGCAAGCATCCAAATTTTTTTTTCCCTTTCTATTATTCCATATTCTTTTCTGATCTGTGTGTTCTGATAAAACTATTACAGTAATTTTAAAAGGAACCTGAAATGGAAGTGGACTGATGAACAACAAAAATCATTTAATGCAAGGAGTGGAAAATTTCTGTGGTACTTTGATACCACGATAACCGTAAAACTAGCAAATGACAATGCTAGTCACTGAGGCAGAAACGGCACATAGAAGTTGTTTACGGCTTTATACAAAAGGGAGGAAATCATGCACAAATTAACAAAGAAATCTGCATAATCATTTTCATTGTGAAGAAATTGCACCAGTTCCTACTGGGAAAACCTCTCATTCTAATAACCAGCATAAAACGCTTTTGCCAATCTTGGCTTCTGAAAAAGCATTTCCAACAATGTCAATTTACGGGGATTCAGAGATGTGCAGTTTTCTACTACAATATAATTATACTATTGAATGGTGTTTATCAATTCAATATGTAATAGCTGATGCTTTGTCTAGATTACTGCATGAAACATCAGATATTGGTAGTGAAAATTCAATTTTCACACTGCAGGCTGCAGATAAAAATCTCCCAATAACTGCCATTGAGATTGCTTAGGTACTCAATAGGATGTAGTGCTGAAACTTCTCTGTGAACAGTTTGAGCAAGCCTGGGCAAATGTCTAAGTGAAACATTATAGCCATTGCAAGGTTGAGTTATCAATTGAATAAGGATACTGTACTTGAAATGCAGATATCAAGTAGTCATTCCAAATATTCTGGAGTAAGGGACGGCAGATGAGCTACACGTCAAATATATTAGAATCACTAATATGATGGCCATTACCAGGAGTTTTACTTATTGACACAACATTATTAAAGCACTGATACAAAGTTGCATCCTTCATACAGATTACCCTCTGGCAATGCTGGAAGAACCGAGCTCAACCATTCCAAGCTGTCTGCGTTAACCACTCCAAACGTTCTTGTGATCCTTGCCGAACAATCAGTTGAAGTCTAACATGTAAGGAATGTGCTGTTGAAAAGTTGAGATGGATCATTATAATGCATGGAAAACTGGCAAAGTTATCGTCCAACCATGGTTCACAGTTTAGTTCACATTTATGTCACTGATTTATTCCATATAATTTTTCCAAATATTTACCAATTTTTAGATTTGTTTTACTTCAAGAATTAATTTAAACTAACATACACTTCTCTATTACAACAAATGGGATCAGGTAAATTGGTTGAAAGCATGAAGCATTTATTAATTTGCATCTGGAATAAAGAGGTAACATTTAAAAAAGATTGACAAAGTCTGTTCCTTGGATCCTCACACCTTTAGCCTCCCAGTGAGTACAACCAAGTTACTTTATTTTCTTGCTGAGCTTGTTGACTTCATTAACTTTGCCTCCAACTTTCACCCTGTCCTCAAATTTACCTGGTCCATTTCTGACACCTTTTTTGATCTTTCTGTTTCTATCTCTGGAGACAGTTTATCTACTGATGCCTATGATAAGCTTATGGATGGACTCTCACAGCTATCTGGAGTATTCCTCTTCCCACCCTATCTCATGCAAAAATGCCAGCCCCTTCTCTCAATTCCTCCGTTTCCGCCACATCTGCTCTCAGGATGAGGCTTTTCATTCCAGGACGAAGGAGATGTCTTCCTTTTTTAAAGAAAGGGGCTTTCCTTCCTCCACCATCAGCTCTGCTCTCAAACGCATCTCTCCCATTTCATGCACATATGCTCTCACCCCATCCTCCTGCCACCCCACTAGGAATAGGGTTCCCCTTGTCCTCACCTACCACCCCACCAGCCTCCGGGTCCAACATATAATTCTCCATAACTTCCGCCACCTCCAATGGGATCCCACCGCCAAGCGCATCTTTCCCCTCCCCCCTCTTTCTGCTTTCTGCAGGGATCGCACCCTAACGCGACTCCCTTGTCCATGCATCCCCCCTCATCCCTTCCCACTGATCTCCCTCCTGGCACTTATCCTTGTAAGCGGAACAACTGCTACACATGTCCTTACACTTCCTCCCTCACCACCATTCAGGGCCCCAGACAGTCCTCCCAGGTGAGGCGACACTTCACCTGTGAGTCGGCTGGGGTGATATACTGCGTCCGGTGCTCCCGGTGCGGGCTTCTACATATTGGCGAGACCCGATGCAGACTGGGAGATCGTTTCACTGAACACCTACGCTCTGTCCGCCAGAGAAAGCAGGATCTCCCAGTGGCCACACATTTTGATTCCATGTTCCATTCCCATTCTGATATGTCCACCCATGGCCTCCCCTATTGTCAGGATGAAGCCACACTCAGGTTGGAGGAACAGCACCTTATGTTCCATCTGGGTAGCCTCCAACCTGATGGCATGAATATTGACTTCTCTAACATCCGCTAATGCCCCACCTCCCCTTCTACCCCATCCCTTATTTATTTATTGATTCCCCCCCTTTCTTTCTCTCTCTTTTTTCTCCCTCTGTCCCTCTCACTATATCTTCTTCTGATGCCCCCCTCCCCCTTTCTTTCTCCCTAGGCCTCCCGTCCCATGACCCTCTCCCTTCTCCAGCCTTGTATCCCTTTTGCCAATCAACTTTCCAGCTCTTAGTTTCATCCCTCCCCCTCCTGTCTTCTCCTATCATTTTGGATCTCCCACTCTCCCTCCCACTTTCAAATCTCTTACTACCTCTTCTTTCAGTTAGTCCTGACGAAGGGTCTCGACCCAAAACATCGACTGTACCTCTTCCTATAGATGCTGCCTGGCCTGCTGCATTCTACCAGCATTTTGTGTGTTTTGGTTGAATTTCCAGCATCTGCAGATTTCCCCGTGTATGAGTTCTTTATTTTCTTGCCCTGTTCTATTGACAGCAGAATTTTTTTACTCCTGATAGCACTTGCTTAATCTCTACCTCTAACTCAATATTTCTATATGTTTATTTTCTCTATTATCCATCTCTATATTTCTCAATGATTTCTTAAACTACCACTGATGAAGAATAGGACTAATCAAGTGTGACAGTGGAAAAGTGTGTATGGATCTGGAGCAAATAGCGGAGGTACAATGAATACTTCACTTCAGTATTCACTGTGGAAAAGGATCTTGGTGATTGTAGTGATGACTTGCAGCGGACTGAAAAGTTTGAGCATGTATATATTAAGGAAGAGGATGTGCTGGAGCTTTTGGAAAGCGTCAAGTTGGTTAAGTCACCGGGACTAGATGGGATGTACCCTAGACCACCGTGGGAAGGGAGGAAGGAGATTGCTGAGCCTCTGGCGATGATCTTTGCATAATCAATGAGGATGGGAGAAGTTCCAGAGGATTGGAGGGTTGCGGATGTTATTCCCTTATTCAAGAAAGGGAACAGGGTTAGCCCAGGAAATTATAGGCCAGCGAGTCTCACTTCGGTGGTTGGTAAGTTGTTGGAGAAGATCCTGAGGGGCAGGATTTATGAATATTTGGAGAAGCATAATATGATTAGGAATGGTCAGCATGGCTTTGTCAAGGGCAGGTCATGCCTTACGAGCCTGATAAAATTTTTTCAGGATGTGACTAAACACATTGATGAGGGTAGAGCAGTAGATGTAGTGTATATGGATTTTAACAAGGCATTTGATAACGTACCCCATGCAAGGCTTATTGAGAAAGTAAGGAGGCATGGGATCCAAGGGGACATTGCTTTGTGGATCCAGAATTGCCCACAGAAGGCAAACAGTGGTTGTAAATGGGTCATATTCTGCATGAAGGCCAGTGACCAGTGGTGTGCCTGAGGAATCTGTTCTGGGACGCCGACTCTTTGTGATTTTTATAAATGGCCTGGATGAGGAAATGGAGGGATGGGTTAGTAAATTTGCTGATGATACAAAAGTTGGAGGTGTTGCGGATAATGTGGAGGGCTGTCAGAAGTTACAGCGGGACATTGATAGGATGCAAAACTGGGCTGAGAAGAGGCAGATGGAATTCAACCCAGATAAGTGTGAGATGGTTCATTTTGGTCGGTCAAATATGATGGCAGAATATGGTATTAATGGTAAGACTCTTTGCAGTGCGGAGGATCAGAGGGATCTTGGGATCCGAGTCCATAGGACACTCAAAGCTGCTACACAGGTTGACTCTGTGATTAAGAAGGCATATGGTGCATTGCTCTTCATCAATCGTGGGATTGAGTTTAAGAGCAGAGAGGTAATGGTGCAGCTATATAGGACCTTGGTCAGACCCCACTTGGAGTACTGTGCTCATTTCTGATCACCTCACTACAGGAAGGACGTGGAAACCATAGAAAGGTGTAGAGGAGATTTACAACGATGCTGCTTGGATTGGGGAGCATGCCTTATGAGAATAGGTTGAGTGAACGTGGCCTTTTCTCCTTGGAGCGGTGGAGGATGAGAGGTAACCTGATAGAGGTGTACAAGATAATGAGAGGTATTGATCGTGTGGATAGTCAGAGGCTTTTCCCCAGGACTGAAATGGCTAGCACAAGAGGACATAGTTTTAAGATGCTTGGAAGTAGGTACAGAGGAGATGTCAGGGGTAAGTTTTTTCACACAGTGAGTGATGAGTGTGTGGAATGGGCTGCCAGCGGCGGTGGTGGAGGCAGAAACGACAGGGTCTTTTAAGAGATTCCTGGATGACTACATGGAGCTTAGAAAGATAGAGGGCTAAGGGTAAAGCCTAGGTAGTTCTAAGGCAGGGGTACATTCAGCACAGCTTTGTGGGCTGAAGGGCCTGTATTGTGCTTTAGGTTTTCTATGTTTCTATGTTTCTATGGTCATTTCAATCATATATTTTACATTGTATTAGTTGCTCTGCTTCTTCTTTTGCTGATTAAACTATTCCTCATCACACTTCTTTGTTCCATTTAAGACTGAGGTAATCTACAACTGGAATCTACATGAATTATCTGGTCACCTATTAGATATTCTGTTTGTTTCCATGGCATTGTCCTTTGAAAGTTTCAAACTCTCCTTTGTCTTGTTCCCTAATAAACTTGATTCAAATTGTATAAGTCATCAGTATGTTCCTGTTAAACACTATATTTGTTTTATATCAAACTATTTGTCTACTACCAAAATTAACAAGGCAATCTAAATTACTACCTTGACCATCACAATTTGCAAGTATTAAATATTATTCTGCTTCAGCACATTTGTTGCAATTAATACCTTTTGACTAACTGACCTCGCTTGTTTATTTTCAGATCTTACAGAATGTTAATAAAGGTCAGACTTGCCTCAATAACCTTTACACCACTGTTCCATCACAATAATGATATTAAACCACATCAAGAAAATTTTAAACCATACATATGCGTTTAAAACATTTCCTTGCCTGTCTGGACTATCGCTTATGGCTCTGTGTAATCCTACAACCAGAAAGAAGGCAGAAAGATCCATGCAAATGTTGAAAGCTTTAAAAAAAACAAGCGTTCCGAAGTTTACTCCTTCACAATGAATCATCCATTGACTAACTTCTTGCTTCAATATACTTCGGCTACACTTTCTACTATTGGTTTTACTCTGACAGAGCTGCTAAGACATGCTTTTCTTCGTATGTGACTGAGTTTGGTACAAACTTAATTTAGAAGGAGAATAAGGAGGCAAGAATTGAAGCAAAAGACAATATTTTGACTAAGGCAGTAAGAGTCCCCAGATCAGGAAATACATGCAAGAGTCATCAATGGGACCTTAGTGAAATAAAACAAAATCTGTATTTCAAAAAAATACTAATCTGTACCAGAAATCATACCACAAAGCACATCAAACCATTTTAGCAGTGCACATGTAGATACTGAAAAAATGTCTGAGAATAATTCTATTCCTGGAAACAACATAGATTCAGGAATCACAGAGTAAAGGTGAGTGAAGCCAGTTAGCGAAAACCCTAGATGGGATAGAGTTCTTCAAATATGTTCAGGAAAGTTACCTTAATCAGTCCGTAGAAGTCCCAAGGAGAGAGTGTGCGATACTTGATGTTCTATTAGGGAATGAGACAGAGCAAGTGACAGAAGTTTATGTAGGGAACACTTTGTATCTAGTGATCATAATGCCATTAGTTTCAAAGTAAATATGGAAAAAGGTAAGTCTGGTCTGTGGGCTGTTATTGTAATCTGAAGGAAGGACAATTCTGATGGTATCGGAAAGGAGCTGGCAAGTGTGGATTAGGACAGGCTGTCTTCTGGAAAAACTGTATCTGGTAAATGGGAGGCCTTCAAAAATGAAATTTTGAGAGTACAAAGCTTGCATGTGCCTGTCAGAATAAAATGTAAAAATAACTGTAATGTATGGATCTATTTTTTTCAGAGCAAAGACTCCCCTTACCACTACTTATGGACTGATAACTTACCTATGTGCATTGATCTATTGTCTATGCATACACATTAATCTGTTCTCTCTCGCTCTCTCTCTCTCTCTCTGCAACATGAATACACGAGTTAAACTCATCTCTGTGTGTGTGCCTTTATTTATTTGATATGTAGTTGTACAGACACAACAAATTGGCGACAAGTACGGACCTGAATATCAGAGGTTATCAGCAATGGCACCCACAGTTGCAGGATGACAGAATTTGGAAGAAGGATGAGAGACAGTGAGAGGAAAGTTAATCAGTATGGAAAAAACTGTCACAGATGCTAACAAAGGGATGCGAGTGTGAGGAACTGCATAGTACAAAGTGAAGATACACAACTAACAAAGCTAAAGTGAAAATAATGTGACAATAGCATTAGTCAGAAAAGTTGATGAATTTGATAGTGCTAATGTAGGTCAAGAGGGTTGAACTGTATTGTAATGCAAATGACATGGATGAGGAAAAGAAAAACCCCACACTTCTTAAATTAACACTCCACACTTCTTAACTTAATGGGTGCTAAAATGTATAGGTTTTTGTGCAACATATTAACTCCTGAAAAGGCAGCAAGCAAAATGTTCAACAAAATTGTTACAACTTTACAAAATCAATTGAGCCCTAAACTGCTGATAACAGCTGAGAGATTTAGATTTCACAAATGGAGCTAGTCAAAAGGTGAAAGCATTTCTGAATACATGCAGAATTATGCAAACTTTCCCAATACTCTGACTTTGGAGATGCTAAAACCTACACAGGTGAAAAAGAGTCTCACAAAGGCAAACTGAAAGTGAATGTGATGTATGGTGGCAAAACACAGCAGTTAGAGCTTTACGTGTTCAAAAGTGGAGGGACAGCACTTTTTGGATGTGAATGGTTGAGAAAAATCCAACTAGACTGACACACAATCAAAGCTTCCAATGTGTCATCAACAGGCAACTGCAGCCCAGATGGTAGCACTAATCAGAGACCAAAACAGCTGCTTAATGTTAACAAGAAGGTGTTTGAGTAGGGTATTGGTAAACTCAAAGGCATGAAGACCAGAATTGAACTGGATGAAGCAGCAACACTAAGATTTCGTAACACATGTCCAGTGTCTTATGTACTACATCTAAAAGTGGATGCTGAACTTCAGAGTTTGGAGGTGTCTGGCATTCTCTTCAGTGTTGAGTGGAGTGATTGAGCCATGCCCATTGTCCTGGTGGTCAAGAAAGGGAAGGCTTGCGCTATTCGCATATGGGGGATTTCAAAGTGAGCATCAACCCTGTGCTGTGTACTGTGCAGTATTCCCTGCCATGAACAGAAGACACTTTGGTATTTTTGGCAGGTGAGGAGAGGTTTTCAAAGATTGCCTTGTCACTAGCCTATCTGTAAATGGAAATTGAGAAGTCAAGCAGGAAGTTCCTCACAATCAACATTCACAAGGGACTGCTCCAGTATAATCGTCTCATCTTTGGCGTCACATCAACTCCAGTAATTTAGCAAATAGCAATGGACCAAATGCTCCAAGGTATACCAGGAACACAATGTTACCTTGATGAATTCATCGTGACTGGCAAGAATGATGAAGAGCACCTCCGGAATCTTAGTGAGTGTTTCCTAGGCTGAGTGGAGGCCTGTGACTAGTGGTGTGCCACAGGGATCAATGCTGGGTCCATTGTTATTTGTCATCTATATCAATGATCTGGATGATAATGTGGTAAATTGGATCAGCAAGTTTGCTGATGATACAAAGATTGGAGGTGTAGTAGGCAGTGAGGAAGGTTTTCAGAACCTGCAGAGGGACTTGGACTAGCTGGAAAAATGGGCTGAAAAATGGCAGATGGAGTTTAATACTGACAAGTGTGAGGTATTGCATGTTGGAAGGACAAACCAACATAGAACATACAGGGTTAATGGTAAGGCACCGAGGAGTGCAGTGGAACAGAGGGATCTGGGAATACAGATACAAAATTCCCTAAAAGTGTCGTCACAGGTAGATAGGGTCGTAAAGAGAGCTTTTGGTACATTGGCCTTTATTAATCAAAGTATTGAGTATAAGAGCTGGAATGTTATGATGAGGTTGTATAAGGCATTGGTGAGGTCGAATCTGGAGTATCGTGTTCAGTTTTGGTCACCAAATTACAGGAAGGATATAAATAAGGTTGAAAGAGTGCAGGGAAGGTTTACAAGGATGTTGCCGGGACTTGAGAAACTCAGTTACAGAGAAAGGTTGAATAGGTTAGGACTTTATTCCCTGGAGCGTAGAAGAATGAGGGGAGATTTGATAGAGGTATATAAAATTATGATGGGTATAGATAGAGTGAATGCAAGCAGGCTTTTTCCACTGAGGCAAGGAGAGAAAAAAACCATAGGACATGGGTTAAGGGTGAGGGGGGAAAAGTTTAAAGGGAACATTAGGGGGGGCTTCTTCACACAGAGAGTGGTGGGAGTATGGAATGAGCTGCCAGACGAGGTGGTAAATGCGAGTTCTTTTTTTAACATTTAAGAATTGGACAGATACATGGATGGGAGGTGTATGGAGGGATATGGTCCGTGTGCAGGTCAGTGGGACTAGGCAGAAAATGGTTCGGCACAGCCAAGAAGGGTCAAAGGGCCTGTTTCTGTGCTGAAGTTTCTATGGTTCTATGGAGTGAGCATGGTCTGCATGCAAAGAGAGAGAAATGTGAGTGTTTCAAGAATGAAAACTCATATTGTGGACATGTCATGGACAAGCATGGCTTATGTAAGTCACAAGAGAAGACTGAAAGAGTGCTACAGGCACCCAAACTGGAAAATGTGTCACAACCCAGGTCATACTTGGGACTTGTGAACTACTACCACAGGTTTTTCCCAAAGATTGCTACAGTAGTGCATCCATTGAATCCACTGTTACAGATAGGAGTAAAGTGGGAATGGTCAGAAGTATGTGAAAGAGCATTCAAGGAAATGAAAAGACTAATGACATCAGATGAACTGCTCAGATGTATGACTCTATTTCTTTTAGAGCAATGGCTCCCATTAGCACTACGTATAGTCTGTTGTCCACATATGTGTATTGATCTCTCTCTCTCTCTCTCTCTCTCTCTCTCTTTCTCTCTTGCTGCAATGTAAGTACACCAATTAAAGCCACCTCCTGCGAGCATGCATTTATTTTATTGATCTGTAGTTGCACAGACACAACACCTTTATGATCCATCTCTGCCTTTCAGACTGGCATGCAACGCATCCCCTTATGGAATTGGTGCCATATTGTCACGCACTATGAAAGATGGATCTGAATGTCTGATTGTGTTTGTTTCAAGATCACTGATGAGTGCAGAATGCAACTACACAGAGAGAGGCCCTTAGTCTAGCATGGGGAATAAAGAAGTTCCACCACTGCCTCTTTGGACAAAAGTTTACTCTAGTGACAGACCACCAGATCCTAGTGTCCATTTTCAATCCCAGGAAGGGAATCCCAGTGATGACTGCTATCCGGTTGCAATGTTGGGCACTTTTCCCAGGAGCTCACTCTTATGACATAGAGTTCAAGGGTTCCAAACAACAAGGCAATGCTGTCATGACTTCCATAGTTGGCAACTGAAAAAAAAATATCTTCATGCTGTGACCCAACAGAAGTGTTTCACAAAGCATTGGTGGACCAGGTGCCTCTGCCAAATTCTGAAATACAAAGAGAAACAAGGAATGACCTAATGTTGTCAAAAGTCTATGACATCACCATATAAGGATGGCTAACTCATGGGAACCCCATGTTTCCAGAGTTCTCAGTGAGATGAGACCAACTGTCAATGCCTCAAAGAACGCTGATGTGTGGCTCCTGTGTCGTTGTTCCCTCTAAACTGTGCAACAGAGTGTTAGAGAATCTGCACGAAGGACACCTAGGTACAGTCAAGATGAAGAGTCTCACCCAGGGCTAGATCTGATGACTGGAAATAGATAGACAGATTGAAGATTTGGCCAAAAGCTGTTTGGGATGCTGCAAATTTCAAAATGCACCACCACAGGCACCGTTACACCCATGGGAGTGGCCATCTTCACCATGGCAAAGAGTGCATATTGACTTTGCTAGGCCAGTTATGGACTCCATGTTTCTGATTGCTGTGGATGCTCATTCAAAGAGACTGGAGAAGGTCATGCCAATGATGTCAATCATATTAGAAAAGACTGTTTCCATTCTGAGGACTATCTTCCCCAGAAATGGCTTGCCTGAACAAATTGTGAGTGAAAACAGACCACAATATACGTCAGAAGAGGTTAAACGATTCATTAAAAAAAATAGCATCAAACATTTCAAGTCTGCTGCTCATCGCACAGCGACGAAGGGGTTAGCTGTAATGTCCAAACTTTCAAGGTCCATTAAAGTTATGGACAAAGAGGACATTTCTCTACAACACAAGGTGGACAGCTTCCTTCTTGTGTTTCAGAACTCTGTTCACATGACAACAAATCAAACACCAGCAATGCTGTTCATGTACAGGAATCCTAGATTTCGCATAGACCCTCTGAAACCAGATCTATGGAGGGAAGTGTAGAATAAACAGTCAACCAGTTGTCAAGTGAATCAACAAGGAGCTTTGAGATTGGACAGGAAGTCCTAGTGCTTGATTACTGAGAAGACAAGTGGACACCCAGTGGGATAGCTACAAGAACTGGACCACTGACGTACATAGTGGACATTGGAGATCATACACGGAGATGTCACATGGTCCAAATACTGGATGCTCAGCTGAGGGACACACATGAGTTGACTGTATCCATCAACACAGACACATTACAGCCACTGGAATTACCTCTCAGTGATGATCATGTCACTAAACAGCAACATGACATCTGCAACAGAGAAAGTTGTCTTTGACAGGACACCGGCCAAACCTGATGCCACTCCACAGGTCCAGAGGAGCTATCCTGAAAGACATAGGGCACCACCTAAAAACCTGAATCTTTAGTATAGTGAAGTTAGCTATGGACTGTTACTGTAAAAGCATGTTTGAATGTGGTTTGTTAGAGGGAAGTTAAATGTTTTGTTACATATATAGTTTTATATTATATTAATCTAAAGGGGGAGGAAATTTAATGTATGGATCTATTTCATTTGGAGCAATGCCTCCCCTTAGCACTACTTACGGATTGATAACTTACCTATGTGTGTTCATCTGTTTTCTTTCTCTCCCCCTCTCCCCCTCTCCCCCTCTTTCCCTCTGTCCCTCTCTCCTTCTCCTCTCTCTTTCTCCCTCTCCCTCTCCCTTTCCTTCTCCCTCCCCCTCCTCCCTCCCATGTGCACACCTTTACTTAATTAATATGTAGTTGTACAGGCACAACAATAACAAGTGTAAGGTACCTTGGTTTTCAAGAGATATTGAGGCCCTGGTTAAGGGAAAAAAGGAGGTGCATAGCAGGTACAGGCAAGTAGTAACAAATGTGGAGTTTATGGAGTATAAGAGATGCAAGAGAACATTTAGGAAATTAGGAAGACATGAGGTTGCCACAGCAGATGGGGGAAGGAGAATCCTAAGGGATTCCAAGGACATATTAAGAACAAAAAGATAGCAAGGGACAAAAGTGGTCCCCTGGAAGATCAGAATGGTAATTCATTCATAGAACCAAAAGAAATGGGGAGATCTTAAATAGATTTTTTGAATCTGTATTTACTCAAGAGACAGACACACACTGTATACAGAAGTGGACCCTTTACAGGTTACAGAGGAGGAAGAGTTTGCTATCTTGAGGCAAAGTAGACTAAATTAATCCTCAGGGTTTACAAGGTAATCCATTGGATCCTGTGGGAGACATGTGCAGAAATTGCAGCAGCCCTAACAGAGATCTTAAAATCATCCTTAATGGCAGGTGGGGTGCGAGAGCACTGGAGAATAGCTTATATTGTTCTGCAGTTTAAGAAAGGATCTAAAGTAAACCAAGAAATTAGAAGCCAGTGAGACTAACATCAGTAGTGGGAAAGTTATTGGTATTCTAAAGGACCAGATATATTGGTATTTGGATAGATATAGTTTGGTTAGGGATATTCAGTATTGCTTTGTGCATATCAGGTCGTGTCTAACCAATTTTATTGAGTTTTTAAGGAATTTACCAGGAAAGTTGTTGAAGGCAACACAGTAGATGTTGTCTACATGGACTTTAGCAAGGCATTTGACAAGGTCCCGCATGGCAGGTTGGTCAAGAAGCTTCAGTCGCTCGGCATTTAGGAGGAAGTAGTAAATTGGATTAGACAACACACACAAATGCTGGAGGAACTCAACAGGCCAGGCAGGATCTATGGAAAAGAGTACAGTCGACATTTTGGGCCAAGACCCTTCAGCAGTCCTGTTCTGCTGAGTTCCTCCAGCACTTGTGTGTGCTGCTTAGATTTCCAGCATCTGCAGGTTTTCTCTTGTTTGAAATTGCATTAGACAATGGCTTTGTGGGAGAAGCCAGAGAGTGGTAGTAAACGGGTGCCTCTCTGACTGGAGGCCAGCGACTAGTGGAGTGCCACAGGGATTGGTGCTGGGTCTGTCATTGTTTATTATCTCTATTGAGGATCTGGGTGATAATGTGGTTAACTGGATCAGCAAATATGTGAACGACACCAAGATTGAGGGTGTAGTGGACAGCGAAATAGATTATCAAAGCTTGCAGCAGGATCTGCACTATTTGGAAAAATGGGCTGGAAAATGGCAGATGGAACTTAATGCAGACAAGTACGAGGTGTTGCACTTTGATAGGACCAACCAGGGTAAGTCTTATACAATGAATGGTAGAGCACTGAGGAGTGCGGTAGAACAAAGGGATTTGGGAATATAGGTTCATAATTCATTGAAAATGGCATTCATAAATCAAAGTATAGAATACAGGAAATTGCTTAAGATATTGGTGAAGCTCATTTGGAGCATTGTGTGCAATTTTGGTCACATACCTACAAGAAAGATGTAAATAAGGTTGAAAGATTACAGAGAAAATTTACAAGGGTGTTGCTGGAACTGGAGAACTTGAGTTATAAATAAAGATTGAATAGGTTAGGACTTTATTCCTTGGAGCATATAAGTTTGAAGGGAGATAGAGGTATACAAAATTATGAGAGGTATAGATAGGGTAAATGCAAGCAGACATTTTCCACTGAGGATGGGTGAGACTACAACCAGTGGTCCTGGGTTAAGGGTGGAAGGTGAAATGTTTAAGGGGAACATGAAGAGAAACTTCTTCACTCAGAGCGTTACGAGAGTGTGTAATGAGCTGCCAGTGCATGTGGTGCATGCAAGCTCGGCTTCAACATTT
The DNA here is from genome assembly GCF_030028105.1 of Mobula birostris. Taxonomy (NCBI): domain Eukaryota; kingdom Metazoa; phylum Chordata; class Chondrichthyes; order Myliobatiformes; family Myliobatidae; genus Mobula; species Mobula birostris. The sequence continues at coordinate 192,322,161 of NC_092370.1, read as the reverse complement.
AAGAGATGTTTGAATAGGTACATGGATAGTACAGCTATGGCCTGGTGCAGGTCGATGGGAGTTATTAGTGCAAATGTTTAGGCATGGACTAGACTGGCCGAAGGTTGTTTCTGTGCTGTACTTTTCTATGACTCAATGTGATATAGGTGCAGAGTTAGACCATATGTCCCATTGAGTCTGTTCCACTATTCCTTTATGCTGATTTATTATCCCCCTCAGCACCATTCTCCTGCCTTCCTCTTGTAACCTTTGATACCCTTACTAATCAAAATCACATCAACCTCTGCTTTAAATATACCCAATGACTTGTGGCAATGAATTCCATCAATTCATGACCCGCTGGCTAAAAAAGTTCCTCATCATCTCCGTTCTAAATGGACATCCCTCTATTCTGAGGCTGTACCCTCTGGTCCTAGACCCCTCTACTACAGGAAACATCCACTCTTAAATTAGAAAGCTACAAGTTCCTATAACACAGAATGAGTAAACAACCAGAGACCAACACAAGTTTGAGGAGATCAATGCAATTAGTAAATCAGTTCATATGCAGAATCTGTAATGATTGTGTACCATGATGATAAGTAGCTACCTTGGCTTCTTCAAAGAGGGAAAGCAGACTTGTGTTCTTGCTTGTAGTTCATTAAATATGTCAAGTGGTCAAGTGGTAGTTATGATATCACATGCACACATACATGTGATGGAATCACCCTGAGATTAGAGAGTTTCTGCCACTCAAGCCAGCAAAATTTCCTGTCTTCTACTGATATTCCTGTTAGGGAATGAGATAGGGCAGGTGACGGAGTTATGTATTGGGGAGCACTTTGGGTCCAGTGATCACAATTCCATTAGTTTCAATATAATTATAGAGAAGGATAGGACCGGATCCAGGGTTGAGATTTTTGATTGGAGAAAGGCCAACATTGAGGATATTCGAAAGGATTTCGAAGGAGTGGATTGGGACAATTTGTTTTATGGATAGGATGTAATAAAGAAATGGAGGTCATTTAAAGGTGAAATTTTGAGGATACAGGATCTTTATGTTCCTGTTAGGTTGAAAGGAAAGGTTCAAAGTTTAAGAGAGCCATGGTTTTCAAGGGATATAGGAAACTTGGTTTGGAAAAAGAGAGGGATCTACAATAAATATAGGCAGCTTGGAGTTAATGAGGAGTTCGGGGAATATAAAGAATGTAAAAAAAATCTTAAGAAAGAAATTAGAAAAACTAAAAGAATGTACGAGGTTGCTTTAGCAAGTAAGGTGAAAATAAATCCAAAGGGTTTCTACAGTTATATTAATAGCAAAAGGATGGTGAGGATAAAATTGGTCCCTTAGAGAATCAGAGTGGACGGCTATGTGTGGAGTCAAAAGAGAAGGGGGAGATTTTGAACAATTTCTTTTCTTTGGGATTCACTAAGGAGAAGGATATTGAATTGTGTAAGGTAAAGGAAACAAGAAGGGTAGTTATGGAAAGTATGACGATTAAAGAAGAGGAAGTACTGGCACTTTTAAGGAATATAAGTGGACAAGATATTCCCTAGGACCTTGAGGGAAGTTAGTGTGGAAATAGCAGGGGCTCTGACAGAAATATTTCAAATGTCATTAGAAACGGGGATGGTGTCAGAGGATTGGCGTATTGCTCATGTGGTTCCATTGTTTAAAAAGGGATCTAAGAGTAAACCTAGCAATTATCGGCCTGTGAGTTTGACATCAGTGGTGGGTAAGTTGATGGAAGGTATTCTTAGAAATGGTATGTATAATTATCTGGATAGACAGGGTCTGATTAGGAACAGTCAACATGGATTTGTGCGTGGAAGGACATGTTGGACAAATCTTATTGAATTTTTTGATGAGGTTACTAGGAAAGTTGACAAGGGTAAAGCGGTGGATGTTGTCTATATGGACTTCAGTAATGTCTTTGACAAGGTTCCACATGGAAGGTTAGTTAGGAAGGTTCAATCATTAGGCATTAATATTGAAGTAGTAAAATAGATTCAGCAGTGGCTGGATGGGAGACGCCAGAGAGTAGTGGTGGATAACTGTGTGTCAGATTGGAGGACGGCGTGTAGTGGCGTGCCTCAGGGACCTGTACTGGGTCCAAAGTTGTTTGTCATATATATTAATGATCTGGATGATGGGGTGGTAATTGGATTAGTAAGTATGCAGATGATACTAAGATAGGAGGCGTTGTGGATAATGAAGTAGGTTTTCAAAGCTTGCAGAGAGATTTAGGCGAGTTAGAAGAGTGGGCTGAAAGATGGCAGATGGAGTTTAATGCTGAAAAATGTGAGGTGCTACATTTTGATAGGACTGATCAAAATAGGACACACATGGAAAATGGTAGGGCATTGAAGAGTGCTGTAGAACAGAGGGATCTAGGAATAATGGTGCATAGTTCCCTGAAGGTGGAAACTCATGTGGATAGGGTGGTGAAGAAAGCTTTTGGTATGCTGGCCTTTATTAATCTGAGCATTGAGTATAGGAGTTAGGATGTAATGTTGAAATTGTATAAGGCATTGGTAAAGCCAAATTTGGAATATTGTATACAGTTCTGGTCACCGAATTGTAGGAAAGATGTCAATAAAATTGAGAGAATACAGAGGAGATTCACTAAAATGTTGCCTGGGTTTCATCTCCTAAGTTACAGAGAAAGGTTGAACAAGTTAGGTCTTTATTCTTTGGAGCGTAGAAGGTTGAGAGGGGGCTTGATAGAGGTGTTTAAAATTATGAGGGGGATTTATAGAGTTGACGTAGATAGACTTTTTCCATTGAGAATGGGGGAAATTCAAACAAGAGGACATGAGTTGAGAGTTAAAGGGCAAAAGTTTAGGGGTAACATGAGGGGGAACTTCTTTACTCAGAGAGTGGTAGCTGTGTGGAATGAGCTTCCAGCAGAAGTGGTTGAAGCAGATTCGATGTTGTCGTTTAAAGCTCAATTGGATAGATATGTGGACAGGAAAGGAATGGAGGGTTATGGGCTGAGTGCAGGTCGGTGGGACTAGGTGAGAGTAAGAGTTCGGCATGGACTAGAAGGGCCAAGATGGCCTGTTTCCATGCTGTAATTGTTATATGGTAATATGGTTATATTTCAGCATCCAGAACTTACCAAAGACATAGCAGTATTCAAGCTCCACTTGAGATTACCTAGTTATCAATGAATCCACAGGTTTTTTGATCTTCAGGAAAGCTGCCTTTGAAAGTAGGGCGAGAACAGAATAGAATACACAGGACTCTTGTTTACTTCATCATCTAAAAATCTGTCCGTCTCTTTTTCAGATACTCAGGCAATGTCCACACTAGACTGGATAATTTTGAAAATGCCGGTTTCAGGTAAAAGCGACAGGCGTCCACACTAGACGTTTTTAAAAATACCTCTGTCCACATTAAAAAGGATATTTGGGCGAATCTCCTCCTACTGGGCATGCGCGGGACACAGAAAACAAGTGAAGAGGAAACTGTATACTTGGTGCCCAGTTACAGACTAGAACAACTTAAAAGGAAATTGCCAAACGAAAGACTTGGTGCGCGTTTGTCCAGAAACATTTGCTATAGCCACAGTCTCTTCACCGATGAAAGGGGTGACAGCTACAACTAAATGCAATACGGCTTGCTACTGGGCAAAAGTGAAATTTGCTGTTACCTCATTTGTTTGCCTTTACTTTTGCCATGTCTTTGTGTATTATTTTGCTGTATTTAACATGTGCAATAAAACGAGTTACTGGGAAAAGTGACAATTGCAGCTATTGAATGTTCGCACAAGCAATACATGAATAAAACACCTTGTTAAATGTATAAAACATCAGCGTTATCTTGTATTTCCATACAATGTTACATTAGGCTGTTACACATCAATTGTCAGATATCGTTGTGGTGTTGGAGGTTGCGTTCAAGAAAATAATGGAATGCCGTGCTGCTGCCACCATTTGTTCTGGCACGTCATGACAGCGGTTTTAAAAATAGCCGGTTACCCCGTACACACTACACTGGATATTAGGCATTTTCAGATTTATTCACTCTGGAGAGCATTTCTGAAAATCTCTGTTTTCAGGGGAGGAAAACACCGTTTTAGTGTGGACAGAGGGTCAAAACGAAGAGAAGAAGTTTCGGTTACGGATTTACCCGGTCTAGTGTAGACGTAGCCTCAGTGACTGAGGCACTGTGACCTCTTACATAATGAATTCCAAGGATTTCTGGTCAAATTTCTCACCTAACATTGGGAAAGTGTGTCAGTAATGAGATGTTAATTTCTGCACCTGAGATTTAAGGAGAATTCAAGTAAAATAAGTGATGAATTGGCTCCGTTAATTTTGAACACAAATGAAGTATACAACAGTGATTAACTTTCCAAGCAGTTTGCAGGGGCTCATGCTTACGGACAGATAGGATGAGTGAACAGAATGAGGTTTCTATGGCAAGTGGTAGAAGACTTGTTTTCTTGATTTGAAAACTTTGTTAGTGAACCTCACAGTGTTCCTTACCATGCCAATTGAAATTTATTCAAATTAAACTTTGTCTAATTATATGTATATTTATCCTTGACTGCTCCATTTCCGTTTTTGATATTGATCTCAATATTAAGGTCTTTATTTTCAAAATAGTCACCAATGAAATATAATTTACTTTGATTTCTAGAATTTGATATACTTAATCAACAAAATCCACTTTTACACATATCCACTTTGTTTAATATCTTTTGTAACCCCGACAATGAAAGTCATCGTTATTACTATAATTTGCTTGCCAATTTATTTCTTTATTTATTTCCTATTACTTGGTGGCCTATATTATGTATCCAGTAGTAAAGTGGATATTCTACTTTTCCTCTATTGAATTAGAAATTGATTACATTTTTGATAACTTTATTCAATTCTTCATTTCTATTGCCAGTTGACACTCCTGAGCAATAGATTGATATCAAGTCTGCATCTTCCAGAATGTTATTTCCTTGTGTTTCTACAAGGAGATTCCAAAGCTAAATGTTATCTTGTTTACAATTTATTTGTTTTATTTTAAATAAATACTCTGTTCAATCACAGATTTTGTCCCCCACCAATTCTTTACACAGTATGTCTGAGGACTTGGAAAAACAAATCATTTTTATAAATACAAAGATGCGCTTAAACTGTTGAAGTCTTTGCCAGCTGGCTTTATTTAAAATCACCTACAGTACATTGCCTGAAGCTACTGTGCTCCTTCTAAGGAGACGTATGAACATTGTGGTTGGTGCAGCTGATGGAAAGAGTCCAGCTATAGAGTCTGCACTGGGAATTATAGGATGGTGGAAAGTGAGAAAAGGAAGCTGGTGTTTCATTGTTCCCAGATGCTGCACTGAAATATTTTGTGAAGCTACATGTAAGTTATTTTTAATGTGTATAGCAACATGCTGAAAAAAGCAAAATAAAAATGGAAAATTTTGGAAATATTCCGCAGGTCACATCATATCTGCAGGAACAGAAACAGAGCTAATGCTTCAAGTCAAAGACCCTTCGTCAGTCCTTCAAGGAAAGACACTGATTTATTAATTCAGTGTATTATCTTTCTAAGGTTATTTTATGACCCAGTTTTACTACTGTTTTTCTAATTCTAGGTGCTTTACTTGAGTTTTGAGCTCTCCATCAGTGTCTGAGATACTCCCTTATACATTGCATTGTAGAAAAAAGCTGGAGAAAATTGTGATGGAAGGACATAATTATAAAAGAGGAGCAAGGCCGAAATCCTAACAACTAGCTTGTCAAAGAATAAATATCACTTATAACCCAAAAGGATAGATATAACAAACCTTTATTTGAAAATAATACATACATTCAGGAGGCTCCACCACTGAGAATTTCTCTAAAGACTAAATACATTAAGTTTTAAAATCAAAAACAATGATCATTGATCAAGTATTTGTGTGACTATTTCCTACTAGTGGTCTTTTCACTTGGTCCATCCAATTCTCCTGCATGGAGGTCTGGGATTGAAGCTCGTCATTCATGTCTAATGGTACCAAGCCCTTCATTTCTATGTGCATCATGACCATGTTAAACAGCCTATCCAGCCATTCACACCAGAGTGTATAGAAAAGAGCAAAATCCTTCCAATGGTGCAAAAGGATCTTGTGCTTTCCCTGATGAAGATGGCAGAGTTTGACATTTAAACATCAGTTATAATCAATACCCTGAACCCAGCTGGAAACCCGAGAAGAGTTTATTTGTCCTTACAAAGGTGCTTAAGTACAAGCTATAGAAATCAGATGAAGGATTGTACGTTAGTGTTTATGGTTTTGTTTCTAGTGCCTCTCCTGCTGAAGTTTATATGTGACCATATATCCTGCATTAAGAAAACCTTCCTGTATTTTAGCCTGGTTGGAGATATACCAAGTGGATTTAAAACACAGAATATCAGTGGGCACATGTATGTGAACTTACTGGCCATGGCGAAAATATATTTAGGAGTAAAACCAGTTTGAATTTAAGAATAAACTGCTGTATTGGTTTTAAATAGAATCAAACTAGCAACTTAAATTTCAGGTGCAATCAAATATCTGGCATTTTGCCATATCCAGGCCAACCTCAGGAGAGACCAAAATGTATAACTCCACTGGGCAATTAATATATAAGGATAATAAAACTAAATGAAAAACATGAATTAAAAATGTAGCATTTGTAGAGAAGATATATAAGTTCATTGCTTCTATCCAAGCTGGGAATTCAATATCAGGCACTATGTCAAGTAAATGCCCAGTTATTATAGGGATATTAATGTACTTTCACATATTAGTTGTAACATGTCTTTATTTGCACCAGATGAAGTAAATTAAGTTTAATCATTACAACCACCAATACCAATTATAAACTTCAAACTGTACTTTGTTCCTTTCTCCAACACATTCATAGTATTTTATTTTCACCCTTAAGTTGCCTTCCATGCACATTTAAAAAGAACCTGAAAATATTGAAAACACTTAGCAGTGAGGTAACACATGTGATAAAGGGAATAGAGAAAACATGTCAGCAAGTTAGCACTGTTTTTCTTGTAGCCTGTGTAGTGTAAGTGTGGTTCAGTGGCAGCAGTTCATCTGAGTCCACAGGCTTGAGTTTCAAGCTCAATTCCTTATGACAAATATATAATTTGCACTGACAATTCAGTATGAAATGTGAAAACACTGTATAGTTGGAGTACCAACTTTCATGGAAGATTTATTGCAAGATCTCTGTTGGCTGAACTATGTTCCGATGTATCTGGTAAACACTATGAAAACAAATCAAATCTTATTAAAACAGAAGCTAAATAAAAGGATTACAAATTTCTTTTTTTTCAAGCCCGAGAAGAGTTTATTGGATTCCAAGTTTGCTTTGAGGAGACTTCACCTTGTCAGAAGACCCATTTATCCATGCAAATTTTGTTTCACCATACTTCTGGCAAAGTTATAACAGCAGAGAAAACAAAGTCTGAGGAACCCCTCAATCATAATATTCATTTAAATAATCCATTGATATATTTATTGTAAATTTGATCAACAAGGCTAAAGATTGAACTTTCTGTCATTTTCCCTTCTCCCACCCTCCCTTCTGCACACTCTGTTTCCCATCACGCACTCCTCTTCTTCTCCTTCTCCTTATCCGTTTTCCTCACTGTCCCTTTTCCTATCCCTTGTTAGGGATCTGGAGCTGCAGCTTGATGGCCTACTGCTTATCAGGGAAAGTGAAGAGGTGATAGACGGAAGCTACAAGGAGATAGTCATCCCTAGGCTACAGGGGTCAGAAATCTGGGTCACTGTCAAGAGAGGGAAGGGAAATGCCCGGATAGTGGAGAGCACACCTGTGGCTATCCCCCTCAGCAACAAATATCTTGTTCTGGATGCTGTTGAGGGGGATGACCTGACAGGGAACACCCACGGTGACCGGGTCTCTGGCATTGAACCTGGCACTGTTGTGCAGGAGAGAAGGAGGGTGAAGAGAAATGCGGTAGTCGTGGGGGATTCCATAGTCAGGGGAACAGACAGGAGATTCTGTGAGCCTGACAGAGATACCCGCATGGTGTGTTGCCTCCCAGGTGCCAGGGCATATAAGGCATTTGTTCCTCGTACTGAATCAAATAAACACATCATATCTGTGTGCCTTTGACAGCCATGTTGTTTCTTCTGCAAGAAGATGGTGCCAGAGGTTTTTGTGGAGCTGAGCAACTTAGTCGTAGATTCAGAGAAGTACAGCACAGAAAAAAGCCCTTTGCCCATCTAATCTATACTGAAACAATTTAAACTGCTTACTCCCATTGACCTGCACCGGGACTATAGCCCTCCATAACCTTACTATGCATGTACCTATCCAAAATGATCTTAAACATTGAAATAGAACTCGCATGCACCACTTCTGCTGGCAGCTCATTCCACACCCTCACCACCCACTGAGTAAATAAGTTTCCCCTTATGTTTCCCTTAAGCTTCTCACCTTTCACCCTTAAGCCATGACCTCTGGTTATAGTCCCTCACAACCTCAGTGGAAGAAGCCTGCTTCTATTTACCCTACTTATACCCCTCATAACTTTGTATTCTTCTCTCAAATCTCCTCTCAATCTTTTATGTTCCAAGGAAAAAAGTCCTAACCTAGTTAATCTTTCCTTATAACTCAGGTCCTTCAGATCTGGAACATCTTTGTAAATTTTCTCTGCACTCTTTCAACTTTATTTACATTTTTCCTGTAGGTAAGTGATCAAAACCCCACACAATACTCCTGATTAGGCTTCACCAATGTCTTAACTAACTTAAATTTAACATCCCATCTTCTGTGTTCAATACATTGATTTATGAAGGCCAATGTGCCCAAAGCTTTCTTTACAATCCTAACTACTTGTGATGCCACTTTCAATGAATGATGGACCTGTATTCCCAGATTCCTTTATTCTACCGCACTCCTCAGTGCCCTACCCTTCACGACGTAAGACCTACCCTGGACGTTCCTACCGAAGTGGAAAACCTTGCATTTGTCTGCATTCAATTCCATCTGCCATTTATTAGCATTTTTCCAGCTGATGCAGATCCCTCTGCGAGTAATGATAGCCTTCCTCGCTGTCCACTACACACCCATTCTTGGTGTCATCCACGTATTTGCTGATCCAGTTCACCACATTATCATCCAGATTGTTGATATAGATGACAAATAGCAAAGGACCCAGCCCCGATCTCTGTGGCACACCACTAGTCAAAGGCCTCCAGTCAGAAAGGTAACTCCCTATGACCACTGTGGGCTTTGTGGGCTTCTCCCGTAAAGCCAATGTCTAATCCAGTTTACTACCTCACCCTGAATACCAAGCAACTGAACCTTCTTGACCAACCTCCCATGTGGAATCTTGCCAAATGCCTTGGTAAAATCCATGTAGATGACTTTCACTGCCTTGCCTTCATCCACTTTCCTGGTATTTTCCTGAAAAACCTCTACAAGATTAATTAGACATAACTTACCGTGCACAAAGTCATGCTGACTGTCCTTAATCAGTCCATGTCTATCCAAATAGTTATATATTCAGTCCATTTCCCACAAATCATGTCAGCCTCACCAGTTTATAGTTTTCTGGTTTCTGTTTAGAGCCTTTTTTAAACAGAAGAACAACATTGACTATTCTCCAGTCCTCTGTACCTCTCCTGTCACTAAGCATGTTTTAAATATCCCTGAAACTTCTGCACTTGCATTCTGTGGGGTCCAAGGGAACACCTTGTTATGCCATGGGTTCATTTGAAAAGCTGTTTAAATCTTCTGTACTCATAATTTTTTTTTCTTTTCAAGGAGGCTGGGGTCCAGGTTGGAATTCATGATTTACAGCTGCACTCAAACTACATTCTTCACAGTCGGTGGGCTCTCACTCTTCAGAACTCACCGAGTGGACTGAGCTTTGGGATCTCCAGGAGCAACTTGGAAAATGTACGTTTTAAGAGTGCGGCCCTGAAGACGAACCGATTCCTCATCAATGTCGCTGACCAAAGCATCGCGGGCAATCAAAACACCAAGACAGTGGGTGTGGCTGCCAGGAGCCTCTGCACCCGATCAATCTCATCTCTCTTTCAACAGTGGGAGAGGGCCTGCTGATTCTCAAGTCAGGGGAACCTGAATAAGCGACACTGCAGACTACATCGGAACAGCAAGCTGGAGGCTTCCCCTGTCACTGTAGCAGGAGCGATAACTCTTTCTCCCTCGTTAGTGAGAGAGAGGGCCTGTTGAGATGTCAAAGTTTAGGATGGACAGTAGTTTTTGATGAAATATAGATCATAGTTTCTGAGGGCTTGCTATTGCTTGCATGGTGGGTGGAGTGGGGGGTCCTGATGCTTTTTGCTGAAGCAAGCGGGTGGAGGCGGAGGGGGAGGGTTGGTGCTTGTGCGTGGGGAGTGGAGGGGGTCTTTGAGGTTCTAATGTTTTTCTGTCATTCATTCTTTGTTATTATTTTCTCTGTTTCATGGATGTCTGCAAAGAGTAAGGATTTTAGCTTGTATACTGTATAGATTCTCCGACATTAAATTGAACCATTGAATGCACAGCACAGCCTATCTTAGGGATCAGTCATAAATTGGCTTCATTTCCTACCTTATGGAGCAATTCTATCAGGCACTATTTTCACACATCTAGTTATTTTCTCTGATAAAATTGTAGCTTTTGTAAATGCACATTTTTTCAGATATCTACTCAGTCGTTCTCGTATTTAAATTTCTAATGCCATTCCCTTTGGCATCATCTGCAAGGGTGTTTTGAATGTGGGTATGTTCATGGTCTGCAGCTCCTATATTGGTCTTTTACAATATCAGTTCAATTTATCCCTACTCAGCTGAAGATAACTTGTAAATTTGGCCTTGGCGAGGTCATGCAATGTGCATGAGCTGTCCTGGACAGTCGAGCAGACTGACAGATGCTGTATGGTCTGTAGTTACAGGGGTCAGATTTCATTGCGCGGAATCACTTCATTGTTTTGACAATTGGCCAGGTACAGAGACAACTTTGATCATTCCAGATGCTCTGTTTTCCTTCTACCCAGGCAGCAAGTCAGCATGCACATGATGGCTCCCTGTGTTTTTGTGAGGAAGCTCCAGTGAGATTAAAGGGATTTTTCCTGCAATGCTGTGATCATGTACATGCTGACTGGCATTCTTTGTTTCCTGTTTCCTTTCTTCTTATGGTTAGAGTGGGAGGCTCAAGAGGTTGTGTTGAGAAGAGGTGAAGGCCCTAGGCAAGTTACCAGTGAGTGTTCTTTTTCTCTCTTTCTTTGTTTATTAGTCCATAGCTAGTGCTGTGAGAATGAGTCCAGATTTAGAGAGATGTATTTTGTGTAAGATGAAGGAGCTCAGAGTTCTCCAGTCTCCCTCAAAACTACATCTGCACAATGTGTACCAAGCTGCAGCTCCTTACAGACCAAGTTCAGGAACTGGAGCTGCAGCTCAATACAGGAGACTGCAGGAGTATGAGGAAGTGATAGATAGGAGGTACAGGGAGGGAGTCATCCCTAAGTTTCAGGAGGCAGGTAGCTAGGTGACTGTCAGGAAAGAGTAAAGGAATAGGAAATCAGTCCAGAGTACCCCTGTAACCATTTCCCGCAATAATAAATTTACCACTTTGGATACTGTTGAGGGAGGGGTTGACCTACTGGGTCTCTGACACTGAGTCTTTATTCTGTGCCTTAGAAGGGAACAGGGGAGAAGATAGGGGATTCCATAGTTAAAGGAGCAGACAGGAGATTCTGTGGACATGAAGGAGACACCAGGATTGTATTTATAATGCTATGGATCTGTTCTGAGACATTTCTGCTTATCGGTACTGATAACATAGACAGGCAAAAGGGCTGAGATCCTGACAAGAGAATGTAGGGGGTCAGGGTGAAAGCTGAAAAGCAGGGTAGGAATGACTGGATTGCTGCCTAAGCCATGCGCCAGTGAGGGTATGAATAGGATAATCTAGCAGATGACTTGGGGCAGGGAGCAGCATTTCAGATTTCTGGATCATTAGGATCTCTTCTGGGAAAAGGACAGTTTACAGCTGAACTCAAGGGGCACCAATATCCTTGTGAGCAGGTTTACCAGAGCTGTTGGGGAGAGCTCAAACTAATTTGGCAGGAGGATGGGAACTAGAGTGATGGTGCTGAGGGTGGGGCAGTTGGTATACAACTAGATACAGTGTGTAGTGAGACTGAGGAACAACAGGCAGATTACAGGGAAAAAATAGCAGTAAGTGGGATGAGTTGAAGTGTAACATTCAAAGTTCAAAGTAAAATTATTATCAATGTACATATATGTCACTAAATACTACAATGATACTCATTTTGTTGTGAACATTTACAGTCAGTACAAGAAACACAATAGGATCAATGAAGGACCACACTCAGCAAAAATAAAACAAACTGTGGAAATACAAAAAGAAAGAAAAAAGAAATAATATTAGCAATAATAATAATAATAAATAAAAAATAAATATTGAGAACATGAGAAGAAGAATCCTTGAAAGTGAGTCATGCATTTTGGGAACAGTTCGGTGATGGGGTGAGTGAAATTAAGTGAAGTTATCCCCTTTGGTCCAAGAGCCTGATAACTGAGGGGTAACAACTGTTCTTGAATCTTGTGGTGTGTGTCCTGAGACTCCTGCATCTCCTTCCTAATGGCAGCAGTAAGAATAGAGAATGATCTGGATGGTAGGGTCCCTGATGAGGGATTCTGCTTTCCTGCAACAGTGTTTCAAGTACAGTGGATGTGCTCAATGGTGGGTAGGGTTTTACCTGTGATGAACTGAGCTGCATCCAGTACATTTTGCTGACTTCTCCATTCAAGGCCATTGGCGTTTCCATCCCAGGCTGTGATGCAGCCAGTCAATATACTATCCACCGCACATCTGTAGAAATTTTTCAAAGATTTAGATGTCGTGCTGAATCTCTGCACACTTCTGAGAGGTTCAATCGAGGTACTGCCGTGCTTTCTTCTAATTTCTAAATGGACATTGAACCCATGAACGTGACCTCACTTTTTAAAAATATATTATCTCTGTTTTGCACTATTTTTAATATAAACATTGAATATACATATACAGTAAGTATGTATGTATGTACAGTATAGTTGTAGAATAGTTGTAGTATACACCTTCTGGTGCAACTTGAGTACGTCTGATGAACCCAAGATCATAAGGTGTTTCGGGTCTTTAATCATCAGACAACCTCGACCGGTATACATATACAGTAAGTATATATGGTATATATTAGATATACAGTAAGTATATAATAAACTTACTGTAATTGATTCACTTATTTATTTTTTCTTTCTATATTATCATATACTGTATTGTACTGCTGCTACTAAGTTAACAAATTTCACAACACATGCTAGTGAAAATAAACCTGATTCTAATTTTGATTCTGATTCTAATGACACTTACATTGAAAAGGGTGATGCAAACAGGACTGAAGTTATTATAATTGAATGTGAAACACCCTGGTTTCCTTAGCTGCATAAGTCTAGGGAGGACAGTCTCAAGTCCTACCCAACTCGTGAGATTGAGACTGTGTGGATGCTGTGTTATTTGTAATTTGATACCCAATTACAAATTAGTGCCACAAAATAACAGACAGCACACTGCATACAATTAAAGGAATTATATTTATGAATCTTAACTTAACTAAAGGGTTAGTAAAGAATAACAAAAAGTAAAGGGTCCATTCTAATCAAAATGTCAAATGTGCACGAGTCGGAGCTCACCTTGAACTTCTCCATCACTCACACACTAGGCCCTCAGTCAGCGTGAATGCCCACACCACCTTCCGACCATTGCTCGCAATCCATCTCGAACAAACGGGTCTCCCACCGGATCGTATGCTACTACAGGCTCTCCCCAGCATCTTCTCTCTTCATCTTCCCCCAGACAAAAGCCCAAGACCAACTTTATTGTCCCTCACCAAGAAAACCCCCCACTAATTGGATGGCACACATTCCACATTATCCCTTATCTTCAACAATAACCCACATAAGCTGAAAACAGAACAGACTGCTCTTACAGAACTATCAAAATGAAATACGTACAGCATAACAGTAAAAATATGAACCAGGGCATTACAAATGCATGCAGTATATGAAATAAGATAGATGATCTAGTTGCACAGTTAGAATTTAGCCTCCACTGAGTCATGGCTGATAAAAAATCTTGGCTGGGAGCTTAACATCCAAGGATACACATTGTATCGAAAGAACAGACAGGTAAGCAGAGGGTGTGGAGTGTCACTGTTGATAAAAAATGAAAACAAATCCTCAGAAAGACACAACCATGGGAAATCAAGGCCAGCATAAAAGCAAAAGAGAGGACATATAATATAGCAAAAATTAGTGGTAGGTTAGAGGATTGGGAAGCTTTTACAAACCACCTAAATTCTGTACAGAGAGAAACAATGAAATATGAAGATAAGTTAGCCAATAATATAAAAGAGGATACTAAAAGTTTTTCCAGATATACAAAGAATAAAGCAGAGGTGAGAGTTAATATCAGACTGCTGGAAATTGATGCTGAAGAGGTAGTAATGAGGAACAAAGAAATAGAAGATGAACCTAATATGTATTTTGCATCAGTCTTCACTGTGGAAGACAGTAACAGAATGCTAGAAATTTGAGAGTGTCAGGAAGCAGAATTGAGTTAAGTTGCTAATACTGAGGAGAAGGTTCTTGGGGAACTGAAAATTCTCAAGGCAGATAAGTCTACGGAACCAGATGAACTATACCCCAGGGTACTTGAAGTGAGTGTGGAGACACTAGTAGTGGTTTTTCAATAATCACTAGAGATTGGAATGCTACTGGAAAACTGGAAAATTGCATATGGCACTCCACTCTTTAAGAAGGAAGGGAGACAGAAAAAAGGAAAATATCTGTCAGTTAGCCTGACCTTAGTGGTTAGGATGAAATTGGAGTCAATTACTAAGGGTGATATTTCAAGGTATTTAGAGGCACATGATGAAACTTGACCAAAGTCAGCATAGTTTCCTTAAGGGAAAAACTTGCCTGACAAATCTGTTGAAATTCTTTGAGGAAATACTAAGCAAGATAGACAAAAGAGCATCAGTGAATGTTGTCTACTTAGATTTTTAAAAGGCTTTTAACAAGATGCTACTGATAGAAACATAGAAACATAGAAAATAGGTGCAGGAGTAGGCCATTCAGCCCTTCAAGCCTGCACCGCCATTTATTATGATCATGGCTGATCATCCAACTCAGAACCCTGCACCAGCCTTCCCTCCACACCCCCTGATCCCCGTAGCCACAAGGGCCAATTCTAACTCCCTCTTAAGTATAGCCAATGAACTGGCCTCAACTGTTTCCTGTGGCAGAGAATTCCACAGATTCACCACTCTCTGTGTGAAGAAGTTTTTCCTAATCTCAGTCCTAAAAGGCTTCCCCTTTATCCTCAAACTGTGACCCCTCGTTCTGGACTTCCCCAACATTGGGAACAATCTTCCTGCATCTAGCCTGTCCAATCCCCTTAGGATTTTATACGTTTCAATCAGATCCCCCCTCAATCTTCTAAATTCCAACGAGTACAAGCCCAGTTCATCCAGTCTTTCTTCATATGAAAGTCCTGTCATCCCAGGAATCAATCTGGTGAACCTTCTTTGAACTCCCTCTATGGCAAGGATGTCTTTCCTCAGATTAGGGGACCAAAACTGCACACAATACTCCAGGTGTGGTCTCACCAAGGCCTTGTACAACTGCAGTAGTACCTCCCTGCTCCTGTACTCGAATCCTCTCGCTATAAATGCCAGCATACCATTCACCTTTTTCACCGCCTGCTGTACCTGCATGCCCACTTTCAATGACTGGTGTATAATGACACCCAGGTCTCGTTGCACCTCCCCTTTTCCTAATCGGCCACCATTCAGATAATAATCTATTTTCTTGTTTTTGCCACCAAAGTTGATAACCTCATATTTATCCACATTAAATTGCATCTGCCATGAATTTGCCCACTCACCCAACCTATCCAAGTCACCCTGCACCCTCTTAGCATCCTCCTCACAGCTAACACTGCCGCCCAGCTTCATGTCATCCGCAAACTTGGAGATGCTGCATTTAATTCCCTCATCTAAGTCATTAATATATATTGTAAACAACTGGGGTCCCAGCACTGAGCCTTGCAGTACCCCACTAGTCACTGCCTACCATTCTGAAAAGGTTCCGTTTATTCCCACTCTTTGCTTCCTGTCTGCTAACCAATTCTCTATCCACATCAATACCTTACCCCCAATACTGCTTAACAAGTTAAGAGCCCACGGTATTAAAGGAAAGATACTAGCATGACAGAAGATTGGCTGACTGGCAGGAGGCAAAATGTGGGAATAAAGAGAGTCTTTTCTGGTTAAGCTGTTGGTGACTAGTGGTGTTCCACAGGGTCCAGTTTTGGGTCCACTTCATTTTACGTTATATGTCAATGGTTTAGATGATGGAATTAATGACTTTGTGGCCAAGTCTGTGGAGGAAACAAAGATAGTTGGGGAGGAAAGTAGTGTCATAGTGGCAAGGATTCTGCAAAAGGATTTAGACAGATTAGGATAATGGAAAAGAAGTGGCAGATTGAATATAACGTATGATTTTACACTTTGGTTGGAGGAATAAAGGCATTGACTATTTTCTAAATCGGAAGAAAATGCAAACATACGAGGTACAAAGGGGCTTAGGAGTCCTTGTGCTGTATTCCTGCAAGGTTCTCTAAAGGTTAATTTGCAGGTGAGTTGGTGATGAGGATGGCAGATGCAACGTTAGCATTCATTTCAAGAGGAATGCTGAGGTTTGATCAGGCAGTTTTAGGCCCCTATTCTAGGAAAAGATGTGCTACCTTTGCAGATAGTCCAGAGGAAATTCACAAGAATGATTCTGGGAACAAAGTGTATGAGGAGTATTTGATGGCTCTAGGCATGTATTCACTGGTTTTTAGAAGAATGAGGGGGGATCTCATTGAAACCATTCAAATATTAAAAGGCCTGGATAGAGTGGATATGGTGAGGATGTTTCCTATAATGGGAGCATCTAGGACAAGAGGGCACCACCTCAGAATCAACTGCCATCCATTTAGAACAGAGAGGAGGAGGAATTTCTTTAGCCTGTGGGTAGTGGTCCTGTAGAATTCTTTGGCACAGATGGCTATGGAAGCTGAATCATTGGGTGTATTTAATGAAGAGGTTGGTTGGTTCCTGATTAGCATGGGCATCAAAGATTATGGGAAGAATGCAGGAGAATGGGGTTAACAGGGATAATAAATCAGACATGATAGAATGGCAGAGCAGACTCAATGGGCTGAATAACCTAATTCTTATCCTATGTTTTATGGTCATATGGTTGAAAGGTCTTCTTTGCTGGCCACAGCTCTTTGACATCTGTGCAGCCAATGATGACTCTGCAGTTGTCATTCAGCTGTTGATTCTTTTTATGTCCCCATAATGAGTAAGCATTCCTAGATTTGCAGCAGACGTTGAACTTCTACCTTTGGCTAAGTAGCCCCTCTTTTGAAGTAGCAAGCTTCCAAGTTCGGGCATTGATCTTACTTTCAGGTCCTCTCGTTAGCGTATGCGTGAGAGATCCAGGGTAGTTCTGAGGTCAATTGTTTTTTTCTCTGAATTCAGAGAGATAGTTATCATTCTAATTAATGTTTAGCTTTCTGCTCGCATGACAGTTTGGAAAGTGGAAGAGGGTGCCTACGATTTGTTACTGTCTTGTTTAACACAATTGCAGGCATAGATGGCTGGCAGCTTGGTAATTGCTGCTAGTTCTCGATCTGTGTGATGACTCTCACAGACATTGAAATTACCGGGTTGTCAGTGCAGATCAAGGTACTTTTTTTCTGGGATGGACTGGGTAGCATTGAGGGAAATGTTAAGAACAAGGGTACCAAAACACTTCATTGGGTTTTTCTGTGGTATTGCATACTCCTCTATGCATGACATACAAGTGTTTGAATCAAGTGGATCACTTGATCCTTCTTGATATCAAAAGCAAAGTGTGATCATTGATGGTGTCTTGTACTGTTGAGAAATTGACATGCTTTACTTCAGTAATTAGGTTTCTTGCAAATCCATCTTTGACATGCTACACTGTTTTCAACATCAAACCGGACTTTGAATTGCCCAGCTGGGATCAAGTTGGTTCTGAGAAGAGTAGTGTTTCTACTGTGGGTGTGAGTTCATACAAGATGAAATCTTTGAAGCTTATGAAGGTAGCAAAGGAAGGAAATTGTTCACAAGAAAGAAAGTTGGCCAGAAGCTTTTGAGCTCCGACAGATCTTTACCCAGCTCAGGACTCGACTTTTCTCCAGATCAATCAGAAGTCATGCTGACATTGAACAACCTCGGTAACCAATCCCTCACTAATGGCCTCAACATGTTTTTTCTGTTCGGTGCCTATGCCTTTGTCCATTTTCATTCCTCTCACATTTTATTTTCATTTCACTTCTGTGAAATGGTCATAAAATTGTTCTCTTTTTTATGACCTTTTTGTCATCTTTTCTGCTATTTGCTTGTTTGTGGGGAGGGAGTGGCGTTACCGTCCTGAACCAGTTAGCTTTGTATTGTGCGTTGCTTGACTTTCTGTGAGTTAATGTGTTTACCGTCATTTTCTGCCAAGACTCTTATAGCCATCCTCTGCTAGTCCAACTGCAAGATTTTTCTCCCTTTTAAAGGAAGATTAGATTCTTGCAGTCCAACGTAAGATGTCATGTATTGTTGTATATATTGGTCAGGTCTAGTGTTACTCTTGTAAGTAGTTTTTTCAGTAGCCCTAATGAATGAGTTTTCTGGCAGTGTATTTCACAATGTTTACCAACTGCTCTCCAGATTTCTGGATGAGCAATGTACAGTAATCACTGCTCTGTCAAGGCAAGCTGAGAACTTCTGCCAATCTGAGGTCTCAGACAGCAGCAGAAAGTTATCTTTTTTCTGTTAAAGAAAAAGCGATTTGACCTTCCTCTCGCATAGCTGCATAGCAGTTAGCACAATGTTTTACATTGCCAGCAATTAGGATTCAATTCCTGGCACTGTCTGTACGGAGTTTGTATATTCTCGCAAGGGGGCTGCCCACATGGATTTCCTCTGGATGATTTGGTTTCCTCTCACATACAAAATGTACAGGTTAGGGCTAGTATATTGTGGGCATGCTATGTTGGTGCTGGAAGCACATGGGACACTTGCAGGTTTCCCCCAGCACATCAGCTTTATTTGTCACATGTACATTGAAACATCAAAACATAAATGAGATGCGACGTTTGAGCCTACAACCATTTTATGCCAAGATTCTTATAGCCTTCTTCTGCCAGTCCAACTGCAAATTTCTTACTGGTTAGGGCCCTGTCAACAGTGGTATACTAGTTTGGAGAACCTCTGGTGATGACTTGCAGGTATTACACTAAAGCAAACTTTGGAGTAAGTATATTTGGAGTACCCTAACTTCATTGTAAATTTCTTGTTTCAGGGATTTTTTACAAATGCACGCCAGCGGCAAGCATTTTATGGACTTGCAGATGAAAGCTGGTCAGTTATACATAATTGAAAACTTCTGAGTTTGGAGCCTGCACTCTATTACGATTAATATGTTAGCATTGGAGCAGAACCTCTGCCCGCCCAAGAGCCTCACCAATAACCCCCTGAAGTTTTTTCCCAGTTAGTTATCGTAGTTTCTTGTGATGAATTGTTCCAGCCGCGAAGAAACTGATACCTCCTGTTGTCATTTCATAGATGGCTAAAAATTGGAGGATTCAAATTTCCATTTCAATGCATTAAATTTTTATCCACAGCAGGCTTTGAATTCACATGTAACAGCCAATCTCTGCTGTAAATATACTAGTGTTCCTTCCCAAGCATATCAAGTATTATCAAACTCTACTGCTCCAGATATTTAGTGTTGATTCTTCTATAAGAGTGGAATTTCTAGTTTGTCCCTTTCAATATTTTCTAAATGATATTCTTTTCTTCTAATATATAAGGCTACTAACACAAAACAATACTTGAAATAGAATCATATTGTTTCTTTTAAGAGACATGAGGAATTCAGTGAGCCAATATAAGCATGTCCAGCTGACTCATTCAGTTTGCCATAAATGATGAAATGAACCAGGGTTCTCTCTCAGGCCTCAAACAGTGCAATTGCACAAATCCCACATCACAGACCTTAAAATTCTATTCTCAATAAACCTAAAGACTCACTTGAATTTCTTTGAAGGTCAGAATCAAGGTGAAAAATCAGGCAATTTCTTTAGAAATCCAACATGGATTTTTTGAGGAATTATTTTGCTTTCTCCTCATCTTCTAATGATACTGCACCACATTTGTGGTGCATTAGGTAGTAGCTCAACCGAACAGCCTCTCTTCCTGAGTAATTCCACGGGCTTTACTTTGGTAGGTGTTTCTCCACTGTGGGTATTTACCACAATGTACCTTCAATGTGGAAGGGTCCCTTTCATTCCTTCCCCAAATAGTGATTGACTACGGGCAGCAGCTCTTCTGTTTTGGACGCCAGTTGAGGCATCTCTAATGTAACCCTTCTACACTTGGCACCAATTAGCTCAGTACGGATGGAAGCTGAAACTGTGTGGTGAATGATCTGCATTTGACATTTTTCAGTGATTTGCAATGATTAGCCCACAACATTTCTATCATTAAAGTGCATCAGAAAGTGAGAGGGGTAGCACAAAAAAGAGGAGCAGGCAAATAATCAAATCAAAAGAGGAAAGTTCAGGTAGAGAGGGGAGGGTTAAATAAAAAAACATTACGTTTAGGTATGTTGTAGAAAACAGATACCTAAAAGTCGACAAGAATTGAAAACTGCCGGTTCGTTGTTTACATTAACTGTACAACAACTTGCTCTCTGATTCAATGAATCCATTGTTTATTGGATATTTGTAATAAGGTCAACACAATGATTTTATGTTTTGCAGCAAATAAAAGATGTATTTTCTTCAAAGTGCACTTAGCTGTTCCTCTGCCCAGCGTTAGTGAAATGTACTGAAATTTGAGCCACGATGTTCATTTGAAATCATTAGATTTAGTGTAAAACTCCATTTCCCTAATACAAATTGATTCAATTGATATGAACAAGAATTGGAATTTCATCCCCTCAAAGACAGACATAAGTATCTTAGTGAAGTTCAGTGAAGGACAACAAAGTCCTGACCAGATTGCAACCCTCTTTTTCCCTGCACCCTTCCTGAAAGCCAGCTGGATCTTGGAGTTACCTGATTCTTCAGCCTACTCCACAACTGCAGAACATGCTGAGCAAAAGCTTATGTGCACAGGACACATGAAACAGCTGTTCTATTCTTTACAGACTCTTCTGTTATAATACCTTGCAATATCAGGCATTTGCAAAACAACAACACCTGTGCATTGTGCAGGTTTCCCAGGTCATGATCTATTTATGATCACTATGTAGTTTGTGCACATCACTCATTGTGTACAAGTTGTTTGTCCCCTTCCTTATGCCCCATATGTTAACACACAAGCATTTGGAGGCTGGAAGGTTGTGAATAAAAATGAAATCCAGTTAATTCTTTCATACTGATGTGCTTTGCTCATACAAAATCTTGCTGAATGGGATCACAAGATATTTTTAATGTATAGGTTCACAGAATGTGAACATTGCTGGCAATACTAGTACATACTGTCCATCCCGAATTGACTGTGAACAGATGAACCAATACATCCTAGGCACATGCTTACCCCAAGACTTACTATCCCCTTTTTTTTACTTTCCTACAGCCTGTTTTCTTTCACATGCCCAGTAATTTCCCGTGATTCTTCCAACGCTCACTAAAAGTAGGAGCAGTTTACTGTAACCAGTTAACCTATTGACCCCATGTCTTGGAGATGCGGGAGGAAGCAGGAGCACTGGGAGGGAAGCCACACGGTAGCAGGAATAACTAGCAAACGATATTCAGACAGCAGCGAGGGTCAAAATTGAAGCTGGGTCATTGGCCCTTGTGAGGCAGCAGCACTAACTGCTGTGCCGCAGTGCTGCTGCACTTTACTGCACATTGGTAGTTTAATGGTCAGCTAGGTGGTGTATGGGCTGCTAGATGAAGGCAAACACGGAATATCTAGATTCCCAAGAATTGTAGGTTGATTCATTGCGCACAGGTGAACGATAATGTGTTGGATTAAACCTGGCAGCTGCTCCAAACCTAGTCCACACTGGCCACTTCTCCACACTGGTCCCATGACCACAAATAATCCTCCCTGGCAACTGAGTTGCAGGAGGGAAAATAAAGGTCCTGCCCTGACACCTTGATGGCTCTCTGACAACACACACCTTCAAGGACCTTTCCTGGTGACCAGAAGCATTTGGAAATAGTAATGGAAATGTTTATAATTCTAAAAAAAATCCATTTAGAAATGTTTAAAAATAATATCTTTCATTTATCTTTTTTACTGAAGGTATAATTAAAACGAATGTAACTTATAGTGGCTGCTGTGTGACTGAGGCCTCACAGGTATATCTGGCCCCTCACCTCAGGCTCGGTGAGTCCAGGATCATTGACAGAGATCAGATGTTCAACACGTTCTGTGTCTCTGTGCTGCAGTATGCAGTCATAGATGCCAAGAAGCTAGCCATCAATTCTTTAAGGATTTGTTGGCTCGCTACCAGTGTAGTTCAGACCACTAAAGTGACCAATGCAAGGTGCAGAATTTTTCTTACTTTGGTTAATTTCTATACACGCATCCTGCAAAATAATAATCTTTGCATGTTGGCAAGTACTAAGATTTGACAGGACTTCAAGTAATAACTTTTATTCATTAAGACACTAAGATTAATAGGACCTTTAGTTTTTGTATAAATGATGGAAGTACAGTATTAGGTAAACAGCATAGGTTACATACATCCAGACAAGTTACAGATCAGTGTGCTTTGTATGTAAAATGTGTCCTAATGCAATGCTGTGAGCTTCTATGTAATGCAGTTTTTATATTAAAAAAAATGCAACGTTGTAAATAAAACACATGCTGGTTCATGGTAAGAACTAATCAGCCTGGTTAGTTCAGATGAAAACATTTAGGGAGCTCAAAGTTTCAAATATTTTGTTTTTATTTATGCTTACTGCAGATGGACTGTCATTCCTCATTCCATAACAATCTTGTCCTTGAATCCAAAGAGCTCGGCTCCTGCAAATGTGTATGCGGAAGTTAATTTCTATAATCTAATGGAGAAGAACAATGCAGTGCAATTACATTTGAAACCATTTCTAATTACAGGTTTCCCCTGCCATCCGAAGGTAGAGTATTCCTATGAAACGGTTCGTTAGCCAGAATGTCGTAAAGCGAAGAAGCAATTACCATTTATTTCTATGGGAAAATTTTGTGAGCATTTGCAGACCCAAAAATAACCTACCAAATCATACCAAATAACACATAAAACCTAAAATAACGGTAACATATAGTAAAAGCAGGAATGATATGATAAATACACAGCTTATATAAAGTAGAAATACTTCTCCACAATCATTGCCCGAACTGTCCTCCATAGCGAAAATCTCACGCAAGTGCCGTTGGCAAAAACATGGCGCAAGCGCTCTCCAGTAACCTTTAAGCTATGAAGCTGCCAAATCATACCAAATAACACGTAAAATTACACAGCCGATATAAAGTAGAAATAATGTATGTACAGTGTAATATCACTTACTGGAATTGGGAAAGCGCAGAGCACACTGATAGTGGTGTGTTAGGCTGAGTCGTCGCAGATTGGGGTGGTGCAGTGGCCCCCACCCTCCAGGCAGCGACCCGATACATTGGCGCGAAGCATACAGTGGTAGCCGGGAGGCACACAGCACATCTTTAAGAAAAGAGCCGAAATAAACATGCCAATTAATTAGGTGCCGCCCGGCACGTAATTGTCGGCCCAGATCAGTGCTGATTGCCGATTGCATCGCCTCTGATCTGGGCTGACAATTACGTGTCAGGTGGCACCTAATTAATTAGCATGTTTATTTCGCCTTTTTTCTTAAAGATGTGTTGTGTGTCTCCCAGCTACTGCTGCATTCTCCGTGAATCGGTATGTGTCCGCGGGTTGAGGTGGTGGGACACTGGGGTGTCATCTCATCGTCTGTTTCCATTAGAGCAAGCAGCTCATCTTCTCCTATGACTGCCCGCCTTGGTGTCCAAGGTCGGGGTTCGTCATCTGCTGTGGCTGACGTGGAAGGCTCGCTAGACTGCTTAGCCTTGTGCATTTTTCTATCATACAGTTCTTTGTAAGGGCTCAAACCATCTTGCAAATATCCCCTAAACCGACGTACCCTTTCAAAATTAAAGTCGTACTTTATCATTACTCATTCGGTTTCGCTTGTTATCCTTTCCTCTTCCAAATGCATCAGCTCCTCATCTATCAGTTCTTGGTCATGGGATGCCAAAATCTCTTCAACATCATCTTCGTCAGCTTCCACGAACCAAACTCACTTAGTCCTTACTTCGTTCAAGACGATCAAAATGCTTAATTATTCCTAGTTTTGCGCTAAGTGTAACACCTTTACGAGCCCTTTCAGGCTTTTCCAATACCATAGAACTCATCTTGCTAACAGCTGCTCACAGGCATGTGTTTAAGCAATGCCAGCGAGAATGTAGTTCCAAATCCGGGGGAGAGTGGCTTCTCGGGGAGCACGCTGCCTTTTATCACGCGCTGATTTTTTTTGCGCACTGCCTTTTATCACGTGCTGATCTTTTTCGCGAGCTGCTTTTTCGTAACAGTAAAAACACCTTCTGTTAGCGAAAACAGGGTACTAATGTAGGTCTTTCGTAACAGTGAGGTTTCATAAAGCGAACGTTTGAAAAGCGGGGGACACCTGTAGTTAAACTTACTGTTCTGCTCACTTAGGTAGAATTAATTAGAGAGCAGAAGCAAGGGGCCATCCAGTTATTGAAATAAGCCCTATCATACTTGCATCTGCTCGTAAGGATTAAATAAATTGCCCTGGTATTCATGGTAAGAATGAAAATGAGACCCTAGGCTTCAAATGTTACTTTGAAGCACATTGGACCGCAAGATTGCAGAAGGCACCACTAAGCATGGTAATCTTGACGTAACTTTCTGTCTCACCCTAATCATCGTCAAGCCTCAGGATACTGGTACACCACTAAGAAGTTGAAGGATACTGAAGAGTATAACAGGAATACTTCCCTTCTGATTGTGTATACTGAAGTGCACAGAGAATATTGTAGTTGGGTAATTTCAGGTTTAGGTGAGATTTCAATGCTGTTAAAGTACCTTTTTACAGCCAAACAATCTTACTGACCCTGAAAATTTAATTTTACAACACTGGAGTATCAATGATTCATATTTTAATGGAGAATTAGGAAATTAACAAATAGGTTTCTTTTCCTCTGCCCTGTTCGTAAATCCCACCTTTCTTTACTAATGTATTTTTTTTCTGCACACACTATATCAAACATTCTAACCTGTGCTTTGTGCTTTAAGCTCTCCAGCAACAGCCTGAGGATGATGAGGCAGGAGGAAAAGCAAGAAATTCCTTGGTGTCCACATTTCCGAGGATCTCACCTGGTCCCTGAGCTCCTCCATCCTGATCAAAAAGGCGCAACAGCGCCTTTATTTCCTGCAGAGAATGAAGAAAGTTCACCTCTGTCCCAGGATACTGACGGACTTTTACCGCTGTACCATTGAGAGCATACTCACCAACTGCATCTCAGTATGATATGGCAATTGTCCTGTATCGGACCGCAAAGCACTCTAGCGGGTGGTGAAAACTGCCCAGCGGATTATCGACACCCAATTGCCTACCATTGAGAACATCTATCATAAACACTGCCTGAGCAGGGTGACAAGCATTATCAGGGATGCATCTCACCCTAACCATGGACTTTCTACTCTCCTCCCATCTGGTAGGCGCTACAGGAGCCTCTGCTCCCGCACCAGCAGGCACAGGAAGAGCTCCTTCCCAGAGGCTGTGACCCTGCTGAACCTCACATCACAGCGCTAAGCAGTATTGCATCCATTTTGTACTGTTTCAGTACTTTTATATTTGTGTGCTGTAGCACTTTTTTAATTTGCAGTTATTTTGTAAGTAACACCATTCTTTGCATTTCTGGTCAGATGTTAAATGCATTTCATTGGCTTTGTATCTGTACTCAGCACAATGACAATAAAGTTGAATCTAATCTAATCTAAACTAATCTAAGTAGTTTTGCCAGAACCCCTTTAAAAAGCTCACCTTAAACCTTCTTGCTTTTGAAACCCTTAACTTGGGGATAAGATTCTCACAACCTCATCTTTCTACTCAGGAGTTTGATGGTATAGCTGCCGCTTTCTGTGCAGCAGATCTGTTAATTTTGTGTGAGGGAGGGGTTAGGCAGTTTGGGATTTGCGAGTTTTTGTTTCTTTTACTTTTGTGCGGGGGTGGGGTTGATGTCTTTTCTTCTAATGATTTTTTCAAGGTTTTTCTTAATTTCCATAAGACCACAAGACCTTAAAATATAGGAGCAGGAATGGGCCATTTGGCCCATTGAATCTGCTTCGCCATTTCATCGTGGCTGATCCATTTTTCATCTTAGCCCCAATCTCTTGTCTTCTCCCCGTATCCCTTCATGCTCTAATCAATCAAGAAACTATCAACTTCTGTCTTAAATATACATGAAGACTTGACCTCCACAGCTGCCTTGGCAAAGAATTCCACAGATTCACCACTCTCCAGCTAAAGAAATTCCACTTCAGTTCCATCCTAAAAGGATGCCCCTCTGTTTTGAGGCAATGTCCCAGGTCTTTGACACTCCAACCATTGGAAACATCCTTTCCACAACCACTCAATCAGGGCCTTTCACCATTCGATATGTTTCAATTAGATCATGTCTCATTCTTCTATATTCCAGTGAATCGAGGCCCAGAGCCTTCAAACGCTCTTCATATAAAAAGCTGTTTAATCCTGGAATAATTTTCTTGAATCTCCTTTAAGCCCTCTTCAGTTCTAGCACATCCTTTCTGAGATAAGGGGCCTAAGATTGCACACAATATAAATCTCAGAGTAGTATTCTGTATACATATTTTGATAATAAAATGAACCTTACAATTTAATTTGCTACTGTCAGAGCAGCTCTCAGCCTCCCTTGCTTCAGGAAAGCAGCCCCAGTTTATCCAGTCTTCCTAATCTGAACAACATCCTAATGAATCTCCTTTGTCCTTTCTCCTGCAGAGCCACAGTACAACAACCACAGAAGCTTACTTAAACACAGCAGATCATGGCCCAAGTTCAGTTTAACACTTTGAAGGAAGTTACTTGCTAACAATAAGCCAGAAGCCAGCAGATGGATGAAGGTTACTTTGGTATTGAACAGGGGAACATTTCTGAATTTCAGGAAATGGCTGCCATTTCAAGGGGACAGCCTACCACTTAGCCCAGTATTTACCACTGACAGAAGAATTCTTTGGATTATGTGAGGCAGGATAATTTAAATTGTAAACCAAAGGGACTGAATTTCCCAGTTATTGTTATGGGGAGACAGGGAACTGAGAGGTAAAATATCTAATCCACTTTTATCCCTTTCATTTGTTAATCCTTCCCAAACCTTAACTTCTATACTATGTAATAAATCTTCCAATGAAAACAGATGTCATATATCAGTAGTTCACACATGTGCAATGTTACTCTATCATGAGATTAAGAGATATGCCTTTTTAGAATAGATGGAACTGATCACTTTTCATTAATATTTCTAAACAGTGTACTCTTCTTGATGAGAAAAGTAATCCAAACAGAGCAATAGTTAAAGCATCATCTTAAATTACTGACCAGTGAACCAGCATATTTCATCAAAATACCAACACGTTCTGTATCATGAAACACCCTACGTGTATATCATGCTATTTTTATAAGTTACAAAATCATCAAGATTTATCTTGTTTGAATGGTCCATTAGGGATTTTGATACCCTTGGTTAGACCATTTGAAGACAATCTGCATAAAACATTCTAGTGGTAAAACCTACAAAATCTTGAATCATGATGCTTCAGGATAGTTTAAAACCTTCTATAAGTTGTAATTGTCAACTGCTGCAAATTGCATAATGTGTAAAGTTAGTTTGTGCATTAAGGGACAGTGGCACGTGGCCAAGTGGTTAAGGCATTGGTCTAGCGATATGAAGGTCGCTAGCTCGAGCCTCAGCTGAGGCAGCGTTTTGTGTCCTTGAGCAAGGCACTTAACCACACATTGCTCTGCGACGACACTGGTGCCAAGCTGTATCGGCCCTAGTGCCCTCCAGCATCGGTGGCGTAGAGAGGGGAGACTTGCAGCATGGGCAACTGCCAGCCTTCCATACAACCTTGCCCAGGTCTGTGCCCGGGAAATCTTCCAACGCACAAATCCATGGTCTCACGAGACTAATGGATGCCTATAAGGGGCAGTGGTCAGGCAGTCATACAAAACTGTCTATCCCATTACCTGAATTAAGCCCTCTGCTGCTCAAGCATAGATGTAGTGGAAGTTGGCAAGATATTTCACTGTAAGACACCTTCTGTTATCTCCCAAAACTTAACTTGGTGGGGAAAATCACTACAAGTGTAATAGATGAGAATTATAACACATTGATTTCAATGTCAATTATATCAATATTCTTTTACTAATTTGCCTTACTCCCAATAAAAGTAATTTTAATATTTTGGAAATCTAAAATTCAGCTCCATTGATCGAAAAGAACAATGAAAGAGTCATCTGTTTATCAGCAAGAAGAATCTATACAATTCCAACAGAAATCAAGTATGGACATAAGAGTGGGAGTAGGCAAAAATAGCAACTCGGAGTTTTCAGATGTGCTATTTTACTACTGCCAAGAGCCTCTAATCTAACAGAAGATAAAATTTGACCTCGAGATCAGCAAATAATTATCTGAATGGTTGCATCATCTGTTGTTAAAGCATATAAGACTAGAAAAATTACGAGTATAAACAGGCCATTCAGCCACAGAAGCTAGTTCTGCCATTCTATAAAATTATAGTTTATTCTGACTTTCCTCAAATTTATTTTCCTTCCTATTCTTGTAGCTTTTGATTCTATTTCAGATTAAAAATCTACACCTATCTCAGTTTTGAACATATTTAAGAATTCAGTATTCACAGCTTTCTGGGATAAGAATACAAGACCATAAGATACAGGAGAGGAACTAGGTCATTTAGTCCATTGAGTCTGCTCCACCATTTTATCATGGCTGATCCAAATTCCTGCCTTCTCTCCATATCCCTGCATGCCCCGATTAGTCAAGAATCTATCAACCTCTGCCTTAAATATCTAATGACTTGGCCTCCACAGCCATCTGTGGCAACAAATTCCACAGATTCATCATGCTCTGACTGAAGAGATTCCTCCTCATCTCCATTTTAAAAGGACATCCCTCCGTTCTTTATACTTTATACTTTATTGTCGCCAAACAATTGGTACTAGAATGTACAATCATCACAGCGATATTTGATTCTGCATTTCACACTCCCTAGATTACAAATATTAAATATTTAAAATATTTAAAATAGTTAAAATTAGTAAATATTAAAAATTTAAATTATAAATCTTAAATAGAAAACAGAAAAATGGGAAGTAAGGTAGTGCAAAAAAACCAAGAGGCAGGTCCGGATATTTGGAGGGTACGGCCCAGATCCAGGTCAGGATCCGTTCACAGTCTTATCACAGTTGGAAAGAAGCTGTTCCCATATCTGGCCGTATGAGTCTTCAAGCTCCTGAATCTCCTCCCGGAGGGAAGAGGGATGAAAAGTCTGTTGGCTGGGTGTGTCGTGTCCTTGATTATCCTGGCAGCTCTGCTCCGACAGCGTGCGGTGTAAAGTGAGTCCACAGATGGAAGATTGGTTTATGTGATGTGCTGCACCGTGTTCACGATCTTCTGCAGCTTCTTTTGGTCTTGGACAAGACAACTTCCATACCAGGTTGTGATGCACCCTAGAAGAATGCTTTCTACGGTGCATCTATAAAAATTAGTGAGGATTTTAGGGGACAGGCCAAATTTCTTTAGTTTTCTCAGGAAGTAAAGGCGTTGGTGGGCCTTCTTGGCAGTGAACTGTTCTTGGTTGGACCAAGTCAGGTCATTCTGAGGCTGTATCATCTGGTCTTAGACTCCCCCACCACATGAAACATCCTTTCCACATGCAACCTATTGAAGTCTTTCAACATTTGATAGGTTTCAATGAGCTCACCCCTCATTCTTTAAATTTCAGTGAACAGAGGCCCAGTGCCATCAAACGCTCATCATATGACAAGCCTTTCAATCTCAGAATCATATTTGTGAATCTCCTTTGAACCTTTTCCAATATCAGCACATCCTTTCTTAGATAAGAGGCCAAAAACTGCTTACAATACTCCAAGTGATCCCCTAAAATTACATCCTTGCTTTTATATTCTAGACCTGTCGAAATGAATGCTAACATCACATTTGCCTTCCTCACCTTCGACTCAACCTTCAAATGAACCCCTAGGAATCCTGCACAAGGACTCCCAAGTCCCTTTGCACCTCAGACTTTTCTATTTTCCCAACACTGTATTCCATCCTCAACTTCTTTGCCCATTCACCTAAACTGTAGCCTCTGAGTCCTTTTGTGGCCTGTCCCCTTCCTGAAAATTAACCTCCCCTCCATCTACCTTAGTATCATCCACAGACTTGGCCACAAAGCTATTAATTCTGTCATCCAAGTCATTGACATATAACATAAAAAGAATTTAAGAAAATATTTCATTAACCTTCCCAATTACCTACATGAAAATGTGTTTATCTGTTCAATCTTCCAGTCCAGATGGCACTGGTGAACCTCTGTGACTTCTGGCTAGTGGCTAAAGAAACAAGGAAAGCAACTAAATACTTTGTTAACCACACTTTTACTGGCAAGCGATCATTGCAAACAATGGTCTGTAACTTCCCTTTGGACGTGGAGGCAATTTGATGTGACAGAACTGAGGTAAGGCAAGGTGACGGGTCCGTCGCCAAGAGCAGGGAAGAGCTTGAAAGATCGAACTGAGGCTGCAGGGTCCAGGTGCCAGATGTGACTGAGCACGATCTGTGGATGGAGATTTACAGGCTGAATCGAAATGGTGAAGTCCGGCATATCCAAGCAACAGAACCTATTGTTCGGACAGCGAGCTCAAGAAGTCTAGAGTACAAGAGTGGAGATATGATGCTGAGGCTTTATAAGACACAGCTGAGGCCTCACCTTGAATATTGTGAACAGTTTTGGGTTCCTCATCTAAGTAACAATGGACTGGCTTTGGAAATGGTTCAGAGTAGGTTCATAAAGATGATTCTGGGAATGAAAGGGTTGTCATATGAGGAATGAGGAATTTTTAATGGATCAGGGTCTGTGCTCGCTAGAAGTTAGAAGGATGAGGGGGGGATCTCATTGAAACCTTTTGAATGTTAAAAAACCTAGACAGGGTAGATGTGGCAAGGATGTTTCCCATGATGGGGGAGTCTAGGACAAGAGGGCATAGCCTCAGGATAGAGAGGCGTCCATTTAAAACAGAGATGTGAAGAAATTTCTTTAGCCAGAGGGTGTTGAATTTGTGGAATTTGTTACCACAGAGGGCTGTGGAGGCCAGGTCATTGAATGTATTTAAGGCAAAGTTTGATAGGTTCTTGATTGGACACAGCATCGAAGGTTGCAGGGAGAAGCTGGGGAATGGGCTGGGGAGTAGGCTGAGGAGAGGAAAAAAGGATCAGCCATAACTGAATGGTGGATCAGACTTTATATGCCAAATAGCCCATTACTGCTCCTATGCTCCTATGTCTTATGGTCTTAAGCACTGGGCCAGATCAAAAAGGTCAGGATGTCAAGATAGGGGCTGGTTTAGATCGCTGCTCGAAGCATCAGAACCCAATGTTCAGATGGGGGTTTAAGCGCCAGACCGTGTTGCAAAGGTCAAGGTGTCGGAAAGGTCAGGGTTGGGGCTCGAGGCAAGGTACGGGCCGATTCAGAACGCTGCTCCATAACATTTACTCGGCTCTGCACTGGACTATGGGACTCTCTTGCAACTTTGGTTCAGAAACACGATTTGCTGCTGTTACTGTTTACATAATGCTTTCTTGTCATTGCACATTGGGTGTCTCACAATCTTTTTTATGAGTTATTTTATCCCTTTTTTTATGGACATGAAATGTTTTTTAAATTCTCTGCACATTAGGTGTTAGACAGTCTTCTTTCATATATATGGGGTTTGCTTTGGGTTTCTTTGTTTCATGTAAGGAGCTGAATCTCAAGGTTGTATAACGTATACATACTTTGTTAATAAATGTACATTGAACTTTCAATGTGTTTTGGTGTTGTGCCTATATCAACTGCTTGACACACTTTACACAGCATGAAATAATGGAACCACTATCACTGGTTATTTCACTATTCATAGCTCTTTTTCAGAATTTTTGATTATGGTTTAGATTATGAGGACACTCAGTCCTCGTTTACTGTCATTTAGAAATGCATGCATTAAAAATGATACAATGTTCCTCCAGTATGATATCACAGAAACACAAGACAGACTAAGACTAAAACTGACAAAAACCATATAATTATAACACATAGTTACAACAGTGCAAAGCAATCCTGTAATTTGATAAGAGCAGGTCATGGGCATGGTAAAAAAAAGTCTCAAAGTCCTGATAACCCCAACATCTCACGCAGATGATAGAAGGGAGAAACTCTCCCTGCCATGGGCTTCCAGCGCCGCAAACTTGTCGATGCAGCATCCTGGAAGCACCCGACCACAATCTGACTCTGAGTCCGTCCAAAAACTTCATGCCTCCGACCAGCCCTCCGACACCGAGCACTGAACACCATCTCTGCCGAGGGCTTCAACCCCGGCCCCGGCCACCAAGCAACAGGCAAAGCCAAGAATTCAGGGCCTTCCCCTCCGGAGATTCTGGATCGCACAGTAGCAGCGGCAGCAAAACAGATATTTCAGAAGTTTCACCAGATGTTCCTCCGTGCTCTCACGTCTGCCTCTATCGAATCAGAATTGTGCACGGCATCCTACTTGATAGATAACAGATATTCATCACCGAAGAGGCCGCGCGTGCTGCATCGAGTCGCCATCTTCTCCTCCTCCCATCAGAGTTCCCAACAGAGCTACATTTTGTGACTTCTTCCTCCTTGTACTGACATGAAACCACTCACAGCCCAAGGCTTAGTCATGTAGAGACAGATGTGTACATATCTAACAAGTCACTGCTTGTCATGCAGCTGTTCTGTGCTTTCTTTTGGGAGACATTTTTACGGTCTGACACTTTTTCCAGTGATCAGAGTTGGCAGCTGTGAACTTTTTGAACAGCTCCTGATAGGAACCACAAGGGCCCTTTATTAGATCATTGTTTGGCATGCAAGCTGCCATAGCATTGTTTCTTATGTACTTCTATCCATTTCTATGATCTTGCTAGAGAATTTAATTGGGTGTTGGCAAACTATTACTCATTCGTAACAGTCCAAAAGTAGGTGATAATCAGTGTCCAGGCACATACCTCCCATGGTGTTGTCAAATAAAGCTAACTTCCTTGTCACAATTTTGGATTAAACTAGCATATGCACCAAGTGGAGCCGCTTGGTGGAAAATGACTCCTCTGCGTTAAGATATTTCACCGAAAATTAGTCACAACTTGCAAGATTCATGCATTTAAGCACACACATACCAAACCCGGGCCAAAGTTATAATTAATTCTAAATAACCATGGTTCAAATGCATTGAGAAATAAATGGTACAGTATCTATTAATCATAAAAGCAGCAATACTTTAGGAAAATTTTCTGTCATAAATCTTGTCTTCCTTTTAACTGATCTTTTAATTTAATCGCCGAGCCCCCAAGGTAATGTGAAAATGTTATAAACAAGACAAAGCTTGAACTGCTCAGAAGGAGGCATAAGAAAAATGAAAAGTGTGGTTCTCTGCAGTTAAATAATTGACTTCCATGACCTTGAAGAATCTGATCTGCCTATTTTATACAGAGAATAATATCTGAGGGATTGCTATACTGCTGTTGGATTACATAACCTTTCGATCTGAAATAACCTTCTTGAGAAATGAATGGTACTTCAACGATACTATAAAAGTGATCAACTAAATAATGCAATACAATTCTCTTTTAAATGTAGTTTGAAGCTATTTTGAGGAGGATATAGTAGAACAAGGATATGAGACTTGAAACACTAATGGAAATAAAACATGAAGTGGCAGGGACAAAATATGAAATAAGTTCTTCTTAATGATGAACAGCTTGTCGGAAAATCTGCTTTTGGAAATCACCTCATCTTCATAGAGTAACACCAGCATGAGATAAAGTTAATCAACGTAGCAATGGTAAAATCACCCCTTTGTGGAGCTAGAGAGCCTCGAGGAATTATGTGCCTTAGCACCTCTAATGGAACTAGCACATCTGTGGCAGCACAATTTTGCATACCCCTGAATGTCCTTACCCAGTGTTCCCATTATGAATTTGACCATATCTTCCCTGGCCTCATAGGTCCTCCCACCAGAAAGCAAAGAAAACAATTGTTTATAACAAGCTGGTGTTCAGGCTTACATTGTTTGTGCTGTTTTTATTGGTACTGCTGAATATAGCAATATTTTTACAGTACAACCACAGAAGTAACTTCAGAAAAAGAACAAAAAATACTCAAAAGCACTCAGTGTTCATGGCATCAGCAATGGAGAAATAAATGCATTTCAGGAGATAATTGAAGGTGGTTGAACATGAAAATAATCAGAACGAATAAAATATGTGAAGAGCATCAGAAAGAATAGCACAAAGTGGGGATTATCACAAACACTGGGAAGTTAAAGGAGTAGGGCAATGGCTTCAGGTTTATCAGCAGTGTTCCAGGGGATCCAGCCCCATCAGGTAATACAAACTCTCAGCATCTAGTAAAGCTCTGCTTCAGTATTTGAGTCCTATGCTGCACACTGAGAATATTGCCTGAGTGACTTGGTTTGAGTGCTATTCATCATTTGAGATAATATGCCAGTCCTGTGGTGTCATAAATCTCATACAGTGGACATAAAAGGTTTATCCAGAAGAGAACTGTACATACTTAATTCTGTGTCATATTTAGCATGTAGCTTTCTGATAAAATTCATTGACATAGCACATGTAAATGTTGTGCTGCACATTATAATTTCCGGCCAACTAATAGATCAGTAAGAATAATGTTGCTTCAGATGGCTATTCATTGATTTCTGCTTTCTACCATCTATTTTTTATCTTAATTATTTAATCAATTCTCATACAGATTTCCTATTGTCCATTAAATAAAGCATGGCTCCAACAAACACTGGTTTAATGAAAATATAATGGATTCTGTTAATTAGGACCCATTAGGACCAGTATATTTGGGCCTAATAAGCTGAAGTTTAAATAGTTAAAAAGATATAAAAAGCCAGATTACCATTTAACTGAATAACAGATGATGTATTTAAATGAAATACAGAACAAATTAGAATACTGCAACTACTACTAAAGTACTATAAAACTGTATATTAATTCCTAATGGTTATTGACAGAGGATTTCATCCAGTTTATGTTGCCATGTTCTTTTGATTGACTGTAAATGAACAAAATCTGTACAGATGCCTAGTGCAGATAACAGACTGACTGCCTTCATACAATGCTATTGACTGTTGCATCTTCCAAATCTTTATTTTCATTGTAACATTCAGGATGATTGCCAATACCTGCAAATTCATTGGATTTCCTAACTTGTAGTGAAATCATTTCATTTTCACTCCCAGACAATTCTGTCATCTCCAAGTCTTAATGCTTGAAACCACAGTGAGCAAAACAGTTCTGAATTGTCATACTGTTTCTTTTTTGCCTACAAAGTTCTCTTCCTTTTGAACAGAGACACAAACAGCTGACTCTATTTAAAAACTTTCTGTTCTGAGAATCGTCATACACGTGCATGGAACTGATGATAATTAAAAATAGTTCAGTATCAGTCTCCTGTTCCAATTAAGCAGCATAGTTTCCCAAATAAACAAAGGGAAACCCAGCTATTTTCTTGATTAGGTTTCATTCATTAGATTTCTCCCAGTTAAGCAGCTGCTCTGATTTTCTGATGGCCCAGATAACCTAATCCACTAATGTTACCAGACGGGTCACTGCTTGACAGACAGAAGTGGTGCACTCTTAACAGAGCGAGAGCGGGAGTTTGTAGGACAGGAGACAATATGGTGAAGTGGCGTGTAAAGACCAGCGAATCCTGTGAGTATAGCGAAAGGGTGCAGAACATTGAACACATTCTGCGCAACTGCCCACTCTCACCTGATTTAGTTAACACTGACCTGCTCAACATCAACCAAGCAACACTAGAGTGGCTGGCTCTCTGGTGTGACAAGCTACAATGATGACCTAATCTACTGTATGTACATCTGCTCCAGTTTTCAAAATTCTTGAGTGTGTCCAAACATCTATTATGTCTACTGCAGAGAATCTATTTGTAAGATCTCTACCTACAAACTAACAATTTTTCCTGACTTACCTTCATTTTCAATGCAGATGCAGAGAAGAGCAAAATCCAGCAATTAGTTTATCAAACAATAAGGAATAATGTATTGAAAGTGGCAAAGCATTGAAATTAAGTGTTCTATTTTCAAGTACCTTGTCAGTACCTTTGGAAATAACTTGGGTTGCAAACATGTCAATCCTGTTCTTCATGTTTTTACTTATTTGATCTGTAAAATCTGCATTTGTTTATACAAACTAAGATGACAAATAGGGAGATCAGTTGTATTCAGTCTGATATTCTTGATATCTATTGATTCAATCAACCATTTTAATTGGAAGGTTCATGGGGAAAAAATAGCAAGCACGTCACCTTTTTATCACTTGTTTTCTTTATTTTGAAGAGATCATACATCATCATTTGAAATGCAAAATGTTACTTCAAAATCACAACCCCTGTCCAGTAGACTGAAAAGAAAGTTATCTTGACAAGCCCATATCAGTAACACAGTCAATTAATCCAGTTTAACTGGTCACAGATGACAGATTTAATTGGTTGCCACATGGGGAAAAGGAGTGTTGTTATCACAGTGTAGCCGTGACCTGAAAACAGATGAAGATTGAATCATGTTTCTAAGGGAGAAAATCCAACCGGCAACCAAGACCATGACTGTGTGCTGTTGTTGTAGGTGCAAATTGTAGTTTGTTTTTATTTCATCTATTCCTATTTCACCAGATTGGAATCTGTATGGAAGTGAGAATATTTGGTTCAAGCAAATCAATGCTTCAGGAACCATGCTGCTAGGACAGTCGAAAAACTAATTTGTTCTTTTGTCTCATTCTATTCATGTTAATACAGGTTAAATGTCTGGTGTCTGGTATCAAATAAAACTGATATTCTGATATTTAATTTACTTATAATGAACCTGATTCATGGTTTATTACTTAGGTTGTACAAACTAATGAGCTTTTTATCCATCTGTTATCTGAAGGCTAACAGAACACAAGAGGTCCCCAGTGAGCTAATTATGGTAACAAAAATATCTGATTCTAAATATTGTGCTTTAAGTTCACCTTTCACTTTATAGGAAGACAGCATTTATCTATAATGGTAGAGCTTGGTCTTGTGAAAGAGAGAAATATCTGGATATTAAAATATCTGGATACTAATGGCAGGATATTAAGAATTGCAACAATATCCTCACTGGGGAGTTTACCAGTGCTATTTGTTAAAGTTTGAACTTATTTTCTGGGTGGGGACCTGAGGGTAACTAAACTGGAGGAAAGCAAAACTGGAAATAGAAGGTGCGGTTCAGGTGAGGGGGTACTTAGAAGCAAAATGGCGGTAACATAATTTGATTACTAGAGTATTGATAACCAGATTATACCGGGGAGGGGCAGAATGTACAAGCAGAAGAGTGCCTCAGCAAATGGACTGCTCATCAGTAAGATAATGGTAATGTAAAATTAAAAGCAAAAAAGCTAAAAGGGGAAGCTAATTCAATAGATTAAGTCAGTATAAGGATTTAATTAGAGTTATTGAAAATGAAAATGATGAAAACCTGTTTCATTATGCATCTCTGTGCATCGTGGAATGAGGTTAATAAGAACTACAGACACATAAAGCTGTTTGTTCAGTGGCAATAATAGAATATGAGCATTAAATATTTCTAGACGCAGTGTTCAGGGAAGGAAAGAAAGTGTGGAGGGTAGTGATTAAAGAAATTAAAGATACATTAAAAAACAGCAACCTGCATGTTTGGCTAACTAAATATGAAGGAAGAGAAATAACACAACTCATTCTTTTGTTGCACATGGAACCATTGTGACTTTACACCCTCGAACTATCTGATAATAACAAGAGAATCAAAGATTTCCTTCTACTCCCTCACCCTAATATTCCCTCAGGGATCTGGTCTTGACCATCTTTCATTACTTATTTACATGTTACCCTTCAGCAACATTATTCAAACTGCATCAGTTTTGCAAGTATGAAAACAACCTGCTCCTATCATTGTCCATTGTTCTTTGGCCCTCTTTATAGTCTTTGATGTAACACACTCCTTATCCAAGATCTGGATGAGCAGAAGTTTCCTCTGTCTTGATCCCCACCACAAAGTCCATTCTGTAACTGCTAAGTCCTGGTGAAGTCATCCCGCTGAGATCTGATGAAGGGTCTTGGCCTGAAACATCGACTGTTTATTCTCCTTCGTAGATGTTGCCTGACCTGCTGAGTTCCTTCAGTATTTTGTGTGTATGATTCCCCAACTGCTGTATTTATTCCTCTTCCCATCTGAGACCGCTCTTGGATATTCGTTTACATCCTATTTCACTCTGAACAGCTTTTTCAAACTCAGATTAGCACCTTGTCCAAATCTGCCTAGGTCAATCTTTGACATTTCTCCTGAGCTCACTTTTGCCTCAGACTGATCAGAGTTTTCTCCATTAATTAACTCCCAGACTCAAGTGTTCCACTGTTTTCTGACCATCCTCGAATCTATCCCTCTATCTACATGTGTTCGTCCAGAACTCTGCTGTACTAATTTTAAGCAAGTCCATTGAAATGGTAGAAATTGCTGGAAGGGCAGCTAAAGTTGAGGAAACAGGTCGGATGCCGAAGGACTTAGACAGGTTAGGAGATTGGGAAAGAAAGTGACAAATGAAATACAATGTTGGAAAATGCATCTTCATGCATGGTCATGCACTTTGATAGAAGAAATAAATGTGCAGATTCCCCATTTCTAAATGGGGAGAAAATCCAAAAATCTGAGATGCAAAGGGACTTGAGAGAACTTGTGCAGAACATCCTAAACGTTAACTTGCAGGTAGAGTCAGTGATGAGGAAGGCAAGTGCAATGTTAGCACTCATTTCAAGAGGTCTAGAATATAAAAGCAGGGATATGATGCTGAGGTTTTATAAAGTACTGGTGAGGCCTCATCTTGAGCGTTATGAACAGATCTGGGCTCCTCATTTAATATAAATTGTGCTGGCATTGCAGAGGGCTCAGAGGAGGTTCACAAGGATGATTCTATTTTGTGGGAGTGTTTCATCTGTCCTTCATATGACGTCATCAGGTTGTAGCAGGCCTTTCATTGCCATATTACCATCTCAACTTGTTGCTTCTCAGGTTTCCTGGAGTATTCACTTATTTTACTCTGAAATCATTGGCAAATGTAACTGGCTCACTGCTGGCCATAAATTGCCAGCCCAGTAAGTCAGAGATCCCGATATCTCTCATTTATGTGCTCATTTTTCAGGATTTGGACATCACTGTGAAGCTAACATTGTCCTTTGGAATGATGATGGTGAGCTGCCTTCTTCAACCATTGGAACCCTTCCCACTAAGCTCTGATTAAAATTCACTGGGATGAATTAAGAACTTTGTTCCCCTCTCCTTAGATAGTCTGACCTGCTGACTATTTTGAGCAGATCTGTTTTTATTTCAGATTTCCAGCATCTACAGTAATTTAATTTTCTACATTTCCTTGTTCATACTTGCTAGTGAAATAATATTATTGTACTTTTATTTAAGAACAAAAACAGAAAGAAAAATCAAAGAAAGGTGCTTGAGACTGCAACATGTTGATTTTCTTGTTCTCTAAAACATGCTATATA
Organism: Mobula birostris; assembly: GCF_030028105.1. Classification (NCBI taxonomy): domain Eukaryota; kingdom Metazoa; phylum Chordata; class Chondrichthyes; order Myliobatiformes; family Myliobatidae; genus Mobula; species Mobula birostris. The sequence goes on along the minus strand of NC_092370.1, from coordinate 192,282,121 downwards.
ATGTGAACTTAGTGGCCACTTTATTAGGTACACTTTTACACCTGGTTATTAGTGCAAATGTCTAACTAGCTAATCATGTTACAGCATTAGGACGTGCAGACATGGTCAAGAGGCAGTAAGAAATGTGATCTAAGTGACTTTGACCATAAAATGATTGTTGGTGCCAAAAGGAGTGGTTTGAGTATTTCAGAAACTGCTGATCTCCTCCAACTTTCACACACAGTGGTCTCCAGGGTTTACAGAGAATGGCATGAGAAACATCCAGTGAGAAGCAGAGGCAGTTCTGTGGCCTAGAAAAGCCTTATTAATAAGAGAGGTCGGAGGAGAATAACCATTCGGATTCAAGTTAACAGGAAGGTGACAGTAACTCAAATACATATGCATTTCAGTAATGGTGTGCAGAACAGCACTTCTAAGTGCACAATATGTCAAACTCTTGAAGTAGATGGGCTACTGCAGCAGAAGACCACAAATATGCTCTCAGTGGCCAATCTATTAGATGCAGGAGGTACCTAAAAAAGTGGCCCTGTGTTAATTTTTTAATTCTTGAAACAATCCATTATATACCCATTCCGTTGATTAAATGTTCACTAAATTAGTGCATTTAATAGTGCATTTCATAAAGGAGATATAAAATTATGGAACCCTGAACTCCCCATATATCGGGTTAATCATATCCTTCCAGTTATGTGGGGAACAGAAGTGTATACAGTATCCAAGCTATGGCTTATCAAGTGTTTCACAGAATTCTAGCATAACTTATATTCTACACGTCAGCTAATTAACGAAAGCACTAAGGATCTGTGGAATTATGTTCCTTCACACCACTTCTCAATATTCTTTCATGGATTGTGTATTCCCTTGCTTCTTCTCCAACTGTATTTCCTTACACTTCTCCGGATTAAAATCTGTTCACCAGTTTACTGCCCTTTCAGCAGATCATCTATAGCTTCTTAGAGTTTAAAACATCTCTCCTCACTGTTAATAGCACGGGCAATTGCTCTATCATCTGCAAATCTCTATCATGCTTTCTACATTCATGGCTAAACATTGATACATATTACAAAGAGCAAACTGGAAAACACTAAGCGCCTTGGGACCCATTGTTAACAATTGTCAACCAATCATAAAAATACCCTTCAACCATCACTCTGTCTTCTACTAGATCCCACATTGGATCAAGTTTACCACTATTCCAATTTCTTGACCAGCTGGTCATGCAGAAAAGTTGCCAAAGTCCATGTAGTCTACCAGGCAAAGGAAAATAGAGATGGAGGTAATTCAAATAGAACAGCAGAGGCTGGGATCTTGAAATATAAACAGATCATTCTAAGAACCAGACAGCATCTGAGAAAAAGAAACAGAGCCAATGTTCTGAGACCCTCCAGCAGAGAAGAAGGCATGATGCCAGACACACAACACCATTAATAGGAAGGTCACAAACCAGCACTAGATGTGTTCTCCTGTGGAAATCTTCTTGTGTGCTATTTGATGTATGAAGAGGATTGAATAAATGTGATTTTTTTTTCTTTTGCTATGTAATTGGGTTTTTAACTGTTGGAGCAATTCTGAATCTCCAGATTGTGTGTAATATTATTGAATAATGTCATGCTAGATTGAAACTTTATGTTTCAAGCAGTGTAAATCAAGTTGGATTAGATCATAAAGTCTGCTAGAATTAAGCAGATACAAGATAAATTTATTTTAAATATATACAACCTTCCAGTATTTTCAAGCTACCTGAGTAGTTGGTCCTGATACTTACAGTGAGATCAAAATGGAGAAGGAATAGGTTGGGTCACTGATAAGTGGTGGGGTGAGGTGGGTGGGTAGTAAGGGACAAAGTTCGGGGGTGGCAAATAGAAGGTGAGGAAGTTCAGGTTGCTGACACGTATTAAATGTCATGTATTTATTTCTCTGCATGTTTCTCAGTTTTCAACCAATCTGACAGATTTGGACGTTTTAGCAGGTTATCCTGAGACCAGAAATAAAAATCCATCCTCCTCCTCCTGGCACAAAGTTGGTCCTGTGAATATTCTGTCACCATGGGCCCTGCTTTTCTTGCCCCCATTTCATTTCTGTGATTCCCAGAAACCCTGTGGAGAATGATTAAAGGTTACAAAACTATAACAATTGGAGAGAGCTGATTACTTTTGGCTCTTAACCATCTGGCCTAGTTCCTGGGAGTGGATAATCATCTGCTCTCCTCCTCGAGCTTATTTAAATCCAAAAATCATAGTCTTTGAAGTTTTCCCTAATTTTAACTATTGGATCCTAAATGTACCTCTTCCCTGGGATAAAATTATACATATTTACTTGTTTCCCTCTCCAGAAATATTAGTAACGTACCAGTTTTTGTATTTCAAGCACTTGTAATTAAAGAGTGCATTTCTGTGCATTGTAGCTGTATATTGGTGGTACTTATAGCATGCTGTAATAAAAAGGAAGTACTACATTTCATAGCTCTTCTGCTATTGTCCCCAAGGACTTCAATGCCAATGAACTACTGTACAAATGGTGTCATGATTATGAATGTAGGAAATCCAACATCAAGTCTGCACTGACATTGGTCGAATAAACAAATATTGATTGAAGGATTAACATAAGCCAAGATACAAAGCTGAGTTTCTTTGTTCTTGATTAGCGTTAGGTATGCTATTGGACCATTTATGTCCACTTGAGAGAACAGGCAGATCCTTGGTTTAAGCCTTCACTGGAAAACCAGCAGGACTGATATTTCTTGTATGCAACACAGATATGACATATTAGCCCATGTACCTTGAACTCTTCTGACATCTGATTCCATGGATGTTACTGGAACTAGATTTCAGAAATAAAGTTCAATATTGCTACATTAGGTTTTTGGCCCAGAGCAGAGAATGAATGTCTACAGCATCACCTCTGACAAATCCAGCAATCTTTCTGTACTACACATGAATGTTAAGATTTTTATCTCTGAACTGATACATTTAAAGATGAACTGAGCAAAAAAAGTCTTTATTCAGAGTATTCTAAATCTGTCTTCTCAAGATGCCTGTCGTTGATCAATTATTGAATATATTCAGGGCTGAATTCAAAGGGTACCAATGAGTTCAGGATCAGATATGATCCTGCACCTCAGGATCAGCAAGCTTAAGGGGCCTTTTGACATACTCCTGCTGGTAGTATTTATGTTCTCACACAGAGGTGCAAGAGCTACGAACTGAGTCACAACTAATGCTGACATAGAAAATTGTGATTATTCTGCTACTCCTACGTGCTCCAACAATTCAGACTGAGCATCTTGGTCCACTGAATGTGGAATTTTAAAATGCAAAACTGTGCTTTGCTTATGGTACATTTTTTCCAGAACATTTTATCTTGCACAGTAGAAACTAGCTATAATGATACCAAACTTCCCAAAATGGAACACATGAAAGGCAAACCCTGTGGCGATGACACCATTCGCTGTTAGAAGCTGGCACTCTGCACATCATAAGAACACAATATTATCACAGAAAGTCTGACAGAATTTTACATGTAAATTATTTAAATTGCCAAAATGTTGAATAAGAGAGATGTTTCATTTTAATTTTTTCTTTTTAGTTACTGAGAAGAAAATATTTTTCCAGACTAAGGACTTCTTCCCCAGCTCAGTCACATTAATGTTAAATTAACCATCATGCAGTGGTGTGGAGGCCAGATTAATTATAATCCTGTAATCTGAAAACTGGGTCAGAGTGAGCAGTGGGACTCACAGATACTCAAATATATTTTTGTATTTGAATTGAGGAACAAAGGCATATCATTTATACACTGATTAAACCTTTTATATATTAACTTAATGTTTGACAGAAAGACTGCTGTGACTTGCAAAGTGGAAAACAAGCTGTTCAGTCCCAGCAGACCTTTCTGGATGTATTAAATGAGGGTTGCAAAAGGGAAATACCTGACTCCTGCTCTGACTGCTCTGAGTTCCTCTGCTATTCCAAATAAAAATCCACCAAAGATTTCATAATAAAACAAGTATTTTTTCTCCCCACCTTTACTAGCAGAAATCTTATTCTTCAGAAAGGAAGTAGCTATTTTGTGGCTATGTTAAAGATACTGAACATATTTGAACAGTAGACATTGCGCTGTGAAAATATTAATAATGAGTGCCCCAGAACAAGAAGGGACATTGATTTTGCAGCTGCCTGCTTCATTCGCTGTTCAGGTCTTATTGATCTGGGCACTAAACAGGAACTTCAGTGCAATTCTACCAGGAAAAGGTGGTGGGAAATTTGAGGAATGGGAATTATGCCTAGTGCGCAGTTCCTCAACGCTTCCTAATGATTGACTAATGGGAAATGAATGTCATATTTCATTCATAATTTAAGTTTGTCACTAGTTTGATAAATCTATAATAAGTGCAAGACATGGGGCCATAATGTAGCCCTACTCAATGACACAAAGCTCATTTTGTGTCATAATGGCTATATATCTTGTCTCTTATTCTTTGGAATTGCTACGTCAGACATTTAATGAGTAGAAATCTTGGTTATGACATCTGCTATTCTTCTACTTTGCAGGACCTGTAAATAATTCCTCAACAACACAGATATCTCTTGGAGTACCTCATGCTACCGATCACACACCTTGCTCTTGACCGTGATAAGCGCTAAAGGCAGCGAATGCAAATTTGCCCTCTCAAGCAGAAGACAACCTACTTGTAAGAATGGGGTTTGAGAAGATTATTTTCACTCTGTTGGCTCTTTTAAGTCAATATAAGGTAGCTGAAAGATCTGAAACAGCAGTCTGTGCATAGATCTGAACTAAAACATTAACCCTGTTTCTCTCTCCATTGATGCTTGCTGACCTGCAATTATTTCCAGAAATACTGCTCCAGTTTAGATTTACAACATCCACAGTTCTGTTTTTGTTTTTTTTTTAAACATATCTAATATTCCCTTTAAAATTATTGATTGAACTGAGTCATACCTTGAACAAACTGAGTCCAAGTGCAACCAGGAAGCAGATACAATGTCTCAACCTGAAACATCAGCCATCTCCTTCACTTTGCAAATGCTGTGTGACCTGCTGAATCCTCCAGAATTTTTCTTTGTTCTATATTCTAGCTTCTTCAGTCCCTTGCATCTATCAAGGGACGGTAGATGCTGGAATTCAGAAGAATGAGAGGAGATCTTATAGAAACATATAAAATTATGAAAGGGATAGATAAGATAGAGGCAGGAAAGTTGTTTCCACTAGTAGTTGGGACTAGAACTAAGAGATATAACCTCAAGATTTGGGAGAGTAGATTTAGGACAGAGATCAGGAGGAACTGCTTCTCCCAGAGAGTAGCGAATCGGTGAAACTCTCTGCCCAATGAAGCAGTGCAGGCTACCTTAGTAAATATATTTAAGACAAGGTTGGAAAGATTTTTGCATAGAAGGGGAAGCCAGATCAGCCACGATCTTCTTGAATGGCGAAGCAGACTGGACTGGTCAGATGGCCTACTCCTGCTCCTACTTCTTATGTTCTTATCTCCAGTTAGCATCTAACAAGCTAACAACATTCTGCACTGTGATAGGATGTTAAGCCAGTACACATAATAATTTTCCTCGTTGTTAGGTGGAACTGATGGAAGCAACAGCATTCCTCACTGTGATAGGAGAGTAAGCTAATGCAGGCAAGAACATTCTTGATTATTATAGGAGAATATTCCTCACCATGACGGATGGAATTGTTGCTAGTCAACACATTGCCTACAATGATAGAATGATCACGAATGCTTCTGTGGTGTTCAGTGAGAAAATTGCTGCTCTAACAGGGTCTTTTGTGGTGCAGAACATGAATTCAGAGGGTCTGAACACTAACTTTGGCTAGCCAATGAGAACATGGAACCATTTCCCGTGATGTTTCTGGGGACTGGATGACTTGCTCCTTGCAGCAATTAATTTGGGCTTCTCATACTTCATTTCCACTCCATTTCCACTCCAGGATCCCATGGTAAAGGATATTTCCATCCCTCTATCTGCCTGCTCACAAGGACTGAAGTGATGTCCATGAATCATAGGCTGACTTCCTTGCTAATTATCTGCCCACTATTTGTCTACAGTTCACCATAAATATGGTACAAAACCGAAAGTTGCAAAAGTGGCATGCCTTTTCAAAAGAAAAGGCATCTGGGATGATACGGATTAAAGTCCAGCAGCTACCTGATGAATTACAATACGTAGAATGTTCCTGGAATACCTTGAGGGCATCCATTACAGTTTGGCAGATATTGTCAATGTTTCCAGTCCAATCACATGAATAGTGAACTTCATATTTACTTTCAGGTTTCTAGGGATCAATGCATGCCATAGCAATAGTACACATTGGGATCAATTATATAGAACAAAACTATAAAACACCAAAAGAAGTAGCAAGTGAGATTCATTCGTATTTGTTATGTTTAGCATTGTTTCATGCTAAAATGCATCAGGGAAGTCTGAGGAAAAAATTGGGAAGGTGCAACAGTTAAAGCTCCTGATTATTTTTGAAAACCAGACTAGCGAGACTGCCAACCACAGCCACTCACAGAAATTGCTACTGCTGTGTCTTTGTCCTGGGAAAGTGATTAGAGCTTTAAAGGACAGTCCCCATGGAAAGAAGGATGGCATCAAATTTCCATGAAATTGGAAAATATAAGGATGAAGAGCTACAGGTCATCAGTCTGTGTGACCACATCTGCAATCATTGGTACTAACTGAGTTTCTCGCTGCAGGCGACTCCTTGCTGACTTCTTGCTCTGAGTGAGATTAGTATTCTGCAGAGTCTGTCACATGTACCTCTTCTGTGCATTGCTGCAATGCTTTGGGAAATATGCAGAGCATTGGGAAAAAACTGAGGTAGGCAAATGCAAACTACAAGTATTTACACACCATTGAGGTCCTTTTAATACATGTCTTCCTACCAATTTGTTGGGGAGTCAGAATTTTATTTTACTGGCTGTTTCAAAGGAATGTTGCAGGTTATGCATTATTTGCCCAATCTCTATTGTTAATAGTCATCGTCACAGTCATAGTCATATTTTATTGATCCCGGGGGAAAATTGTTTTTTGTTACAGTTGCGCCATAAATAATTAAATAGTAATAAAACCATAAATAGTTAAATAGTAATATGTAAATTATGCCAGTAAATTATGAAATAAGTCCAGGACCAGCCTATTGGCTCAGGGTGTCTGACCCTCCAAGGGAGGAGTTGTAAAGTTTGATGGCCACAGGCAGGAATGACTTCCTATGACGCTCTGTTTTGCATCTCAGTGGAATGAGTCTCTGGTTGAATGTACTCCTGTGCCCAACCAGTACATTATGTAGTGAATGGGAGGCGTTGTCCAAGATGGCACGCAACTTGGACAGCATCCTCTTTTCAGACACAACCGTCAGAGAGTCCAGTTCCATCCCCACAACATCACTGGCCTTACAAATGAGTTTGTTGATTCTGTTGGTGTCTGCCACCCTCAGCCTGCTGCCCCAGCACATGACAGCAAACATGATCACACTGGCCATCACAGACTCATAGAACATCCTTAGCATTGTCTGGCAGATGTTAAAGGACCTCAGTCTCCTCAGGAAATAGAGACAACTCTGACTCTTCTTGTAGACAGCCTCAGTGTTCTTTGACCAGTCCAGTTTATTGTGAATTCGTATCCCCAGGTATTTGTAATCCTCCACCATGTCCACACTGACACCCTGGATGGAAACAGGGGTCACCGGTACCTTAGCTCTCCTCAGGTCTACCACCAGCTCCTTAGTCTTTTTCACATTAAGCTGCAGATAATTCTGCTCACACTATGTGATAAAGTTTCCTACCGTAGCCCTGTACTCAGCCTCATCTCCCTTGCTGATGCATCCAACTATGGCAGAGTCATCCGAAAACTTCTGAAGATGACAAGACTCTGTGCAGTAGTTGAAGTCCGAGGTGTAAATGGTGAAGAGAAAGGGAGACAAGACAGTCCCCTGTGGACCCCAGTGCTGCTGATCACTCTGTCGGACACACAGTGTTTCAAGCACACGTACTGTGCAGAAATGCAGAATGCAGAAATCAGCATTGTGTATGTTTGTGATCATGTCATGCAGGAATGACACTGGAAAAATGTCAGCATCCAAAGACAGCAGCCTATCGGTCATAGTACGAATTGTCTTCCAGTGGAAGTGGTCACTTAGAAATTGGTGACAAAACTTATCAACAGCTGCCTGAGGAGTGATTTAGATCCATTCCAATTTGTCTACCATCACAGCAGGTGCCATTTTATTGGTTCTTCACTCAACCCTGGAACAACTGGACAATGAAGATGCTTACATCCGGATGCTATTCATTGACTGCAGCTCAGCACCCAACACTATCATCTCCTCAAAACTGATCAATAAGTTTCAAGACCTTGGCCTCAATGCCACCTTGTGCAACTGGATCCTCAATTTCCTCACTTGCAGACCCCAGTCTGTTCAGATTGACAACAACACCTTCTCTATAATTGTGATTGTGTAGCCAAGTTTCCATCAAACTCAATATGTAAGTTTGCTGATGACACAACAATTGTAGGCCGTATCTCGGGTAATGATGAGTTTGAGTACAGAGAGGAAATTAAGAACCTGGTGGCATAGTGCGAAGACAATAACCTATCCCTCAACGTCAGCAAGACGAAGGAATTGGTTGTTGACTTCAGAAGGAGTACCGGACCGCACGACCCAATTTACATCGGTGGTGCGCAAGTGGAACAGGTCCAAAGCTTTAAGTTCCTCGGGATCAATATCACAAATGACCTGACTAGGGCCAACCAAGCAGAGTTCACTGCCAAGAAGGCCTACCAGCGCCTTTACTTCCTGAGAAAACTAAAGAAATTTGGCCTGTCCCCTAAAACTCTCACTAATTTTTATAGATGCACCATAGAAAGCATTCTTCTAGGGTGCATCACAACCTGGTATGGAAGTTGTCCTGTCCAAGACCGAAAGAAGCTGCAGAAGATCGTGAATACAGCGCAGCACATCACACAAAGCAATCTTCCATCTGTGGACTCACTTTACACCACACGCTGTCGGAGCAGTGCTGCCAGGATAATCAAGGACACGACCCACCCAGCCAACAGACTTTTTGTCCCTCTTCCCTCTGGGAGAAGGTTCAGGAGCTTGAAGACTTGTACGGCCAGATTTGGGAACAGCTTCTTTCCAACTGTGATAAGACTGCTGAACGGATCCTGACCCGGATCTGGGCTGTACCCTCCAAATATCCGGACCTGCCTCTCGGTTTTTTTGCACTACCCTACTTCCCAGTTTTCTATTTTCTATTTATGAATTATAATTTAAATTTTTAATATTTACTATTGTAAACTATTTTTAATATTTAATATTTGTAATCCAGTGAGTGTGAAGCGCAGAATCGAATATTGCTGTGATGATTGTATGTTCTAGTACCAATTGTTTGGCGACAATAAAGTGTAAAGTATAATCACCAACAGCACAGGTACATCATAAGGCTATGTGCTTATCCTCCTGATCTATTCACTTTAACTTATGACTGTTAGGCTAAGTACGGCTCCAATGCCATATTTAAGTTTATAGATGGCACCATTGTAGTTGCCTAGATCAAAAGTTGTGACAAATCAGCATATAAGAGGGAGATTGAAATTCTGGCCGAACGAATGCCACAACAATCCCTGACTCAATGTTGGTAAGACCAAGGTGTTGAATTTTGACTATGGGAGGAGGAAACCAGAGGTCTATAAGCCAGTCCTCATCAGGCAATTCGAGGTGGGGAGGGACAGCAACTTTAAGTTCCTTGCTGTTGTCATTTCAGAGGATTTGTCCTGGGTCCTGCACGTAAGTGCCATTACAATGAAGGCACGGCAATGCATCTTCTTTCTTAGAAGTTTGTGAAAATTCAGCATGTCATCTAAAACTTTGACAAACTATAGATGTGTAATGAAGATTATACTGACTGGTTGCATCACAGTCTAGTATGGAACACTAGTACCCTTGAATCTAAAAACCTCCAAAAAGTAGTAAATACAGCCTATTCCATCACATGTGAAGCCCTTCCCACTGTCACAGGAAAGCAGCATCCATCTCATCAAGGATCTCCATCATCCAGGTCATACTCTCTTCTTACTGCTGTCATCAGGAAGGAGATACAGGAGTCTTAGGTCCCACACCACCAGCTTCAGAAACAGTTATTACCCTTCAACCATCTGACTCTTGAACCAGAGTGGATAACTTCACTCACTGAAGCAAATCTACACCTTCTCCTCACCTGCCTATCACCTCTTCCTGGTACCCCTCCTCCTTCTCTTTCTCGCTGGTCTATAAACCTCTTCTATCAGATCCTTTCTCTGTCCTTTGCCTTTCCTATCTCCCAGCTTTTTACTTCGTCACCTGTCCCACATAAACCTGGCTTTACCTATCACCTCCCAGCTTGTCCTCCTTCCCCTCCCCACACTTTCTTATTCTGACATTTCCTCCTTTCCTTTCCAATCCTGATGAAAGATCTCAGCCCTAAACATCAACTGTTCATTAATTTCCATTGATGCTGCATGACCAGCTGAGTTCCTCCAACATTTTGTTTGTGTTACTTTGAAAATATGTTTTACAGTCCTTGAGAATGGTATCACAGTGAATTGAGGTGGATTTTGTTGCAGTGGAGACACAGAGCTCTCTACAGAAACAATATTTTTCCATAATTCAGCAGCTGAGGAAAGAAGACAAGAGTTTTGAATAAATCATAATTTGAGGTTGGGTATCAGTATGGTGGTACAGCATTTGCGAAGCACAGAGTAAATGTTGCAGACTCACATCTTCAAGGAGATGGAGTCAGAACTGCCTTTGGGTGCTGTCTATATACAATGTGGAGGCTCTCTCACAACTAGAAGAGTTCATGCTGGTGCTCTGACATTCTAAGGATATGCTAAAAGGTCAATTGGCTACTGTTAGATCATAGAACCACAAAACATAGAGGGGAAAGTCCTCAGTCTCAGAACAGAAGGACGTCTGTTTAGGACAGAAATGAGGAGGTTGAGAGGTCTAATGGACTAATTCTGCTTCTATGTCTAATGGCATGAAATAGTTTGATTAGCTGTGTGGAAACTATCAGCAACATACCATTCTATTAATTTCTTGCACTATATATTCAATGACACTCATTCTACATATGACCTTAGAGGGAAGCAGAAAGGAGTTTTAATTAAATCATAATTTGAGGTTTATATTGTTGGTCAGTATGGTGGTACAGTAGTGGCCAAGTACAGACTAAATGCTGCTGCCTCAGACCTTCAAGGACTGAGATTCAGTCCTGATTTTGGGTGTTGTCTCTATGCAGTTTCTCCATTTATTCACAAACAGATTAAAGCAGGGGATTCCAACCTTTTTTTCATGTCATGGAACAATATCATTAGGCAAATTGTCTGTGGACCCCAGACTGGGAACTCCTGGATTAGAGTGTTTTCTCTTGAAGTAAGAAACAGAGGAAACAACTCACAATTATGCAATGGTTTCTTCTACTCTGGAGAGTGAAGCAGTAAAATATCTTCCAGTTCACAAATCCAGGCATAGATGCTATTACTAGCAGCTCAAGACAAGTCACTTGAGAATATTGATTGCTCACTCTCTGTTGGATCCATTTGGGAGTGATTACACTCAAATCTCAGTTGTCACAAGACCAACCATGAGCTGTGTCACACAGTGATGAACCTTTAACTAACTGGTGTGACAAACACCACCAGAGAATGTTTAAAAGCATCCAGACGCATTAGTGTTGAGTACTGATGTTACGTTCACAGTCCCAACTTAAATTTATATATGGCATCCAATGCAGTGAAAGTGTTTTAAAAAAATGAATTCAGAGACAAACAGATGGATGGAATTAGAAAAGGATTTCTAGAAAATGAGGCATAACCATCATTAGTGGGTCAAAGGTGGGACAGGTCTGAGCAAATGGGGACAGTCACTGATCAAAGGGCTAGAGTGGAAGATAGGAGTTTGAGGCTTATATTACATGGAATTAGGGGTTAGGTATGGGTAAGGGACTCATTAACTATTAGAAGATGGAAGGTTGGAATAAATGGGTGTTTCTCTGGTTGACACTCAGTGATGAGCAGAGTGCTGCAGGGGTTGGTGCTGGGCCTGTAATAAATATTAATGATTTGGAAGAGGGATGTTTCCTAATGATACTAAATGTGTACAGAAATTGTAGCATGCTGTTGTGTAGAGGATTTCTTATTCTTGTGGGCTAATGTCTTTCCTGACAAGGGGGATGACAGTGCCTGGTCAGTGAGACTTGTGGCTGTGAAAACAATCTCCTGTTCTGTGGTGGTTGTACGAGTTGACTCAGAGATGGCAGGAGGTGCTTCTGAGAGCTCTGGACACCTTTCTTCTTTTCTTTGTCTGGATAAATTTCAATCCTTTTCTTTCTCATGGTCCTTCTCTTTTTCACACCATTCTCTTTCTCATTCACATTCTTTCACTCCATCTCTTCCCTCCCTTTTCCTGTTAGTCTATGCAACTTAATCTTGGGAAGGTCCATTTAGTTCACTTTATTCTGTTATTAATCCTTCTATTGCTCTGTTTATGATCTGATCTCTCCTCTTGGTTTCCTCATCCACAACATCTGATCAATCCTCTATTTTCTCCATTGACTCCTCTTTTTTCGCTATCCATTCATCCAGCTGAACTTTGGTCTTTGCATATATGTTCACAAGCAGTTTTTTGTCTCCTACTCAAAGTTTAGGCAGTAATGTTAATGCACGCAGAGTAGATTCTGGTTCTTTATATTCACAAAAGAAGAATGCTTGCAACTTTTCTGAAGCTCCTTGAACTTTCGCCCAGCTTATATCCAAGCCACATTTCGCAAGTAACTACCTGATTAACAGATCAGAAGATTTCTCTGATGTGTTACTTATGAAAACTGTTGTAGTCAGACCACTGTATTCAACATTTTCACACTTCCTCTGAGGAGCACATTCCTTCCTTGGTCCAATATGCTTTCGAACCAGAGCACAGAGGTTGGCACCAATACTTTTTTGTCCTCTGTTGGGCAATGGTTCATGCTGTTCAGCACAAAGTCAATTGTGTTATTATTCAGTACATTTCTTAATTCACTTTCAGTTGGCTTCAATGTAGGGGATGTGGCATACAAATTGTGGATGGATCCCCAATCAAGTTGTTATTGTCTCACCTACTCACACTCCCATAATGCTGAGCCCCCTTCTTTTACCACATACAAGCTCAATGTGGCTTGTTGTTTGTTGTATTTCACTGTTATGGATGCCATTCCCACAGGCGTTATTATTTCTCCAGTATAAATTCTTAGTTAGATATCTGTAGGCTTCAGTTTAGTACCTTTGAAATGTCTTTCAAACTCATTTTGTTGAATGACTGTAACAGGCGATACAGTGTTCAATTCTATTTTAATTAATTTGCCGTTCACTTCTCGTGAAAGCCATATTGCTTGCGTATTGTTAATTTTCATACTATAAATCTCAGTCCTGTGTTACTCTCATTATGATCAGATTTTTCATTACAGCATGCAGATTAGTGCTCTTTTTGAAACTGTAACTTGATATTTTATCATTTTTTCTTCTCTGTGCAGTCCATTTATTTTTGTCCGCCTGACACACACTTTGTATGTGTCCTATTTTGCTGCATTTTCTCCAAGTTTTGTCTTTAAATCTGCATTTGTATGGTGTATGTGAGCCCCTGCCACAATGGTAACACAATTTGTGCTACCTTTAACTGGCCAAGCCGGTTTCTGTTTAAACTTTGCAATTTTGTTCACACTCGCTTTCTTTCCTGACTGCAACTCAATTGTGTCTCTGTCTGCTGTTTCCATTGATACAGCACTTTCAACTGCTCTTTTAAATGTACATTGTGCTCAGTTACGAGTAATTTTCGAATGCTTTCTTTTAACATTCCACAAACTAAGCAATCTCTTCGAGTTTCATTAAGCCCATTACTGAACTGACAATGCTCAGACAATCTCTTCAATTCATCTATGTATGCTGAAATTGACTCCCCTTCATTTTGATTCTGCCTAAGAAACCTACAGTATTCAACAATGGCTTCAGTTCTAAATGTTCCTGCATCACTTTCATTATCAGGAAAGCTCATTACTGGAGGCTTAGTTGGAGCAGTCAAATTTTGAAGCAAACTGTATGCTTTTAAACCCAATGACACTCTCTTCTCAATGGCTATTTCATTTGCTTCAAAATACTGTTTTTTTCAGTATATTGTTTATAGCTCAGTATACATGAGTCAATTACCCACTGAGTAATCAAACACTTCAGTCTTTCAGAAGTTGCCAGCCATTTCTGCTACTTTAAATAATTATTATCACCTGATACTCAATCTTTATAGACCCGTAACAACTTCCATTTTCTGACTTTTTTATTAAAACTCAATCGTGCCTTCCCTTCCTCATCCTTCGCTGCACTTGCTTTTAGTTCGAAAATCTCGCTGCACTTTAAAAGATCATCTCTGGTTCATTTTAAAAATACCTTATCACCAGTGTTATGTTTTGTAATTTCAAAACATTAAATTAATTCAAATGAAGACATAGGAGTCCAAAAGTATGTCTAACTGTGGATTTGCTTTCAACGTGGTAACATGGTGATGTATGCAAGTAACATTTTTACATATAACCCGTAATTACTTATTTTAACAAGCAAGAATGCTTAATCAACCGATATATGAATGCAATTACTCAAATATTATTGAAATATCAAACACATAACAGTAGTGAATCTGTAGACTTCTTTTGCCAAGGAAGCAGTCAATACTAACTCATTAATTATATCTAAGATGCAGTTAGATAGTGTTTTCCATCACAGGGAATTACGGGTTCTGGAGAAATGGCAGGTGGGTAGAGTTGAGTCCACCCAACTGCCAAAGTCTTATTGAGTGGCAGAGCAGGTCTATTTCTGCTCCTGTTTCCTATGTTTTTATGTTTTTAATGATGAATGCAGTACTCCAGCTGAGGTCTGACCAATGCGCACATGAAATGCTGGAAGAACTCAGCAGGTCAGGTAGTATCAATGGAAGAGTGAAAAACAGACAAAGTTTTTGGCTAAGACACTTCATCAGGACTGGGAAGGAAGGGTGCAAAAGCCAGAATAAGAAGGTGGGAGGAGTGGAAAGAACAGGACCAGATGAATGGAAAGGTGGATTCATGGGTGAGGAACAATGAAGTGAGAAGCTGAATTTGAGCATTACCTCTTTGCTCTTGCTCTGAATGTTCTAATAAATGAAGATCAGCATCACATACTGTATGCATTTTAACCATGCTACATTGTTGCCTTTAAGACTCTTTGAACTTGTTTGACACAGACCCGCTGTTCAATAGAACTCCTTAGGACCCAACCAATTCATGATGCTTTTACCAACCTCATTAATAGTCCTAAAAAGCATCATCTCATAGTTATCAAGATTAAACTCCATCTGCCATTTCTCAGGCCCTACACCACCACATCAAAATCACCATGTACCTTAATTCTACCCTCCACACTATCAGCAACTCCATAATCTTCATGATATCTACAAACTTACTGATCTTGCCTCGCATATCCACATCCAAAAACAACCATGTACAGTATATTAGAAACAGCACACAGCCTTGTGGGACACCACTAGCCAAAGGTATCCAATCACAAACCTAAACCTCTATCATTACCCTCTGTCTCCTATTGCTAAGGCAGCTTTGGGTCCAATTTTCCAAGTTGGCTTGGATTACATATGCCCCAAGCTTCTGAAGCCACCTCCTATGCGGGTCAATATTAAAAGCCTTACTAAAGTCCATGTAAATCACATCTACTACCCTGCCCTCATCAATATACTTTGTTAGCTCTTCAATCAGATTGGTCAGATAAGATCTGCCCTTAACAACAACACACTGGTAGATCCCTGCTTTTCCAAGTGACAATTAATTCTCTCCCTGATGTGTTTTTTCCCCCAGATAATTTCTCTTATATGGGTCAGTGCAAGGAAAAGTAGTTCTGAGCAACTGAGTGAAAATAGGCTACAGGACAAATATGTGGAGGAATGGAATTCATGGTATTGCTCTGAGAATTGGCTGAAAGGTCTCCTTCTATTTCAGAGGAAAATATAAAAATATCAAGAATGAGAAATATTTCAGCAGCTAAATTAGGACTTGAACTCGTGCCTCATGCTCTCAGCATTAACTATAGTGTGTGGTGTAATTTAACAACTGTGGTTTGGTAGCACACATTTGAGCAAAACCGGGATGTCGTAGAGGGTGATAATTAGAAAACCTGCTCAGAGGGCATTGCAATACCTTAGTGTGAAATGATGAAGGAGTTTAGTGGAAGGCAAACTTGTAGGAGGGACACGGACCAGATGTTTTATTTTGTAAGAAGGAAGTTATCTTTGTAATGGAAAGGCTAAATGCTGGAATCATAAATTAAAGTTAAATATGCAACCAGAATTGCCAACAATCAGCCAAAGGGCAGGTAGCATTATGTATTCAGTATGAATGTTCAGCAGTTTAGTCTGTCCTAGGTCTTTACAAATAACTTCCCCAGCAAAACATCTCCTTGAAAGGAAGAACAACAGGACAAACAATAGGAATTCTGCAGATGCTGGAAATTCAAGCAACTTTGATGTGTGTTCCTTGAAAGGAAGGGCGATTTGAATGTCTGGAACTCTGGCTGTGTATAAAAACGTAGGCTACTGAGTCATACAAGGACTCTATAAAGGTCTTGGGAGTGGCGGTTTGGATTTCCATTCAAGGATAAAGATTGTTTCATGTCATTTCCAGCACAAAATATAAAGAAGAACAAAATAATTGTTACTCTGGATCTGATGCAACACAAAGAATAACACAATAGATTAAAGAACATAATAATAAAAAATACAGATACATAATATTGCTTATATACATAGGTTGATTGTATACACATAAAATGAGGCTAGGCACAAGATTCCCTATACATAAGTTAACTTTGACAGAAATGATAAAGTAGAGGCGGGGGGTGGTTGGGGGCATTGATCAGTCCTACTGCTTGGTTAAAGGGGTTAACATATGAGGCACATTTGGCAACTTTAGGTCTGTAAACACAAAATAATCTGCAGATGCTGTGAAAGATCAAAGCAACACTTTCAGTACGCTGGATGAACTCAGCAGGTCAGGCAGCATCAGTCAGAAATGATGAGTCGACGTTTCAGGCCGGAACCCTTCGTCAGGACTGAAGAATGAAAGATGGGGAAGGATTTGAAGAATGCTTGTAGCGTCAGTTGATAGACCAGTAATTTAAAAGACAAAGGGGTGGGGGAGGGGAAGCATTGATGTCATAGCCCTGAAAACAATGGGTGTTAGAAGAAGGAGGCGGAACCATGAGGGAGCTGGGGGAGGGGGCAGAGTGAAATAGGGATAGGGGAAGGTGGGGGGGAGGGAATTGCTGGAAGTTGGAGAATTCTATTTTCATACCAAGGGGCTGGAGACTACCTAGACAGTATATGAGGTGTTGCTCCTCCAACCTGAGTTTAGCCTCATCATGGCAGTAGAGGAGGCCATGAATGGACATATCTGAATGAGAATGTGAAGCAGAGTTGAAGTGGGTGTCTACTGGGAGATCCTGTCTGTTGTGGCGGACAGAGTGGAGGTGCTTGACGAAGTGGTCCCCCAATCTGCGTCGGGTTTCACTGATGTAGAGGAGGCTGCACCAGGAGCACCGGATGCAATAGATGACCCCAACAGACTGACAAGTGAAGTGTTGTCTCACCTGGAAGGACTGTTTGGGGCCCTGAATGGTTGCAAAAGATGAGGTGTAGGGACAGGTGTAGCACTTACGCTTACAGGGATAAGTGCTGGGTGGGAGATCAGTGGGGATGGACATGTGGATAAGGGAGTCACGGAGGGACCGATCCCTGCGGAAAGCGGAGAGGGGTGGAGAACGAAAGATGTGCTTAGTGGTGGGGTGAGTCTGTTGGGGTCATCTATTGCATCCGGTGCTCCCGGTGCGGCCTCCTCTACATCGGTGAAACCCGATGCAGATTGGGAGACCGCTTCGTCGAGATCCTCCGCTCCTTCCGCCAAAACAGACAGGATCTCCCAGTAGCCACCCACTTCAACTCTGCTTCCCATTCCCATTCAGATATGTCCATATATGGTCTCCTTTACTGCCATGATGAGGCTAAACTCAAGTTGGAGGAGCAACACCTCATATACCGTCTAGGTAGTCTCCAGCCCCTTGGTATGAACATAGAATTCTCCAACTTCCGGTAATTCTCTCCCCCTTCCTTCCTCTATCCCTATTTCACTCTGCCCCCTCCCCCAGCTCCCTCATGGTTCCGCCTCCTTCTTCTACCACCCATTGTTTTCAGGGCTATGACGTCAATGCTTCCCCTCCCCCACCGCTTTGTCTTTCAAATTACTGGTCTATCAACTGACGCTATAGGCATTCTTCAAATCCTTCCCCATCTTTCAATCTTCAGTCCTGACGAAGGGTTCCGGCCCGAACGTGGATTCATCGTTTCTGACTGATGTTGCCCGACCTGCTCAGTTCATCCAACTTTAGGTCTGTACTCACTGGAACTTAGAAGAATGCAGGGGGATCTCATTGAAACCTACCAAATGTTGAAAGGACGAGATAGGGTGGATATGGAGAGGGTATTTCCTGCGGTGATGGTATTCAGAACAAGAGAGCACAGCTTCAAAATTGAGGGGCAACCTGTTAGAACAGAGGTAAGGAGAAATTTTTTTAGCCAGAGAGTGGCGAATCTGTGGAATGCTTTGCCACAGACTGCAGGCGAGGCCAAATCTGTGGGTATATTTAAGACGGAAGTTGATAGTTTCCTGATCGGTCAGAGCATCAAAGGTTATGGCGAGAAGGCAGGTGGGATTGAGTGGATCCAGGATCAGCCATGATGGAATGTTGGAGCAGGATTGATGGGCGGAATGGCCTATTTCTCCTCCTGTGTCTTATGGTCTTGTGTAGAATGGACAGATACATGATACTGTCCTCTCCCAAGTTCAGTCCATCTCATTGTAATGTTATCAGTCTCCTTCATAAACCACAAAGCAAGCTTTGATTCATTTTGGAGAGCATCATTTAAATTCTCAGTTATTCTCATTTATTGCTTTTGAGTGTACAGAACCTGGAACATCAGCAGAATTCCCAACAGTACAAGCAAAATGACAGCTAGTGCTTCTGCCACCTGATCTCAGATGTTATCAACGTGAAACTTGCACATTTTTCCTGCACCTGTGTAAGTTTGTTAATTAATGATAGACATTAATTACAGATGCAACAATAAAGTACTATCAAGAAAAATTTTAAAAATATTTATCTGCATTTACCTTTTCAATGAAGATCAGCAATTCCAATCAATACTTATATCAACCATCTTAGCATAAAACTGAGGGCTGAATGACTCAGAACTTTTGCAGTGCACTGCTGGACTTGGTACTGAGTCCAGTAGTAGAGCAGTACATTACTTGAACAAATGTTTGACTTCCATCTTGTCTCTGGCCTTCATGTTTCAATGTACTCTCCTGGAAGTCAGAAATAAGCCACCTGCCAACAGGTCATTGCCTGTGGATCAGACAACAGAAGGTAACCAACAGATTTATGGCCCTTTCCATTACCCTTTTCAATTAGTTTTATATATCCACTGCATTTTTGTAATTTGTATACAAGGACCCCTAAATCTCTTAGGAATCTGCGTCACTTACATTCTTTAATTTTAGTAATGGATAATTCTATCCCAATGGATTGGCTCACACTTATCTTTGTGAAATCTATCAGCTTTTGGTTCATAGAAATGAAGTTCTCTAACATATTATTCATAAAAATATGAGTAAATGGGTCTGCAGCATGGATCTGTGTGGGGCTTACTTGACAATTCCTTCCAAAGAGTGCATTTACAATTTCCCAACTTTCTGTTGCCTACCATTCATCCAGTTTCTGAACTAAACAAGTAACACGCCTTCTTTTGATAAACACCTGTGCTCCATCTGCTATGGCAATCTGGAACTCTCAGTCGCCAGCTACTTTAATTCTCCCCTCCTTCCCCAATTCCTATACTGACATGTCTATCCTCAGCCTTTTTCAGTGCTGGGTTGAGGTAAAATGCTGAACACTGAATTCTCCATTTTCAGGTAAGTTGCACCCTCTCGGTTCCTATTTGTTCTCCTCCTAATCTGCCCAGCTCCCACAATATCCACTCCAGCTCCCTATCACTCTGTTTCATTCTCTTCCTCCACCTGCTCCATCTGCCCATCGCCCACACACACTCCTTGCACTCATTCCCCTCCACCCCCCCCCACTGTTCCCATCTGTCCACCCCACCTTCTTCTCCTAACAGATACATCATCTGCCTATCCACCCCTCCTCACCTGGATCCACTGATGGATTTCTGGCTCCTAATTCACTCCTCCTTTAACTTTTTGTACTGGCCACCTCAATTCTCTCATTCAGACCAGGTGAAGGGTCTCAATCTGAAACAGCGAATGTTCGTTTTCCTTCCATAGATAATGCCTGACCAGCTGAATTTTGTTTGTTGCTTCAGAATCTGGCATCTGTAGTCTCTTGTGTTTCCAACAGTTCTTTAATTCAATCTCTAAATGGTCAGTCACACTCTCCTTAATTATAGAACTTTGCTCCAATCCTAACTCAATGATAAATTCAGGTAAGGCAAACATTCTCAGGTTCAGACAGGATCGAGTAGCCAGGAATATCCAATTTCAAGAAAATATTTATGGAAACTCTTTGTTTGGTAACAGACTGATGAGATGTCATAATTTACAAGGACTTCTCGCACGTGACAATTTGGAGGTTCTGTTACTGCAGGCCAAGTGTAGGGGTACTAATTTGCAAAGTTTCCTGCAGCTGGATTGTTTCCTTATTTTACACTTGTATGATGGATGCAAGCTATTTTACATGCTTTACTTATTATTAATAAAAATGGCCCTGAAAAATAATTTCAGGCAATACATCGTTCAGGGAACCCAAATAAGATACATACCTTTGGAGCATGTACTGCATATGCATGCAGATTCTTTGTGAGATTTTAGACTGGATAAGAATAAAGTTCAAAGTTCAAAGTGAATTTATTATCAAAGTCACCATATCAAACCCTGAGATTCATTTTCTTGCAGCCATACTCAATAAATCTATCATAGAGTAATAGCCATAATAGAAACAATGAAAGAGCGCACCAACTTGTACATAGCTAAGGTAAGCTTGTATGTGACTGGAGTGGAGTCTGCAGGTGATGTGTTTCAATACTTGTGCTTCCAAACAAGAGGCAGATTATGTTTGGGAGTTGCAGTCAAAAGAACTTTGGTGATTTTTGTATATGGTTCACTTATGAACAAACTATACATACTTTGCCTCAGTATATTTATAGGGTTGCTGATTTCACTATTTTATGGTAGATTGTACTAACCTGAAATGAGCAAACCTTTGAAATATTGGCATGATGAAACAATGGATGCCTTGTTTTTATGTAGCATCATTACGGTATTTGAAAATGCTACACATGAAGATGATCAACATTCAGGTTATCATCTCCGTCTAAGGATAATGTAATCCAGGTTAACTAAAGCCAAAAGATGTAATGTTAGAACACGTCACCTGTGGAGGGATGAAAATGAGGTTTATCAGATTTTTTTTAAAAGAGACCTTGAAAAAAGTTATGCGAGAATGTGATGTGACTGATGCAGGTGTGGACAAGCAATGGAAACACAGCAAACTATAGCAACTAACTAAAGATACGAACTGGTAAAAGTGGAATTAGTAGTTAGTGTCTCTTCCTACTTACTGAAAAAATCTTTAGGGTGAGACCCCTGGAGGAGAGATGATAGCGATAAAACATTTTTTGAAGTTTCCGCTATAATAAGCATCAACTATAGTGAGATGATGGCAGCAGAAAGTAGCGACCAAGATCTCTACCGCGTAACCAGGAACTAGTTCTGTTAAACGTTAGCAAGGGATTTGGTGAGTTAAAACACTTTTATACTTTCGAGTGTATAACTTCTGTGTGAAACGTTTTCAGTAGTGTTGCAACTGAGAAACTTTGGAAATGACAATGTGATATTGAGTTATTTTGAAATAGAAAATAGAATGTGTATAAGAACTAATGGACTGTAATTCTGTTGTGTACAGGTCAGGTTTTTTAATGTGTAAATATTGTGAATTCACTTTTCATGGGTGACCCACTATTTCATCCTACCAACCAAGAAACAAGATGGCGAGCAACCCAAGTTCGAAGAACCAGTGCAGAAATGAAATGTTTAATGATGTAGAGGATTTAATACAGTTGGATGTGTAAGTTTATTTCCATTTGAAGAATCTGAATTAGATTTTCTGGAAGAACTGATTATTTTTGCAAAGACTTTGTTAAGTTACTGAATGAGATTTACTTTGTTTAAATGTTGTGATGTTGGAGAATTTGTCGTGAAAGGATTTAAACTGTATATATATATTTTTGGGTAATTGAATTTGAATTTGTAGACCTATTGACCTGTAACTGAAACTAAGGCTAACCATAATACTTAAAAATTAGGAATTCAATTAGTTTCCTAACTAACTAGTGTTAAGCAGAAAGGCAAATGTTAGTCTGCAAATCTTTAAATAGGGAATAATACTGGATCTAATTAGTTAGAAAAATTGGAGTAATAAAGGTTATTCTAATGAATCTCACTGATTCTAACTAAAAAGGAAGTAGGGTTTCATTGGTATCCAAGATTTAAAACAGAATGTTGGAATTTTGAATTGTGCTTACCCACGTAAATATTTTGTATATATGCTATTTTTAATAAACAAAACTTACCTCCAGAGATGTGTGTTTTCTATTCACTGCCTCCTTCTGATACCTAGAGCTTTTGATGGCCCACTAGCACCTAGTGTGGTACTATGTAATTTAATTTTCTCATAAAGAGTGCAGTGACCAGTCACATAAGACAAGCACTACACAGTTGTTACAGTAACATTTGTGCATCTTTTGGCTCCTTGTTGATCAATGCCACAGTTTTAAAATTGTCTTCATTTTTTCGGATTCCTCTGTGCTGTCTCTGCTCCCTGTCTCTGCAATCTCCTGCAGCCTTGCTGGTTATGATATCTCATATATCCTGGATGCTACTCCATCATTGGCGCAATCTATTCAGCTGACGTGTCATAAGCACAGATATTCCATCCCTATACATCTCCTATCACTTTTCTTGGCTTTGTTTCCTTAAATCAGAGGTTCCCAACCTTTTTTATGTCATGGATACCTACCACTGACTAAGGGGTCCGTGGACTCCAGATTGGAAATAACCACTTTAAAGTCTACTCTTTTGACCAAACGGGTCTTCACATAGACTGATGTCCAGTCTTAATTAGTATGTTCCTGGAAAGAACCTTGGGATGTTTTGCAATATTAAAAATGCTACCATATATATATGTAAATTATTGATACATCATTGTTTATATTACTATAAATTATTTGCTTCATGATGATGCATATCTTGAATTTGCAAAAGGTATGATATATAAAGTATTTTTTCTATTAAGGAAAGCATCTCATGAAGGTGATAAACGTGTCTGCAATAAAAAGACACATCATCATTCCCATTTATAATTTTAATGGATACAAATATCCATAGCATCAAACCTGCTCTCAATATTTTATATCCTATGGATGTTTGATAGCAGGATGAATTGGAATGATATATTTTTCATTTCCTTTGTTCCTACTGAGGTATAAAATTGCTGTGTCATTCCAGTTCCATTCAATTGCTGTACAATCTCTGCACAGCTCTCCACTACACATTGTGAGTTCTGACACTCTAGCTTTACTCCTGTCTATCAGAAAACCTCATTGCAGCTGGAGACTGCAGATTGGAGTCTAATTTGTGAAATTGATGCTCACTAGTCAGTGAGGGTAGTTTCATTTCTATTTTTTGTAACAACAAGCTGTGAAGGTATGTTGAAAATAAATAACATATTTTTCTTCAATAATCTAATCCTTTCATTTAATATTTAATTTCATCACAATAAATTGAACTTCCCTGACTTTCATATGCCCATAACTTGATGATTATATTGACATTCACTGCTGGTCAGTGCATTAAACAAATTCAGAAATTTCTTTTACAGTTACAGTAAGGCTAATTTTAAAGTACACACAATGGCCATTTTATTAGTTAGACATGTATACCTGCTCGTTAGTGCAAAAATCTAATCAGCCAATCTCAGTGCTCAGAAGCATGCAGACATGGTCAAGGGGTTCAGTTGTTGTTCAGACCAAACATCAGAATGGAAAAGAAACTTTGACTGTGCAGTGATTGTTAGTACTAGGAGGGGTGGTTTTGAGTATCTCTGAAATTGCTGATTTCCTGGGATTTCATGGACAACAGTCTCTAGAGTTTACAGATAATGGTGAGAAAAACAAAAAAAAAATTCCAGTGAACAACATTTCTGTGGGCAAATATACCTTGTTAATTAGTGAGATCAGAGGAGAACGGCCAGAGTGGTTCAAGCTGTCAGGAAGGTGACAATCACACAAAAGCTACACGTTACAACAGTGGTGTGCAGAATAGCATTTCTGAATGTACAACACTTCAAAACTTGAATTGGATAGGCTACAGCAGCAGAAGACTGTGGGCATACACTCAGTGGCCACTTTATTAGGTACACCCTGTACACTGAGTGTAGTTCAGCTAAATACACAAGAAAATAAATATTCTGCAGTTGTTATCCAAGTTGTGCAGCTAAACCAATACCCTCATAAAAAATGACACCCTGCCTTTAGCCTTCCATTATTTTAGGAATTTTCAGTATTTCTCCATAAGACTCCCAAAAGGGAAGTTAATTCAATTAAGTGACACTTAGTAATGTATTGTTATTGACTGGCAATCAAGCTCACTAACTCCAAAATAATAACTATTTCAGTCTGGGAGTCTCAGTCCCACTTTGATTTAAGTAGATGCCCAAATGATAATCCTGTCTCACGCTCATATTCCAAATGCCATTTCCCTGGCTACATTGGTATCAGCTCATATATTTAGCATTATTGAAGCAAAAATGATTTGAGCTGAAGGAGGTAAGGGAAAGTCTAACAAATGATATCTATTATCAGATGTTCACTTGCAGTTGATTGCTTTCCATTCAATATCTTCCAACAAACCCTGTGGAGGAAAGGATCAAATCTATGTTTCTATCACTATAAGGCAGAGTAAATTCATTTATATATACATGAAGTCCTATTTGTGAATGTTGTGTATCTTTTTAATGTAATTTTGAAATATGTTCAGCAATGCTTTCCCTTAAATATTCTAAATCTTGACATTTCAACTCCATTGCATATTGGCTGGAGATGTTTCTTTGGCAAAATATAAACAATTCATTAAAAATCTTTAGGCTTATTTCCCAAATACTTCAGCACTTTGTTCAACACTTGTTTTTATCGCAGGCCATTTTTTTCCACATCAAATACATTTTTTCTCCTATAATCTTATTAAAATCATCCCTTGGGCAAGATATCATTTCTAACATGGGTGAAAGCAGAATGTCACATTAACTTAAAAGCTTTCTATTCCTACAGATGGTTATATTACAAAGGATTGCTCTACATAAACAGGACTTTCATAGTCCTCAATTATAAACAAGTGAATTAAGGGCCTGCTTTATCAGTACCTCTTTAAAATAAAATACAACTGGATATTCCCTATTTTTCTGTACTCATTGCTCAACAGTGAAGACAGCAGCAGCGACTAACAGTGATGTCCTGCGGACAGTTCACGAAACTACTTCTTATCCTTCTTCTATTAAATATGCGTCCATTTCTAAACAATGTATGATTGCAGCCTGTCATTTACATTTTGATAACGTGCTCTTGGGCCTACAGAGTGATCTGGAGCTTTTGCTATCTCTGAGGGAATTCAGCCAGGGCCGGATTAAGCTAGTGCAGAGCCTGTAGCATATGTTACACAGGGGCCCTAAATTTTAAAAAATGCACGTAAGTATTAAAACATAAATTTTTTACTTGCAAAGTAAAGTAATTCAGTTTTTTCATTTGCTATACAGCCAGATAATACGGCAAATGTCTGACGCTTCAGTACTAGTATTACTTACATGTAGGTATCAATTTCAAATGTCAGAAGTAACAAAACTACAATTTAAAAGTTAGATTTTCTAGATTTAGCATGAGCAAATTTGTTGATGATACTGGAAGTATCTATTTCATGCAGAAGTTCATGTTCAATGCTCATTAGAGTGAGATTGTTCAATCTGTTTTGACCCATGGTGCTCCTTAGTTTATTTTTAATCCTTTTCAGTTTTGAAAATGAGGAATCATGAACTGGGAAGCATAAAGCTGTTGAGTCGCACATCCCTTGTCGCAGGCTCACGGCGGTGCCACTGGACGGTGTGGCGTAACAACGCACGCTGCAGCGGCTTGGGAGTATGGAGATAGCACAAAGGTCACCACGACACAGCAAGGAGCCAACACACGCCTGCACACACATACTGTACCATGCAGCATGCAGCTCCCCTAACATGAAAACAACAGCATTGCCAGATTGTTGTTATTGTGGCGTGGATGAAATCACAGAGCGTTGCATTACCACTAGGTACAAGGCAGTTTCTTTATACAACAAAACAAGGTTGCAGCAGGCAGAGACCCCTGGCAGAACAGGTCTAACCTCCTTGTGATTGAGGCTTGATATTTATTTGCTAAACACAAAGGACAGTTCATAGTTACAAGTATAGACAATTCTTTGAAGTTTTCACGTCTTTTGATTAAATTCATTCTTCCGGCGCCAGTGCGCCTAAGCTGGTGCCCAAGTTAAAATCGATAATACATTATTTGGTATGCTACGTGCTAACATAGAGGACAATTCATATTCAAAAAGCATAGATATGGTGTCTTCGCAACTACCTGTAAATTTAGCATTCTTGTCTCAGAGGTGCCAGAGATGCATTATTGCAAATGAAACTGGGTTCACAGCTTTTAGGAATTGCATTGTTATGAACTCAATCCACAGTACTTTGTCAAAGAGCAGAAGACTGATGGCTGAAGTCATTTACTTAAGTGTAAATGAATTGTCTACCCAAAACTCACTCTAACAGTCGTGAGAATATGGTGAGATGGCGATATGGCGATTTCACCAGACTGCAGCTTGCAAGCGTTTAGTGCAGGCGGGGCCCTCGAAAATGCGGGGCCTGTAGCATATGCTACTTTTGCTACTAGGTTAATCCGGTCCTGAATTCAGCGTGGTTGAGAATGGACTGTGCGGCCTCATACCACGGCTTACACCCTTGATCGGCTCTGTTACTCGGCGATCTTGCTGACTGAAGCATCAAGCAAGATTGGAATCGATGAGGACAAGAGCTGAAGCTAAGCAGGTGTTCAACACTGCCTGCCTGTGTTTGATTGGGTTCCCCATCGGTCTCACACACATCGCCATCTGAGGAAGGTGCAGGAGTTCTGGGACTTGGGCAAAGATTGATCAGCACAGCTTTTGGATTGGACTCATTTTTAGAAGACTCTGCAGTTCATGTTATATGTGTTTCTGGTTACTGGAAATGTTGACTATACCTCTTCCTAAAGATGCTGTCTGGCCTGCTGCGTTCACCAGCAATTTTTATGTGTGTTGTTTGAAATTCCAGCATCTGCAGATTTCCTCGTGTTTGACTCTTTTTTTATTGTTACTTTGTGTGACTTTAATCAGGGCATTTTGACGTGGACTGGCTCTGTGACCCGCTGTCGACACCGCACTAAACTGAACATTCCTAGACTGTTTGATGTTTAATAATCTTCGCGTTATTCATTCATTTATTGCTGTTTGCACATTTTGTTCTTTTTTCTCATGTGTTTTGTGTTTTATATTTTCTTTGAATGGGTTCCATGGTGCTTTTTTGCTTCATGGCTGCCTGCAGGAAGATGAATTTCACGGTTGTATACTGCAGCCATACTTTGATAATAAATGTACTTTGATCTTTGATCTTTTGATCTTTGAACAACCACCTTGACACATACCAGAATTATTCCCACAAAATTACTGAAAGCCAACTTAGTTTTCAAATATTATATCCTTCCCACTTTTGGCTACCTGCACTTCTATCTGGAGCCTTATTAGAAATGCAAAAACTAGGGCTTTAATGTTTTGGCAACAGGGGACTCCGGATAACCTAGTTCCTGGGGCTCCCTTGTGGCTATGTATGGAGTCCAACTCTGTTGTCAATTCCTCCTTGCCAGCCATGCTGTTCTCCAAGTTAGAGAAGCCTGGGACTTCAAAAAGTTTGTTTTGTTTTGAAAAATTCCGTCAGAATTCTAAATCAGATTAGGAGCGTTCTGAATTTACCAAAGACCTCTGTAAAAACACTAATCTGTTTCAATCACTCCTTTCTACCCGCATGGTCAGATAAAACCTTCCACGCTTGGAGGGAGAAGGGTTTAGTTTCTATTGAAGACCTGTACATAGAGGGACGGTTTGCAACATTTAGTCTGCTGAAAGAGAAATTTGAGCTGCCTCATTTGCACTTTTTTCTTTATTTACAAATTAGTCACTACATTCAATCTAAGATTTGTAATTTTGAAATCCTTCCAGGGAAACATATGTTTTTTGATATTTTAAAGAACTCTCCTGACTCCAGGCATCTCGTTTCTAAGTTTGTATGTTTGTTTGATAATTGCACTGTAGCGTCTACTGTGAAGATTAGAGATGCCTGGAGAGGAGTTGGGCATTGAATTATCTGAAGCTGCCGGGATAAGTGTTTGTCTATGATACAGGCTTGCTCTGTTAACAGGAGGCACCAACTGATCCAGTTTAAAGTTGTCCACCGTCTCCATTACTCTAAATTTAGATTGCACAGGATTTACCCTTCTGTCTCGCCAATGTGTGATAGATGCCAAGGGATGGAAGCCATGTTGTCACACACTTTTTGGTTTTACCCATTACTGACTGGATTTTGGTCCAAAATATTCGACTTGTACTCAAAGGCCTACAAAAGATCCTTCCCCTTGGAAGCTGGTCTCGCTATATTTGGCTGCTCACAATCTACTATTTGTTTCCCTGCAGCCATACAACAGTCTCTGATGCTGGGGATGATTATTGCCAAAAGACTTATCTTGAGGAAATGGAAATCACCTTCTCCCCCTTCCTTTCAGAGATGGATGGCTGATATGATCTCAGTCATACAGATGGAGAAACTTAGGTTCTTGAGAACCAATTCAATAAAAAAACTTTAGCTATCTGGGATCCATTTCTGGCCTACAAGGATGAGGCCGGGGGCAGATGAGCAATTTCCCCCCAGCTGATTTCTCACAGCCCTCATTTGAGATTTACTGTTTAGTATTTTTGAGCACTTTGTATAATAGGCATCCCTCTAACATTATGTCTTTTTTTTGCTTATTTCTTTTTTATATATGTCTGAACTGGTATGTTTTTGTTGATTTCATTGTTTTTTTTTGAAATTTTTGAAAATAAAGTATTAAAAAAAGAAATGCAAAAACTGGTGGTCAAAGTTTTTAATTCCTTTCATGGGGAAAATGCAATGTATTTTCTACAAGACTGATGTTTACATGTCCTGTATCTTCATGAGATTAGAACAGAGCATGCCTGAGATAACACAAAGCATTTGAGTCGATTGTGAATTTATCATTGGGTAACTGATTCCTCTTACACAAAACCATAAATCATCATTTAAATGAAAATAAGTTCCAATTTGAGTCTTCTTTCCTCTCTTATGTGAGATTAAAATATCAATCAAAATACCTTAGATTGGATTTGCATTGGTGAAGTGATCCAGAAGTAAGAATGAAGGATGATATTTGACAACAAGCAAGCTACAAGAAATGCACAAAATGCAATGTTCCAGTAACTACTTTCTAAACAAAAAATAATCCAATATTCAAGAGAACCAGATGCTAACATGTATTGTGTATCAAGAATTGAATAACAATTGTGCGAAAGTATAAGCAAAAGAGGATAAATGTAGAGAGATACCTCATTTTTGTCTGGAAATTGGATCCATTTGCACCAGTTGTTATGTGTAGATTGAACATAAGAAGCCCGATCCCATTGTTTTGAAATATTTGAGTGCTGATTTCTGTCTGACGCCTTTCCTGACAGGCAACGGGGCAGACACCTCAGACTCCACTCAGTCTATTACAGTTATTTGTCACAGTTTCTGCCCATGAGATTTAATCAATGTTCATCATCTGCAATTAGTTCACAATGAGGCAAGGCATACATCAAGCTGAAGGCAGCGAATGATACATGATAAAATACCCCTCCAATCCATCTGTGATATTGATTTTGATTCAAAACATTCTCCCATTGAAGTTTCATAAAAAAGATAATTGGTGCCGACAGACCTCAGTAAAGATCAGGCTGAGTGCAGGTCATAAATACCTTGATTTCCTCTGGAGGAACCATGTGCAATTTCAGTCGCAACCTCCCAAACCCCACCTCCATCACCACCACCTCCTCTAGAACCACCATTCACCCACCTTATTCGTGGCAGCCACATATGGCCATAGAAAGATCTCCTTAGAAGCCTTTAATCACTTCCAGTGGGTTAGGGTGAAAATTTCATTTCAGCTACCCCTCTGGCAAGCCACAGTACCATACAACCTACCACTGCGATCTAATGTCACAAAATGGGAACAAACCTTAACAACAGTTTCTGAACACATGGATATTCTTATTCTGTGATAACTTATTCCTGCTTTCAATTTGTCATTTGCACTATATGTAATGACCATTTAACAGACCATGGATACTTAAAGTACTAGATCCTAGGAGCGTAGACTATAGGAACAGAATTAGGACAATTGGCCGATTGAGTTTGTTCTGCCATCCAATCATGGTTGATCAATTATCCATATGAGCCCCGACCTTCTCCCTATAAATTTTGATGCCCTGATCTTTCAAGAATGTTTTAAATATATTCAATGACTTGACCTGCACAGCCATCTGTGGCAATAATTCCACAGATTCACTACCTTCTGGCTAAAGAAATTTCTCCTCATCTCTATTCTAAATGGATATCACTCTATTCTGAGGCTGTGTCTTCTGGTCCTAGACTCACCCACTATAGGAAACATTCTCTCCACATCCACTCTTTCCAGGACTTTCAAATATTTGATAGGTTTCAATGAGATCCCTCTCATTCTTCTACACTCCGGTGAGAATAGGCCCAGGGCCATCAAATGCTCCTCACACATTAACCTTTCATTTCTGGAAACATGAACTTCTTCTGGACCCTCTGTAATACCAGAACATCGTTTCTTAAGCAAGGGGACCAAACCTTGCTCATAATACTGTGAATGCAGTCCGCCTAGTGCCTTACAAAGCATCAGCATTACATTCATGCTTTTATGCACTAGACTCTCTAAATGAATGCTAACATTGCATTTGCCTTCCTCACCACTGACTCAACTTGCAAGTTAACCTTCGGGAAATCCTGCATGAGGACGCCAAAGTCCCTTTACACCTCTGACTTTTGAACTTTCTCCCCGGTTAGAAAATCATCTGCATCTTTATTCCTTACGTCAAAGTGGTCACCCATAAACTTCACTATGTTGGGCACTTGTCAAAATAAGAAGGCCAAAAGAAGTCTGATTTCAGAACAAAGTAGCCCATGTTTTTAACTTGTGCGTCTTAGTAAACATAGTATATCTCTCTACAGGGCAAAGACAGAATAGGACATATTAATGGTTTATCGGATTATTCAGAAGATTCAGTATGAATTGATTAGAGAAGCAGAATTTTTAAAGTGCATCCAGGAAGGCATGTGAGTCAATATGTAGATGGCTCTTCTAGAGAAGGAGCAGCATTGGATCTCATTTTTGGGAATATAGGCAAAAAGTAGATGAAAGATCACTGGGAGATCATTTCAGAGATGGTGATCATAACTATAAGATGTAAGATTGTTATGGTCAAAGTTTGGCCAGAAATTTACATCCCGAATTAGATAAGTCTGATTTCAATGTGGTAAGGTCAAGCCCAGCACAAGTGGACTGGGAATAGCTATTTGCAGGCAAGTCTACAGGTGACCAAAGTTAAAGGCATTCAAAGACAGAGTATTTGGAGTTCAGGGTCAGCATATTCCCACAATGGTGAAGGACATGGTAAATACATCCTAGAAACTTTGAATATCAATATCATTGAAGTTTGGATAAAGAAAATAAGTAATCTTACTCAGAGAATTAAAAATATGAGACCATACAGGAGAAAGGAAAATGTAGGAACCTATTTAAAAATATTACTGGAAGGCAAAAAATAGCATTAATGAACAAAAATAGCGGATCCTTTCAGAGACTAATCCAATCCATGCTAGAAGGTTATTTCAGGGACAAATCCAATCTATGCTAGCAGGACCTTTCAGTAACAACCCCAATTCATGCTAGCAGGACCTTTCAGGGGCAAACCCAATCCATGCCAGCCGAACCTCTCATGTGTTCACTATGGTGTAGAATGTTGTAATTAGAGAATTTAGAGGGAAGAACATGGAATTCTAGGACAAGCTACCTTAAAAGGAAGTATTGGATGCTTTAGTGGCCCTAAGCGTAGATAAATCTCATGGCCTATGGCAGGCAAGGAAAGAGACTCTTGAGGCTTTGAGAGAATTTTTCAAATCTTCTCTGGCCATAGAAGGCGCATCAGATGATTGGTTGACAGTGGACATGTAACTTTCTTGAAGATAAGAAACCAGTAATAAGCCAGATTAATTACATTTCAGTAAGTGTTATATCACTGGTAAAGAAAGTATTGGAAAAATTTATGAGGGACAACATTAACCTACATTTAAAGAGGCAGGAATTGATCAAGGATAGTTAAAGTTGACTAACTTGACTATTCAGGCAGATGGCAGAGGTCAAAGGCTGTTTATGGGATTGGAACCCAACAACATAACACAGGGGACTAGTATTGGGATCCTCATTGTCGAATGAATAAAGGAAGCCAGAACAGCAGACAGACAGAGTGCAATTATGATGTGAGCAATCGAATGGTTAAAATAAACACTGATTTACATGCCTACTATATTTGTCTGACATCCGTGTGATCTGTCATTTTTGTACATATTCTTCTAATTATTAATGAATGACTCTAGTTTCAAATTTCCAAGAAAAATGTGTCCTCCAGGCTGATTAATAGGTCATGGTTGAAGTTGGTACTGACTACATCTTTTCCACAATATACTAATACTTTAATGGACAAGAGAAAATCTGCAGATGCTGGAAATCCAAGCAACACACACAAAATGCTGGAGGAACTCAGCAGGCCAGGCAGCATCAATGGAAAAAAGTACAGTTGACATTTCAGGCCAAAGGACCCTGCTGAAGGGTTTCAGCCCAAAACGTCAACTGTACTTTTTCCCATCGATGCTGCCTGGCCTGCTGAGTCCCTCCAGCATTTCATGTGCAATACTTTAATGGAGTATGTTTACTATCAGTATACAGCAAAGATTGATGCTCCTCTGTTTCTCCAGAAATGTCTCAATCTCCAAGCTTTTCAGAATGCCCAGGAATGCAAGCAACTTGGTTCAATTGGCAAAACTCATTAAACTCTTTGAAGATTATAGGATTATTAAGCCATTTGGCAGAAATATAACTTTTCTTCATTAAAATGAATTGTAAATGAGATATTCCATTCAGTGCATACAGTAAGCATCAGGCATATGTCTGCATTTCTTAATTCAAAATTTAACTTTTTCCAACCCCATATTTCCAAGTCTACAATATATGAGGTTCAAACATTGCAAGTTCATGTCACATTCATGCTTCAAGTCAATGAAGATAATTTCGGAAAAGAATATTAATTCAGTGCCTTCACTACATTCCATTCACAAATCTATCTTTTTTCATCCATAAGATTAAAGGACTTACTCCTCTTTTACTTCTTCCTCCCACTGCATATATTTCAAGGAAAATTTAGAATGTCTGGCAAATGATTTATAATGAAAGATATTGAATTTTGAAATGTATCTGTTTTAGGAATGAATTTGGTTTGAAAAAGATGCATATTTCTGTTTAGAAGCTGGTATTCCTAAATATTTAAATAGAGTACAGCAAATATTTTGCGTAGATAATTTAATAAATATCATTTACATAAGATTACAAATGAGCAACAGACATTGGACTTGCCAGTGCTGTTCAAATGCTACAGATGAATGGAGGTTTAAAAATAATAGGAACATATAGCACAAAGTCACCTTTTTGCATGTCTTGAAACGTTTCTTTTTCAGATGCCCCATCAACAAGCAAAATTCATCTTGAGAGAGTTTCAATTTTACTGGTGAGAAAATATATTTTATTACTTATAACAACCTGTATTGATTAATCCCATTTCTCCCAAAACCCCACTGGTTAAAGGATAAACACTGTCTTCTGTTTCTCCCATTGGATTTTTGACCTCTGGTGATTTTAAATAAAACCTGCGTAGTCTGTGGAGGTTAGGGTTACAACATTTCTCAGTTTCTTAGCCACTGGATAATACCCAATGTCTGCAACTGTCCTCTGCCATACCTCAGTTTCTGCTTGTTGCCATAATAGGCAAGTCAAAAATTGAAAGCTCATAGGAAATTTATTATCAAATTGTGTATATGTTACCATATACTATTCTTGAAGGCATTTACAGGAAAAGTAGAAATACCATAAAACATAAGCCCATTAGACTCAGGAGCAGAATTAGGCCATTCGGCCCATTGCTTCTGATCCGCCATTCCACCATGGGTGGTTTATTTTCCCTCTCAGACACATTCTCCGGCCTTCTCCACATAACCCTTGACACCTTGATTAATAAAGAACCTATCAAGCTCCACCTTAAGTATACCCAATGATTTGATCTGCACAGCCATCTGTGACAATGAGTTCCACACATTTACCACCCTCTGGCTCAAGAAATTTTTCCTCATGTTCTTCCAAGTGGACATCCTTCAATTCTGAGGCTGTGCCCTCTGGTCCTAAGCTCACCACCTACAAGAAATATCTTCTTCATATATCTGAAAAAAACATTTTATATTATCTTTCATAGCTTATCTTCATATTCCATTTTTTTTCTCACTTTATGGCTTTTTAGTTGCCCTCTATTTGTTTTAAAAATCTTCCCAATCCTTCAAATTCCCACTAATTTTTTCATTTATTATATGCCCTCTTTTCTGCTTTTATACTGTCTTTGAATTCCCTTGCCAGCCATAGTTGCCTCAAACTCCTTTTAGAATACTTCTTCATCTTTGGGAAGTATCTTTCCTGCACCTTCCAAATTTCCCCATAAACACGAGCCATTGCTGTTCAGCCATTATCCCTGCCAATATCCCCTTCCAGTCAACTTTGGCCAGCTCCTATCTCATGCCTCTGCAATCCCCTTCACTCTAATATAATACTGATACATTTTATTTCATCTTCTTCTCAAACTGCAGGGCAAATTCTATTCATACTATGATCCCTCTCTCCTAATGGTTCCTTTATCTTCAGCTTCCTAAGAAAATCCAGTTAATTACACAACATCCAAATCAGAATTTCTGTTCTCCTAGAGGACTCAACCTCCAGCTGATCTACAAAGCCATCTCACAGGCACTCTAAACATTCTCTCCCTTGTGATTTAGCACCAACCTGATTTTTCCAATCTACCGACATATGAAATCCCCCACGATTATTGTAACATTTCCTTTTTACATGCATTTCTATCTCCTGTTGCAATTTGCAGCCCACATCCTAGCTACTGTTCAGAGGCCCGTATATAACTCCCATCAGGATCTTTTTACCTTTGAAATTTCTTTACTCACAAGAGTTCTACATCTTCCAATCCTATGTCACCTCTTGCAGGGATTTGATGGAATATTTTTACTAAATGAGCTACACCAACCCACTACCTACTTGCCTGTCCTTTTGATACAATGTGTATCCTTGGATGTTAGGTTTCCAACTATAATCTTCTTTCAGCCATGACTCAGGGATGTGCACAACGTTATACCCGCTAATCTCTAACTGCCACACAAAATCATCTCCCTTACTCTGCATACTGCATGAATTCAAATGTAACACCTTCAGTCCTGTATTCACCACCAGTTTTGATTTTGGCTCCCTATACATTTTAACTCATCCCACTCACTGCAATTTTGCCCCATCATCTAATTATCCTGCCTCACAGCCTCCCTGCTTCTAGCTTAACACCAACTGTCCCATCCTCAGCCTTTTCATTCCACTTCCCACCTCCCTGCCAAATTAGTTTAAACCCTCCCCCATAACTCTATCCAACATGCCTGAAAGGATAATGGTCCCCTTCAGCTTCAGGTGTAACCGATCTTTTTTATACAGGTCATACTATACCTTCCCCAGACGAGAACCCAACAATCCAGAAATCACAAACCTTGTCCCCTGCAACAGTTTCTCAGCCATGCATTCATCTGCCAAATCATCCTATCCCTACACTCACTGACACAATGCGCAGGCAGCAATCCACAGATTGCTACCTGGAGGTTCTGCTTTTCAGCTTTCTACCTAACTTCCTATATTCCCTCTTCAGAACCCCTTCCCTTTCCCTACCATGGAGCCAGACTCAGTGTCAGAGACCTGGTCACTGTGTTTTCCCCCAGGAATATCCAAAGTGCTCTACATTATTGAGAGAAGCAGCCACCGGGAATGAGGAATGATAGATAGGAGCTACAGAAAGTTAATTACCCCTATGTTGCAGGGGGCAGGCCCCTGGGTGACAGGCAGGAGAGGAAGAGGCAATAGGTAGCCTATTCTACTAATCGAGAAAAAATACTTACTAGAAATTTTCTTACTTATTTACTTAGAACTTTGCAAGTTCTCAATCATGCCTGGTGAGTCAAAACACTGGCCCACTCCAACAATGGCAATTTTGCTTATAGTTCCTTTCCTTTTATTGGCCCCGCTGATTTCAGCCCACAGAAAGAAAGCTGAACTAATGCAATAGAATTTATGAAAAACTTTACATAAATGAACAAAGGCTGACAATCAACAAATGTGCAAACAAAGACAAGCTGTATAAATATAAAATAATACTGAGAACATGAGTGGTAAAGAGTCTTTGAAGATGATTCTATTGCACTTTTTTGTCTTGCCATCTTCTGAAGTATAG
Source organism: Mobula birostris (assembly GCF_030028105.1). NCBI lineage: Eukaryota > Metazoa > Chordata > Chondrichthyes > Myliobatiformes > Myliobatidae > Mobula > Mobula birostris. The sequence goes on along the minus strand of NC_092370.1, from coordinate 192,245,079 downwards.
GCATTCATAGAGGGTACTCATGTCATTGTAGAGAGATCCTTGACAATCTCCTGAAGCAGAATATGGCTGCATCCCTGTAAGGTCTCCAGAGTCCCCATGCACAAAGACCAAACCTTCATGCAGGCATTGTTCATCACTGGTTTATTCAGCTGCTTCTAATCTCAGGAGAACTCCTCCATCCCCTCTAATCATTGTATCATCCATTCAGTCAGTAGCAATCATCCCGTATATGGAAGAGTTGTAATTGTTGCATTTCCTTTCAGAGCTACCTTCAAAGATCACTCTGAATGGGATGGATATGCATAGCTCTGAGCACTGCGACATGTTAGGGTCATTTTCTGTATGGAGTTACACAGGAAATCTGCACACACTAAACATCTCAAATTGCTCTCTATGTGATCTCCATATATGGCAATAGAATGCATGGTTTTAAAGCCATAAAAAGTAAACATCACGGGGAAATTTTCATGCCTCCATGTTTTGACTCCTGCTTTACTGAATGGGTTAGATTCTCAACTAACAGCAGTATTAGGTGCAACAATATATTAAACCCTTATTACAAACTATACTCAAGGTATCCTTATCCTTTATGGGCTGCATGTGCAAACTCTATCTTGATTCCTTCTTCTTCTTAAGTCCATCACCACTATTGGGGCATGGTGCTGACAGTAGCTTGCCAGACTCCTCAATCCCGAACTGAAGGTTAATCAGTCCTGTGGCTTTCGCTTTCACCACACAACTTCTTGGAAAATATCGTTCCTCTCTCAGGGATGAGGGCTTTGAAGCTTCTATTCATGTCTCTGTAGTTCTGGGATTTTACAGAATGGAGTTGCTAGCCAATTCTCAACCATCCCTCTTTTGCAGTTGGGGTTGGGGCTGTGTATGGCGGAGTTCACCCTGATTTGTCAAGAATCAAAACTCTTTAAGGTGCCTTTTCAGCCAATCCCTTTATATCAGGTTGAGAATATTGTGAATCAATGAGCTGACTGGTCTTTACTCACTTTTACGTGTTTAAGAAAACTACAGACTATATTTGGCATTAATACAACAAGTAACTTTATAAACAGGGCTTGCTGCTGGTCTCAGGGCAAACTGTTTTCAATTGGTTGGTGTAGTGAGATTTTTATTTAGAATGAGTTTACATTAGCCAGATTTTTTTTTTAAATCACTGATCTCCTTTAGTCCTGGGTATATTGCAGTTTAAACAGGGTGTGATTTTTTTTAATATATTGCATAGTGAAAATGAATTAATACAGTTTGGATTGCTTGCTTCTTTATTTTGGTTACAGTATGCAGTGTCATGCTGATGGAATTGTCTGAACCAACAAAATGGGGAATTTTAACATAAAGAACATGGCTTGCTACAAATCACATGCACTCATTTTTTTCAGCAAATCTTTACACCAGTTTAAAATTCAATTTGTTTGAACCAAGCCGCAGCCAGAAATCATCCAATGTCTCCATGACAATTAGCTCAGGAAGGTGCTTCAGATTACAATAATTTTCTTAGGCACACAAGCAATATAAGCCACATATGTAAGAGCTATTCTTGGATCTAAAGCTATTTGCTTTTTCCTTTTAGTCATTTTCAGTCATATTTCATCAGATTACTCACAGGCTGAGAGGCAGGTACCTTTATTAAATATCTAATTTAGTTGTTAAACCTATTTTAATCTGTTACTAAAATTGCACTGGTTTATAGCTCCTAAATCAAGGAATATATTTTAATAAAATATATTTTAAAGAAATTATTAGGTGAATTACTCTGTCAGCAGTTGCTCGTTCAACAACCTACAAACGCACTTTCAAGGACTATACAACTCAAGTTTTCAGTATTATTTATTTATTTGCAAAGTTTGACTTCTTTTACAAATTGATTGTTTCTCAGTCTTTGTTTTCATAAATTCTATTTTATGTTTTTATTTTCCTGCTAATGTCTGCAAAAATTGAATCTCAAGGTAGTATATAGTGACCTACACATACTTTGACAATAAATTTATTTTGATTTTGGTTCACAAAAGACTTTTACAGTCCTGATTGTGGAAATGCAGTTTGGTGAGAACTTGAACTGTGAACCAACTGCATCTTAATTTAAGGAATCGAGTAGGTTCAATTCTCCAGACAGCACCCAAAGTGGGACTTGTACTCAGTATTGTTTCTCGTCTTCAAGGTAGGTTGTCATTTTGAAATGCAAATCATTTGACTTGAGAACAGAACTGTAACCTTGTAAAGAACAGTCAGAGTGAAGATGAAGTAATAATTCCTCAGTAAATCATGTTTGGGGACCTCACCACTGTCAGTCATGGAAATTGATTTTAGGTACATGTAATTCATGTGTGACTATCGTTCACCCACTGCATTTTTCTTTTAAAATATCCCTGCTTCTACTGGGAGAAGCTGCTGCAGTTTCCTTGCTGTTCTCTTTAAATAGATTGATTGTGTAAATTGATTTTGTTTGCTGGACAATAATCAAAATCAACTCTTTGTTGTGAGTCATATTTTAACCCCATTTCAAGTTCATTGGCTAACACAGTTTGTAACAAGAAATAAAATGTACACATATACTTTGCCTTTCATGCGTCTGGTATTTGAACAACCACTGCTGTAATCTAGAGAAAAAAACATATATTGCTTCAATTTAATTCAAGTTAATTTAAGAGGTTGAATGCAAAAAATTAAAATTTAAGCACTTACAGTTCACTAAATTAGTAACAAACTGCCATGTACTTCCTGGTTCTCAATTGATGGAGTTGAAATAGTTAAAGAAGAAGTTGAAGTCAGCTTAAGAGTTGGTCCACTGGAACCTGGGAATATAGTTCTGTAGATTCTGATCAAGCATAGCATATGGTGACGTGTGCACGTTACTGAATAAAGTGCCCCTGTGAGTTAGAAACAATAGTTTAACTATGTAGTTAAGAATGCAATATATTAGAAACATAGAAACGTAGAAAACCTACAGCACAATACAAGCCCTTCAGCCCACAAAGTTGTGCCGAACATGCCCCTACCTTAGAAATTACTAGGCTTACCCATAGCCCTCTAAGCTCCATGTACCTATCCAAAATTCTCTTAAAAGACCCTATTGTATCTGCCTCCACCATCGTTGCTGGCAGCTCATTCCACGCACTCACCACTCTCTGAGTAGAAAACATACCCCTGACATCTCCTCTGTGCCTACTCCCTAGCAACCATTTCATCTCTGGCAAAAAGTCTCTGACTGTCCACATGATCAATGCCTCTCATCATCTTATACACCTCTATCAGGTCGCCTCTCATCCTCCGTCACTCCAAGAAGAAAAGGCCGAGTTCACTCAACCTATTCTCATAGATATTATATATTATATTTATTAACAAAATTAAATTAAGATTGACAAAGCAGAGCAAGTGATTGTGGTGATATCACGTGTAATGATGTGCCAGTACATGATTGGACAAAGCACTGAGCATGCGCTGGATTGCCAGAATGTTCCAGCACAGGGCTGGGTTAAGAAGTGTTTGTTTATTACTGTAAATAAAAGTTCTCTAATTCTTCCAGAATATGATTCTTTACTGTTAACCTACAGTACATTTAAACAGAAGTAACATAACATGGTGTCAGAAGTTGTTCTGGAAGAATAATATGGGAGAATCGAGAATCGAAGATAATTGGAAAAAAGGAGAAGAAAATGTTTGAACTATAAATGGTAAAATGGAAGGTTTACAACCCCCACCAAAACTTCAGCTGACTGGCAATGTAGCTGAGAATCGGAGGATATTCAAGCAACAGTTTGAACTGTACTTATCAGCGATTGATTATGAAGAGAAATCGGAAAAAAAACAAAGCTGCGCTTTTGCTCCATGTAATTGGGAATGACACAGTAGAGGCATATCATAATTTTGTCTTTGAAGATGGAGATAATTTCAATTTAAAGTTGATAATGGACAGATTTGAAGTATTTTGTATACCTAAGTGTAATTTAACGTATGAGCGAAATAAATTCTTCATGTGCGCAGAGAGCCACTAAAACAATTGATCAATGTGTTACTGAGTTAAGAAAGTGTAGTAGAACACGTGAGTTTGGATTGCTCACGGACTGTCTCATTAAAGATAGATTTGTTTGTGGCATTCGAGATATTGCTTTGAGAGAAAGGCTGTTGAGAGAGCAAGATTTAAATTTTGAAAAAGCTTTGGTGCTTTGCAAAGCTTCTGAGACCATGACGTTGCAGGCTGAAAAGCTTTTTGTTGAAAACTGCAATGTAAACGATGTAAAAAAATGCGAATACATCAAGAAATATAATAATACGTCGACGAAACCGACAGAGAGCACAAACTCATTGGAAGGAAAAAAGCCATGTGATCGCTGTGTGTGGAACATCGTCCAAATCAGTGTCCTGCATATGGCCAAAAAGGCAATGGCTGCGGTAAGATTAATCATTTTTAACATTGTTGTAAAAGTAGAAAGAAGGAAAACAAAATGGAACAAGTAAATGCTGTGCTTGAAGATGAACGTGAGGAACTGTATATAGATGTGCTTTGTGAAAATAACAAAGTCAGAACTATTCCATTGTTTTCCAAAGTAAGACTATTCCATTGCAAGTGAATCAAGACAATATTCTGTTTAAACTTGATAATGGAGTGCAAGTAAGTGTTCTTGCAGAATCTGAGTTTAATGCTTTAAAGCGAAGATCGAAGTTACATCAGACAAATATAAAAGTGACTGGGTATTCAGGTGCAGACATTCCAGTTAAAGGAACATGTGTGGCAAAAGTATCACACAAAAATATCGTGTATACGCTTTCATTTGTGGTCGTGCCAAAAAATATAGTCAGTTCTGGGTTTATCTGCCTGTGAAATACTTAATTTGGTGAATAGAGTTTTAGTCCTGGATAGCGACACAGAGTCAGAATATAGTAACTTGATGAAAGAGTATGAAGACTTGTTTAATGGGCTTGGTTGTCTTCCAGGAGAGCACTCGATTAAAATTGACAATACAGTGCAACCCATAATACATCTATGCAGTAAAGTACCTTTTGCATTATGTCATCAACTGAAAACAGAGCTAGACAGAAAGGAAAGGCTGGGAGTCATAAATAAAATTGATGAACCAACTGAATGAGTCAGTTCCCTTGTCATTGTTGATAAGAAAAATCAAAAACTGAGGATTTGTTTAGATCCAAGAGATTTGAATCGAGCCACTAATAGAGAGCATTTCAAATTGCCTACTCGTAAAGAAATTATGTCACAGTTTGCTAATACAAAGTATTTTAGTAAATTAGACGCATCCTCCGGATTCTGGCAACTCAAATTAGATGAACCAAGTTCAAAGTTGTGTACCCTTAACTCTCCTTTTGCCAGATACTGTTTTCTTTGGCTCCCTTTTGGAATTGTATCAGCTGCTGAAGTGTACCATAAAACCACTCACATGTTATATGAGCACATTGAGAGCATAGATACATCAATGGACGATATTATTGTTTGGGCATCACCTAAACAAGAGCATGACGCCAGACTCAGACAAGTCTTTGAGGCAACATGCAAGGCAAACCTGAAACTGAATAAAGACAAATGTCAGCTAGAAGTGACTGAGCTTACATTTGTGGGTGATACCATCAGCAAAGAGGGTATGTGTCCTGATCCATTGAAGGGTCTACTATTGAGAACATGCCAAGACCGCAATGTAAAAAGGATGTTCAGAGGTTTATGGGAATGGTTAACTACAAGGGAAAATTTATACCCAATCTCTCGGAACAGCTTGCTCCATTGAGGCAGCGAACAGAAAAGAGAAATGAATGGAGCTGGAACCATGGACAGGAGAAGGCATGGCAAAATCTCAAGAAAGTACTCACAAAAGAACCTGTGTTGAAATTTTATGATGCTCAGAAACCCATCAAGATCTCATGTGATGCATCTCAAGCAGGCTTAGGGGCAGTATTACTCCAAAAACATGATCAGGAATGGCTACCAGTGGCATATGCATCTCATTCATTATCTGATCCAGAAACAAGGTATGCCCAAATTGAAAAAGAATTGCTCAGCATTATGTTTGCTTGCAAGAGATTTCATCGGTTTGTGTCAGGGCAATCTATTGATGTTGCAACCGATCATAAGCCATTGATTGTATTGTTTAACAAACCTTTAAGCGATTGTCCTTTGCGAATTCAGCGAATGATGATCAAATTGCAAAGATATGCGTTGAATGTGTCATACACACTTGGAAAAGGCAAGTACACAGCTGACACACTTTCCAGAGCTGTGGATCCAACAACAAAAGACAGTCAGAGGGACATTATTGATGTTCAGGTATCTATTGATATGGTCATAGAAACTGTACCTGTTGCTCCCAAAAAGTTGGAACTGCTGTGTCTTGAGACAGAGAAGGACAAAATTCTCAATCAGGTAGTGCAAGTGGTGTTGGATGGATGGCCAGATAATAGGCATGACTGTACCACAGTAGTACAAGACTATTGGAACCATAGATTAGAACTGTCTGTTGTGGATGGGATATTGTACAAAGATAGTAGAATTGTTATACCTAAAAGTCTCCGTAAAGAAATTCTTGATAAAAATCATGAAGGCCACCTAGGCATTGAAAAATGTAAGAGAAGGGTACGGGAAGTGATATTTTGGCCCAGGATGAATCAAGAGATTGCAGGATTGGTGTCTTCTTGTATCCTGAAGTGTGTTGTCTGGGCAGATCGAGTGCAGAAAATGTAATTACATGCATGAAATCGTTTTGTTCAAGACATGGTGTATTTGATGAAGTTTTCACAGACAATGGTCCACAATTCAGTAGTAAATGCATGAACCATTTTGTTCCTGAATAGGGCTTTGTTCATACAACATCTAGTCCATTTTTCCCTCAGTCTAATGGATTAGTTGAGAAATCGGTAGGAATTGTCAAGAAACTGATGCACAAAGCAAAAGATAGTGGACGTGATTTTTATAAAGCCTTGTTGGCCTTCCGCAGCACGCCACTTGAATATGGATTTTCACCTGTTCAGCTCTTGATGGGACGACATTTGAGGTCTAATCTGCCAATGGATGAGAGCCTTCTGAGAACAGAGGAAGGTGAACAAGTGAAAAGATGGAAAGATGAACACAAAGCAAAGCAGAAAATATACTTTGATAGGTGTTCTCGTCCATTACCTGAATTACATCAGGGAGGTGAAGTGAGGATACAAGACAAAATGATCACATGGACACAGAAAGCTACAGCACTTGAAGAAGTACAACCCAGATCATACACGGTCCAAACAGAGGAGGGAGCAGTGGTAAGGAGAAATCGCAAAAACCTCAAGAAAGAGCCAACTTCAGAGATTCAGTTAACTGATGCAGACGAGACAAAACATGTAAATAATAACAAGGAAACACAAGATCTGTGTTAGAAGGTCTTAGAAGGTATACTTGTATTCGCAAACCCACAGAGAGACTGATAGAGACTTGTTGAATTATGTATTTGCTTTGGTTAACTTTGTTAATTGTTTTTCTTTTTAAGGAAAGGAAAATGTGGTGATATCACATGCAATGATGTGCCAGTACATGATTGGACAGAGCACTGAGCTTGTGCGGGATTGCCAGAATGTTCCAGCACATGGCTGGGCAAAGATGTGTTTGTTTGTTACTGTAAATAAAAGTGATCTAATTCTTCTAGAACATGACTCTTTACTGTTAATCCATGGTATGTTTAAGTAGAAGTAACATAACAGTGATGTGTTATAATTGCAGTATGTGAAGCTAATGACACATATTGTGATCTACAGTGACTCTTTCTACAGCGCATCTACAAATTGATGTTAGAGTCTGCAATTCTGATACTGCAGTGTATCTGAGAGGGGCAAAATTGCCTGGCTGATTTTTATTCCCAGAAACCAGCCAGGATAAAATAAATTAAATAAATTTTAGAGTCATAGTCATAGAAAACTACAGCATAGGAACAGACCCATCGGCCCATCTAATCTAGGTTGAGCCATTTAAACTGTCTAACCCCATTGGCCTACACCCGACCCATTACCCTCCATACCCCTCCCATCCATGTACCTATCCAAATTTCTCTTAAACGTTGAAATCGAAATCACATCCACTACTTGCACTGGCAGCTCGTTCGACACTTTCACCACCCCCTGAGTGAAGGAGTTTACCTTCATGTTCCACTTAAATATTTCATCTTTCACCCTTAACCCATGACCTCTAGTTTAGTTTCACCCAACCTCAGAGGAAAAAGCCTGCTTGCATTTACCCTATCTATAACCCCTCATAATTGTGTATACTCCTTTTAAATCACCTCTCAATCTTCTACGTTCTAGGGACTAAAGTTCTGACATATTCAATATTTCCTTATAACTCAGGTCTTCCAGTCCCAGCAATATCCTTATAAATTTTCTCTGTACGCTTTCAGTCTTATTTACATCTTTCCTGTAGGTAGGTGAGCAAAACTACACGCAATAGTTCAAATTAGGCCTCACCAACATCTCATAAAATTTCAACATAACAGCACAACCCCTGTACTCAATACTTTACTCTGTGAAGGCCAATGTGCCAAAAGCTTTCCTTACGTTCCTATCTACCTGGGACTCCACTTTCAAGGAATTATGGACCTGTGTTCCCAGATCCTTTTGATTTATGTCACTCCTCTGTGTCCTAATGCTCACCACGTAACTATTCTGGTTAGTCCTCCCAAAGTGCACACTGCACACTTGTCTGCGTTAACTTCCATCTGTCATTTTTCAGCCCATTTATCCAGCTGGCCCAGATCCTACTGCAAGCTCTGGTAGTCTTCCTCACTGTCCACTACACCCCTAATCTTGGTGTCATCCGCAAAATTATTGATCCAGTTAACCATAATCTTGCTGTCCATAAGTTCCATGTCTGCATTACTGAACAGTCCCTTGGTACTGTGGGCTCCAAGGAGACAGATAGGGCAATGTAGGAACCACAGACAGACAGAAGGAGCACATGACACCTTTGTGCAGTGTTTTCTTTGGCCATTTATATTAAACATCTAAGAGCACCCAATGCATAAATTCAAACTTCTCAATCCTCTCCTGCTTTCTGAATACCATAGACCAGAGTCAAAGGGAAGGAGTTTTGAGTACATCCTCTGTCTGTCAGATAATCTTCTCTCATGCTGGTAATATAGTGTTAATTATGAGAATCTGATGATGGTGCCTAATACAGTGAATGTCTCTCAGTGCTCAGTGCTGGGGATTTTGTCATGGGATTGGACATTAATGTTGGTTTGAATATCCTTCCATTGCTATTCAATTATTGAAATTTTCTGGTCCAGAGGGCTAAAGATGTAGAGTGGTTCAGCATATTCAGTGATTCAGAATGATCAAGGCTAAGTCCAATCACTAAAGACATCAGGATGTAATGATTGGTCTGAGAAAGTTAATAATTCAATGGATCAATCATAATTTTATTGGCTGACTGAGTAAGTTTGAGGGGCTTTTAGCTTCCATTACTTTCTTCATCCATTATCCCTGGGTTTGACAAGGCCACTCAACAACATCAAAGTTCAAAGTAGATTTATCAAACTGTGTAAATGTTACCACATATAACCTTCTGTTTTATTTTCTCGAAGGAAAAATAAAGGAATGCAATTGAATCTACGAAAAACCATACATAAACAAAGATTAGCCACCAATTTTCTGAAGAGAAATCAGCAATAGCACAGACCACAAGGGTAAATGCAGCTACTGAGGGGAAATTGGGAATTAGAGGCCCATATAGTCCCAACCAGTTCTGATTACTAAATCATATATATAAATATAATTAGAACTAGTAGAGATAAATGTAGATGACATGAAATTAGAAGGTATTGTTGATAGTGAAGAATATAATCACAGATTATAAGGGGATCTTGATCAGTTAAAAAAATAGACTGCTGAGTTGCAAGTGGATTTCAATACAGTTAAGTCTGAGGTGATGCATTTTGCAAAATCAAACAGGCATAAGATTTATTATAAGGGGCAGTACAGTAGCATAGCAGTTAACGTAATGATATTACAGCACCAGCAGCCTGAGATCAATGCCACTGCTCGCCGAGAGGAGCTCTCCCTGTGACTGCTTAGGCTTCCTCCCGGTGCTCTGACTTCACCCCACATTCTAAAGACATATAGGCTGATGGGTTAGTTTGTCACATGGGTGCATCTGAGTGGTGCAGGCTCAAGGGCCAAATGGGCCTGTAACTCTGCTGAATAGTAGAGCACAAGGGAGTGCAATGGAACTGGAGGTTAGGATTATAAATGCATAGTTTTTTGAAAGTGGGGTCACAGCCATAGAGTGGTGAAAAGGACATTGTGCACGCTGGCCTTCAGCAGTCAGGGCATTGAGTATAGGAGGTGGAACATTATATTGCATTTCTTATAACTTGTTAGTGAGTACTGCATACAGTTCCAGTACAATGGCAGTGTACTTATTTGCAGTGGCCTCCCTAGGTCCAACAAATGGTACAAATGGGCATCTTGAAAGTTTTTCTTGTGATCAATAGATCCTGTCGGACTTTGGTAATACAAAATGCTGCATGTCCGGTTCATTAGTTTATTGGCAATTGGCACTTCTTGGCCTCATTGTTACATGCACCAGATCCTCTTTCTGCAACATCACCTGTTATAGCCACCCAGGGGACGAGGGGCCAGAGCGTGGGAGAGAACAGAGGTGCAGAGGGAGCAATGAAATCCGTGCTGGGTTGGGGTCTGGGCCCTGCAGACTGGCTCTCCTTGTGTTGTTGCTCTCCAGTGTTCACTCCCTGAAAGACAAGCTGGGTTGTCTTCGTCTCTGGCTGACCCAACGCAAGATGGGGAACTGCGGCATTCTTGTTTTTGCAGAAACATGGCTCCTGGACAATATCCCATGCACCATCAATCTTCAGGCCATGCCATTCAGGGACTTCTGGTAATCTTATTTTTGTGACTCTATGTGCTATTGTAACTGTATATGTTGTGCGTGACTGTATGCACTACACTTTGCACTTTAGCCTCGAATGAACACTGTTTCATTTAGTTGTATACATCTGTATGGTTGAATGGCAATTAAACTTGAACTTCAGAATTTCTAGGCTTGTTAATAGCTTTACAAGGATATTGCCTTCACTAGAAGGCCTGAGTAAAAGGGAAAGGTTGGACAGGCTTGGGACAAAGGAGAATGAGGAGGTGACCGTACAGAAATGTTTTAAATTATGAGAGGCATAGATAGGGTGGATGGTAAGTCTTTTGCCAGGGTAGGAGAGACCCTACCCTGGCAAAATTTCTTTGGTAGTTTGAAAGGGGCACCACTGCGCAAGCGCGTGAAAGTCGGCCCGTAAGACAGCCGGAGAGTTTAAAAAGCAAGCAGATTAACGGAGCGGGCGACGTAGTAGCGGGCAAAGGAGTAGTGGGAAACAGATTAGGAAGGCTTTGGCTCCTGAGGTTTTGGCGAGCAGAGGCTGAGGACGAGCTTGCTCCCAGTGAGGTAAGGCCGGGTACGTTCCTTTAATTACTCTAATTAACTTAGGAGTAGGTAATGGAGGCAGCAGTTAGGGCAGTCCAGTGCTCCATTTGCAGTATGTGGGAAGTCAAGGCGAGCACAATTGTCCCTGATGACTACACCTGTAAAAGGTGCATCCAGCTGCAGCTCCTGACACACTGAGTTAGGGAACTGGAGCTGGAGCTGGATGAATTTTGGATCATTCGTGAGGCACAGGCAGAAATAAACAGGAGTTACAGGGAGATAGTCAACCCTAAAAGTCAGGAGGCAGGTAGTTGGTTGACTGTCAGGAGAGGGAAGGGGAATAGACAGAATGAGCAGAGCATCCCTGTGGCCATTCCCATCAATAATAAATATTTCATTTTGGATACTGTTGATGGGGACGACCTACCAGGGACAAGATGCGGTGGTTGTATCTCTGGCACCGAGACTGGAAGGGAAGGAGGGAAAAAAGGAGAGCAGTAGTGATAGGGGATTCAATAGTTAGGGGGACAGATAAGAGGTTTTGTGGAAGAGATCGAGAATCTCAGATGGTCTGTTTCCTCCCTGGTGCCAGGGTCCGCGATATCTCGCATTGAGTTCTCAGTGTTCTCGAGAGGGAGGGTGAGCAGCCAGATGTCGTTGTCCATGTAGGGACCAATGACATGGATAGGAAGAATGAGGAGGTCCTGCAAAGAGAATTTAGGGTGTTAGGTGCAAAGTTGAAGGACAGGACCTCCAGGGTTGCAATCTCAGGATTGCTACCTGTGCAGCATGCTGGTGAGGCTAGAAATAGGAAGATAATGCAGCTAAATAGGTGGCTAAGGAGCTGGTGCAGGAGGGAGGGCTTCATGTTTCTGGACAGTTGGGTCTTGTTCCAGGGAAGATGAGACCTGTTCCGACAGGATGGGTTGCACCTGAACTGGAGGAAGACTTACATCCCTGCGGGAAGGTTTGCCAGTGCTGCTCCGGGGGGTTTAAACTAGATTTGCAGGGGGAGGGTAACCAGAGTATTAGAGCTGATAGTGAGGTGGAGGAGGATAAAAGTCACTGCAAGTATAGTGCATGGAGTAAAGCCAGATCTACATCTAAAGAGGCTTTGAAAAAAGAGAAGCAGAATAATGGGTGTAAAGGTAGTAAGGTAGAAGGGCTAAAGTGCGTGTACCTCAATGCAAGAAGCATGAGGAACAAAGGTGGTGAACTGAGAGCTTGGATACATACATGGAATTATGGTGTAGTGGCCATTACAGAGACTTGGCTGGCACCAGGGCAGGAATGGGTTCTCAATATTCCTGGATTTCAGTGCTTTAAAAGGGATAGAGAAGGCGGAAAAAGGGGAAGAGGTGTGGCATTACTGGTCAGGGATACTATTACAGCTACAGAAAGGGTGAGTAATGTAGCAGAATCCTCCTTTGTGTCAGAATGGGTAGAAGTCAGGAACAGGAAGGGAGCAGTTACTCTATTGGGAGTATTCTATAGGCCCCCGGTAGCAGCAGAGATACAGAGGAGCAGATTGGGAGGCAGATTTTGGAAAGGTGCAAAAATAACAGGGGTGTTATCATGGGTGACTTTAACTTCTCTAATATTGATTGGCACCTGATTAGTTCTAATAGTTTAGACGGGGCAGAGTTTGTTAATTGTGTCCAGGACAGATTCCTGTTACAGTATGTTGACAGGCGGACTGGGGGAATGCCATACTAGATCTAATGTAAGGTAACAAACCGGGTCAGGTCACAGATCCCTCAGTGGGTGAGCATCTGGGGGAACAGTGACCACCACTCCCTGGTCTTTAACATTATCATGGAAAAGGATAGAATCAGAGAGGACAGGAAAATTTCTAATTAGGGAAGGGCAAATTATGAGGCTATAAGGCTAGAACTTGCGGGTGTGAATTGGGATGATGCTTTTGTAGGGAAATGTACTATGGACATGTGGCTGATGTTTAGGGATAAATTTGTCCCAGTGAGGAAGATAAAGAATTGTAGGGTGAAGGAGCCATGGGTTACGAGTGAGGTGGAAAATCTAGTCAGGTGGAAGAAAGCAGCATACATAAGCTTTAGGAAGCAAGGATCAGATGGGTCTATTGAGGAATATAGGGTAGCAAGAAAGGAGCATAAGAAGGGGCTGAGGGGAGCAAGAAGGGGGCATGAGAAGGCCTTGGTGAGTAGGGTAAAGGAAAACCCCAAAGCATTCTTCAATTATGTGAAGAACAAAAGGATGACAGGAGTGATGATTGGACCGATTAGAGATAAAGATGGGAAGATGTTCCTGGAGGCTGTGGAAATGAGCGAGGTCCTCAATGAATACTTCTCTTCAGTATTCACCAATGAGAGGGAACTTGATGACGGTGAGGACAATATGAGTGAGGTTGATGTTCTGGAGCATGTTGATATTAAGGGAGGGGAGGTGTTGGAGTTGCTAAAATACATTAGGACGGATAAGTCTCCGGGGCCTGACGGAATATTCCCCAGGCTGCTCCATGATGCGAGCGAAGAGATTGCTAAGCCTCTGGCTAGGATCTTTATGTCCTCATTTTCCACGGGAATGGTAGCGGAGGATTGGAGGGAGGCAAATGTTGTCCCTTTGTTCAAATAAGGTAGCAGGGATAGTTTGGGTAATTATAGACCAGTGAGTCATACATCTGTGGTAGGAAAGCTGTTGGAAAAGATTCTTAGGGATAGGATCTATGGGCATTTAGAGAATAATGGTCTGATCAGGGACAGTCAGCATGGCTTTGTGAAGGGCAGATCGTGTCTAACAAGCCTGATAGAGTTCTTTGAGGAGGTGACCAGGCATATAGATGAGGGTAGTATAGTGGATGTGATCTACATGGATTATAGTAAGGCATTTGACAAGGATCCACATGGTAGGCTTATTCAGAAAGTCAGAAGGCATGGGATCCAGGGTAGTTTGGCCAGGTGGATTCAGAATTGGCTTGCCTGCAGAAAGCAGAGGGTCGTGGTGGAGGGAGTACATTCAGATTGGAGGATTGTGACTAGTGGTGTCCCACAAGGATCTGTTCTGGGACCTCTACTTTTCGTGATTTTTAGTAACGACCTGGATGTGGGGGTAGAAGGGTGGGTTGGCAAGTTTGCAGATGATACAAAGGTTGGTGGTGTTGTAGATAGTGTAGAGGATTGTCGAAGATTGCAGAGTGACATTGATAAGGTGCAGAAGTGGGCTAAGTGGCAGATGGAGTTCAACCCGGAGAAGTGTGAGGTGGTACACATTGGAAGGACAAGCTCCAAGGCAGAGTACAAAGTAAATGGCAGGATATTTGATAGTGTGGAGGAGCAAAGGGATCTGGGGGTACATGTCCACAGATCCCTGAAAGTTGCCTCACACGTAGATAGGGTTGTTAAGAAAGCTTATGGGGTGTTAGCTTTCATAAGTCGAGGAATAGAGTTTAAGAGTCGCGGAGTAATGATGCAGCTCTATAAAACTCTGGTTAGACCAAACTTGGAGTACTGTGTCCAGTTCTGGTCGGCTCACTATAGGAAGGATGTGGAAGCATTGGAAAGGGTACAGAGGAGATTTACCAGGATGCTGCCTGGTTTAGAGAGTATGCATTATGATCAGAGATTAAGGGAGCTAGGGCTTTACTCTTTGGAGAGGAGGATGAGAGGAGACATGATAGAAGTATACAAGATATTAAGAGGAATAGATAGAGTGGACAGCCAGCACCTCTTCCCCAGGGCACCACTGCTCAATACAAGAGGACATGGCTTTAAGGTAATGGGTGGGAAGTTCAAGGGGGATATTAGAGGAAGGTTTTTTACTCAGAGAGTGGCTGGTGCATGGAATGCTCTGCCTGAGTCAGTGGTGGAAGCAGATACACTAGTGAAATTTAAGAGACCACTAGACAGGTATATGGAGAAATTTAAGGTGGGACGGTTATATGGGAGGTAGGGTTTAAGGGTCGGCACAACATTGTGGGCCGAAGGGCCTGTACTGTGCTGTACTGTTCTATGTTCTAAAACTTGGGGGGCACAGATTTCGGATGAGTGAGAAAAGATTAAAAAGGGGCCAGAGTGGGGGAGCATATGGAATTATCTGCCAGAAGACGTCGTTGAGGCAGGCACAATAGTATCCTACGAGAAACCCTTAGATTGAGACATGGAGGGATGAAGTTCAGAGGGATAGGGACTGAACGCAGGAAACCGGAACAGGTGGGCACCATATATGAAATGTACTCACTGGGCTACATCCCTGCTTGGGCTCTATAATCCACAAATGCAGACAGTTACATCATTACAGTTTGTTTGCAAATTAAAGTCAACCATAATGAATGGGTGATTCATTCTGGAATGATAGAATGGGAAAGTTGTATCATTTTAGTACAATATTAGTATGAATCACGATGAATTCTCACCTTTACTATTGCTAAGTGAACAAGACAAGGCTATCTAGCATCCAAAATTAGAAGAATCACTAAATAGTACCAGAATAAGGATACATTTCATTAAATTAAGTGCATCGGAAGAGAGGTAGGGTTAGTAAATGGTGTACAGAGAAGTTCCCAATGGGTGGAGAACCAAACTTTCATTGTGGAATTTGGAGAAACATATTCACTTCCTGAATCTAAAGGAAGCCAGATTGTCTTTCTTAAGAAGTGAACATTTACCTGCTTGCTTTCCTGTCCCAGAAGAAGACTCCAACTACACTGATATGTCACACGGGCACTATTACTTCCCACACTGGTCTCAAGTATGAAGTGTTGCATGGGCCCTGCTTCATTAGAGCTGTTTTGCACATTTCATCTAAGCCTAAGGTAATTTGGACTCATTTCTTCGTCGCCTGAACTTTAAGATTGTGATAGGTCAGAAACTGGGATTTAACAGAATGGACAGCCCTTCTTTCCTATCTTATTTGTCCTGCATCTGTAGGACTCAAAGCAGGAATGGTATTTTGGACTAGTTAGGATGGAGCACAAGTGCTTATCACCATCCTGCAGCAATGATACAGCATTAAAGGAAAGTTCTTTAAAGATACCACCAGGAATAGTGAATATTACTTTTGAAGTTTGATTAGCTAGGCTGGGCGAGGCTGGCTTTCATTTCAACAATGGGAACTAAAGAGAGCTTTAGATAAGAGCCCATGGTATCAGAAGAAAGATACCGAAATGGACAAAAGATTGGCTAACCTGGCAGAAGGTAGAGTGTGAGAGTAAATGACACCTTTCTGGTTTGCTGCTGGTGACTAGTGGTGTTCCACAGGGGTTAGTGTTGGATTTGATACTCATCACAATACTTGTTAATGATCTGGATGATGGAACTAGTGTCTTTGTGAACATGTTTGCAGATAATACAAAGCTGGATGGAGGATCAGGTAGTGTTCAGGAAGCAGGTATCCATAGGACGAGCAAAGATTAGAAGAATGAGCATATGGAACACAATATAGGGAAGTATATGACTATGGATTTTGGTAGAAGAAATAAAAGTGTAAAATATATCCTAAACAGCGTGCAAATTCAGAAGTGCAAAGGGACTAGTGTAGGATTCCCGAGGGTTAACAGCAGGTTAGAGTCACTAGTAAGGAAAGGCAAATGCTAGTTTGGCATTCATTTTGAGAGGTGAAGAATATAAGAGTGAGAATGTTTTGCTGAGGCTTTGCAAGGCATTGTTAAGACTGCATTTGGAGTATCGTAGGCAGTTTTGGTCCCATATCTAATAAAGGATGTGGTGGCATTGAACAGGGTCCAGTGGAGGTTTATGAGGATGATCCTGGGAATGAAAAGGTTAATATGTAAGGAGTGTTTGATGGCTCTGGGGCTGGATCACTAGAGCTTAGAAGAATAAGCGGCTATCTCATTGAAACCTACCAAATATTGAAAGGCCTAAATAGATTGAATGCGGACTGGATGTTTCCATTACTCAAACAATATAGAAGACACAGCCTCGAATAGAAGGACTTTTTTAGAACAGAAATATGGATCAATTTCTTTAGCCAGAGATTGGTGAATCTACGGAATTCATTGCCACAGGCAGCTGCAGAGGGCAAGGCACTAGGAAATTTGAAGCAGAAGAGGATAGGTTCTTGGTTAGTAAGGATGGGTTCTTAATTAGCTAGGCACAGCTCAAATGCCATCTACATATATGCTGATGACACAACCATTGTTGGCAGAATTTCAGATGGTTACAAGAAGGTGTACAAGAGCAAGATAGATCAGCTAGTTCAGTGGTGTATCAAAAATAACCTAGCCCTCAGCACCAAAAAGACCGAAGTATTGATTGTGGACTTCAGAAAAGGTAAGACTAGGGAATACACACCCGTACTCACACGGGTATCAGAAGTGGAAAACATGTGGAATTTCAGGTTCCTGGGGTGTCAACACGTCTGGGGATCTATCCTGGGCCCAGCATATTGATGCAGTTACAAAGCAGGCATGACAACAGCTATATTTCATTAGGAGTTTGAGGAGATTTGGTATGTCACCAAAAACACATGCAAATTTCTACAAGTATACTGTGGAGACCATTCTAACTGGCTGCATCACTGTCTGGTATGGGGGTTGAGGACTGCACAGGATCGAAATAAGCTGCAAAATGTTGTAAACTCAGTCAGCTAGATTATGGGCACTAGCCTCCCCAGCATCCAGGACACCTTCAAGAAGTGATGCCTTAAAAAGGGGACATCAGTCATTAAGGACCCCATCACTCAAGAAATGCGCTCTTCTCATTGTCACCACTAGGAAGAAGATGCCAAAGCTTGAAGGCACAAAGTCAATAATTCCCAAACAGCTTCTTCCCTCGGCCATCAGATTTCTGAATGGACATTGAACCCATGAACACTACCTCACTACTTTTTTAAAACTACTTTTGAACTATATATATATTTTTTTTCACTGTAATTAACAGTTTTATAATTATGTATTTCAAAGTAATGCTGCCACATAATATCAAATTTCATGACATTTGGCAGTGATATTAAATGTGATTCAGATTCTAATGTCAAAGGTTACAGGGAGAAGATGGGAGAATGGAGTTGAGAGGGAGAATAAATCAGCCAAATCAAATGGCAGAACAGATTTGATTGGGCAAAAGGACTTTTCTGCTGCTATATCATCTGATCTTATGGTCTACAGATGGAGCATGTACAATTATTAATACTGTGGAGTGATCAAGAAGTAGGGAACATAGAATTAAGCTAATTGTTGTTAGGATTAGAGGAGGCTTGGGGGAAAATGGCCAAAATGGTTTCTGGAACATACTAATTAATTGTAAAGTGGAGCTAGAACCCCTAATTGCTCTTGAAATGTACCTAGCTCAAAGATTCAAAGGTTCATTTATTATCAAAGTATACAACTCTGAAATTCTTCTTCTCCAAGTAGCCTTGAAACCAAGACAGAAAAGAAAAGAAAGACAGCACAATTATCCACCCCAAAAAAGCAAACAAAAATCGAACAAGCGCATGAACCCCAAGTTACCCTTCCCCACAAAAAACAAAAACGGAACAAGCGTGTCACCAATCCTACCCCCCCCAGATCCCTCCTTTGGCACAAAAAAAATGAACAAAATGGAAAATGGATCAGGCCACCAAATCCCACTCCCCGCACAAAAAAATCAAGAATGATCAGCTGAAAAACACAGAATACAAAAAACTGTAAAACTGAAAAAAAAAATCTATAGTCCAAGTCCACATCCAAAATGCAGAAAACCTGGATAATATTCTCTGGGCACAGCAGCAGACTTGACCCTCTCTGGTAGTGTAGCAGAGTGATCTCCAGTGATAAAATGTCAGGCAGCTGGTGCTCACCTTCCGCGTTCGCCTCAATGTTTCAATATCCTTCATCGCTTTAAGCAGTGAAATAGGACCAAATGTTGGCTCATGTCCCATCCCACAGCCTGTCTGCTATGAGGTTCACGCACACTGCCTCTGCCTCCCAGAATCCTCTTGGAAGCTGCAGAGCACTGAAGCACACAAACAGTCACCAAACTTCTGCATTCGCCTCAATGTTTCAATCTCCCTCATCGTTTAATCTGCAAACAGTGGAAGCTTTGATCAGAAAAATGGAGCTGAACATTGGTTCATGCCCTGTCTAGCAGCCTGCCTACCATGAGGCTCGTGCACACAGCCTCAGCCTCCTGGAGTCTACAGAGAACTGGAACACCCAAACAATCTCCAAATAGCAAATCACAGGCTCCAGCAGTTTCAGAATCACATCCAAGACGAAAAACAAACATAAAAAGACATTAAAGAAGTGAAATATATAGTTTCATGATGTATCTGGAAGATGTCGACTAAAGGAGCGTGGTATGCTGGCGCTATCTTGACGGGAAGATAGTTGGGTAGGGGATTAGTCTGAGTAGCTCTTTTTCAGCCTCATGCAATGCATGACCCAAGTTACTTCCCTCTGTATTTCTAAATTTTTATGCTTCTTTGATTCTAATTAGCTTTGTCTCCTGCAGCAAAGTAAATGGTCTTATGTAATTGTCTTCGATACGTGAGCCTTTTTCAGTCATTCCTCATCAGATTATCCAGTACTGAACTGCTGCATTGCACAACGGCTTTGCAGAAATATTTGGCACTGAAAGAAGAAGTACTGAATTAACATGAAGTTTCTAATGCTCTGAGCCTTAAGGTGATATAAAAGTGAACATATCAATAGGGCCATATAATTTAATAAACAGTATTTGAATATTAATAAAGTAGATTAAAAAAAACAAAATATTACAAATCCTAGGAATCAGATACAAAGAAAGCAACTGCTGGTAAAAGCTCTGCAGCTGAGGAGGCATCAGTGAAGAGAGAAGCTGAATTAATATTTTAAGTTGATATAAAATCATTAACCAAAAGTGCTAAATCTGTTTCTCTCTCCACTGATGTTCTCTGACCTGCTGGGCATTGAGTATTTTCAGTAATTCTTACTTCTTTTGTCAACATTGTTATTTAAATTACTGAATACAAAAGTATCTATTAAATGAAAAATCAAAAAAATCACAAGCCAAATGTCTTGAAAATATAGCAATTGCACTGAAATCCATATCATGAACATCAGGAAGGGGAAGTCAGGAGAACAAACACTGCTCATCATTGAGAGGTCTGCAACGGAAAGGGTGAGCAGCTTCAAATTCCTGAGCATCAACCCCTTAAGAGGACCGATCCTGGGCACAACACATTGATGCAATCTTGAAGAAGGAAGTCCAGCTTCATTAACTTTATTTGGAGCTTGAGGAGATTTTGCATGTTACCAAAGACACTAGCGAGTTTCTGCTGAAGAGCATTCTGAATGGCTGCATCACCGCTCGCTATGGAAGCTCCAATGTGCAGAACCGAGAATGAGCAAAAATCAAGGCAGTTTTGAAAGGGAATGCCTCAAGAAGGTGGCATCCACCACTAAGGGCCTTCACCATCTGAAACATGCCCGCTTCTCATTTCTACCATCAGAGAGAAAGTAAAGGAGCCTGAAAACTCACACCAAGCATGTTAGGAACAGCTCCTTCTCCTCAACCATCAGATTTTTTTATAGCGCAGAACAATCATGGTGAATAAAGGGATGAATAGGGTCTATAATCGCTTACACTTAGCAAAGTAAATCATATTAGTTGCAATTTGGCAGCCACCTTATATTGAACAGTATATTGGGCTTCTATTTGCTGTCAGAAAATGTAGCATTACTACCAAAGAGCAACCTCCACTCCACCGATCTTTCCCTACATTAAAATAATACGGTGCAGTTTTCTCTGCATACGCTTTTTCTCTCTTTATGGCAGTGCCTTTTATGAAAAGCTTTTTTTGCCATCTCTCCAATGGAGTAATAAACAATATCATAGACTGCAATTCATTGTTACAGAGAGCTGTATTTATTAACCTCTGCCAACTAAATGAATGCAGTAGCATTGTTTAGTTGATTAATTGCATGTTAGCAGATATCACTTTGCTTTTCACTGGCAGTTCCACAGTTCTGTGCTCACAGCCATTGAAGTACCATATATAAACATAGAAGGAATTAAGTGAACAATTCATATCAACAACAAAAACAAGAGGTTGTTTCGTTAACCCATAAATCTTCTGTTATTTTGAAAATGCAACTCTTGATTGATAATAATGAAAAGCAAACATCTTTTGTTTATTCTGTTTGGTCTACAGTACTTAACGACATCTTTTGTTAACTCTTACTCATTCTCTGCCCCAGTAAACTGTTTCATCACAATTAAATACAATTCAATAGACACAAGCATCTGTGTTTCATTCTTAATCAGATTATTCTTAGACTATCAGATGATTTTTTAAGTATATCGAAGTTTTCTGATCTAAGGATTATATCCAAAAAATGCATTACTAACTCCACAATTTAAAGCAGTTTGCATCATTTTGATTATCTCATCCTTGGCATTGAAAATCCAGCATTATTGCTAAGGGACAATTGAACCGATGTTACTCAAATTTACATGTAAAAAAACGACAAAGGAAAGATATAATAAGACCATAAGACATGGTAACAGAATTAGGCCATTCAGCCCATCAAGGCTGCTCCCCAATTCCATCATGGTTAATTTATTATCCTGCTTAACTCCATTCATCTGCCTTTTCCCCATAACCTTTGGCACCTTTACTAAACAAGAACCTATCAAATTCCACTTTAAATATACCCAACGATTTGGCCTCCACAGCCATCCATGGCAACGAATTCCACAGATTCACACCTGCTGGCTAAAGATGTATTTTTAAGTATAATATCTTTTTGGAAAATAAAGTATGGAATAAAGAAATGAATGTTTAAGATCTGGTCAGCAACTCAGATTCTTAGGAGAATGCTTAACTAGTGCAGTTGTCAAGTTTCAGGGGTGGGACAATTCTGTTGAAACTACAGAGATGAATTCCAATATTTCTGGAGTTGGAAAATAGGAAAGGTGTTCTGGATTCAATGAGGAACTTTCTGTATGATTTTGTGGTTGAAATAATCAAACTAGAGCTTCAAAAACTTCAAAATGACAAGAAGGTCTGCCAAGCAATACCAATTATCCAAAGAATAATTGGAAAAAATCAAGATAAAGTGCATGTTAAACAGAGTAATGGCTAATCAAAAATGTGGTGGAAATATTGACCAATCTTCTGCAGTTCCACCACAGCCCACATTTGTGCTAAATAACAAAAGCAGCTTGCAACAGTCAGAATTAATCAATACCACAACCAAAGGTCAGATCAAATTTCTGCCGTCCTGCCACACCTAACTATGAGTGATGACAACTGACAGGAAGACGTGAGCAGAACAGACCCAAGCAGTGACCTGACCAGCACTTCAAGTTCAAGTTTAATTGTGATTCAAGCATACACCTGAACAGTCACACATATTAACAAAACAAGGCACATATCGCACATAAAATTACAGTAGCAATAAAACATACAGTCACAAAAATAATAATAATAATAATATAGCCAAGTCCATGAATGTGAAGGCCTGTAGATTGATGGTACAGAACATGTTGCCCTGGAGCCTTGTTTCTGCAAGAACAAGCCCACAGCTGTCCTCATCCCACACTAGTATGGCCACAGATAAGCTCAAGCCAGCTTGGCTTCCACCGAACAAACACAGGAGGATAGCACCCAGCCCTGCAGTGCTACACCACCGATGAATCCTCCCCTGGGTGGATACAAACGGCATGAAGGTCAGTCCGCTCTTCAATCAAGGCCAAGCAGCTCCCCCACCATTGGTCTCACCAATAAATCAGGAATTGGACTTGCAGCATTCTGCATTACCAATGTCCAATAGGGTCTTGCAAGCACAAAAAAAACACCCGAGAGAAAAATACAGAGGGGCTATATTTCAGCTGATATCCCTATAATTATAGAAACAAATCTGCTTCATAATATTTGATATCAAAAAGAAAAATGAGAACATCATGTAAAATGATGTTTCTCAGACTTCAGGTCCGTGACTTGTGTGTCACAGGGGTCAGTGCCAGGAGCTTTCTAGTTTGTTATTTATGTTGCCTTTTTGAATGTTAATAGAAAAGGTAAGGCATTCCGACAGCCCAGTCAGCAGCAGGAGCAGGCGACAGCAACGAGGTTTCTTGCAGTTCAGCGATGCTTGTTTAAAAGTACAGAAGGGACAAGCAGGGTGGCCATTGTTGGGAGTTGGCCAGCGGTGAGAGTAGGAGTGTCAGGCTTTGACTCTGGGTAAGCTGCTGTTAAGGTTCCCGTTTTTTCTCTCTTACTGTACCTATTGTAGTAAAGGGCCATTGCGTGTTCTTCACGCCAGATGTTGGAGTCCCAGGTGACCCAGAGACTCCCAGGAAACTACACTGCATGAAGTACATCCAGCTGCAGCTCTTTGAAGACTGTGTTAGGGATCTGGAGCAGCAGCTGGATGACCTTTGGCTCATTCAGGAGAGTGAGGAGACAATCAATCAGAGTTACAGGGAAATAGTTACCCCAAAGTTGCAGGAGGCGAGTAGCTGGGTGACTGTCAGAAGAAATGAAAATGTGAATACGCAGTCAACACAGAGCACCCCGTGGCCATTCACTCAATTAGAATACTGCTTTGGATATTGCGGTTGGTGATGACCTCCCGGAGGAATGTCACAGTAATCAGGTTACTGGCACTGAGCAGAGGTCCATGGTGCAGAAGGGAAAGAGGGAAAAGAGGGGAACGGTAGTGATTGGGGACTCAGTAGTGTGGGGATCAGACAGCAGATTCTGTGGATGTGAATGGGACAACCATATGGTATGTTGCCTCCCAGGTGCCAGGGTCAAGGACATCTCGGATCACGTCTACAACATTCTGGAGAAGGAGGGAGAGCAGCCAGATGTCTTGGTACATATTGGTACCAATGACATAGGAAGGAAAATCAAAGAGGTCCTAAAACGAGAATTTAGAGAGCTAGGTAGAAAACTGAGAAACATAATCTCCTAGGTAGTAATTTCTGAATTGCCGCCTGTGCCATGTACCTGTGCGGGTAGAAACAGGACAATTTGGCAGATAAGTGTGTGGCTGAGAAGCTGGTGCAAGGGGGCAGAGCTTCAGATTCTTGGATCACTAGGATCTCTTCTGGGGGAGGTATGACCTGTTCAAAAGTGACAGGTTGCACCTGAACCCAAGGAGAACCAATATTCTCGCAGGCAGCTTTGTTAGAGCTGTTGGGGAAGGTTTAAACTAATTTGGCAGGGGGGTGGGAACCACAGTGAAGGGAGTCAGGATAGGACAGATGGTAAAAAAGCAAAGGTAGCATGCAGGCAGACTGTCAGAGAGGGCAGGCAGATGATATGCCAAAATTGCAGCCAGCAGGGTGAGTATCAGTGCATTAGGAATGCAGAATGAAAAAGGGTAGCAAATGCAGAACTCAAAGTGTTACATCTCAATGCACGGAGTATAAGAAATGAGGTGGATGATCTTGTTGCACTTTTACAGATGGTCAGGTATGAAATTGTGGCCATCACTGAATCGTAGCTGACTGATGGTTGTAGTTGGGAGCTTGATATCCGGAGGGACAGGCAGATAGGCAGAGGGGACGGTGTGGCTCTGCTGGTAAACAGTGGCATCAAATCAGTAGAAAGATGTGATAAGGATCAGAAGGTGTGGAATTTTTGTGGGCTAAATTAAGAAACTGCAATGGTAAAAGGACCTTGATGACAGTTATATACAGGCCTCCCAACAGTAGCTGGGATGTGGATCCCAGGTCACAGTGGAATATAGAAAAAGTATGTTAACGGGGCAATGTTATGATCATCATGGAAGATTTCAACATGCAGTTCAATTGAGAAAATTAGGTTGGAAATGGATCTCAAGAGAGTGAGTTTGTAGAATGCCTCTGAGATAGCTTTTTAGAGCAGTTTGTCATTGAGCCTACTAGAGGATAAACTTTTCTGGATTGGGTATTATGTAATGATCCCTGCAGAAAGCACAGAGTTGGGGGGGTAAAGAATTATTTGGTTGTAGGATCCCGTTGAAGATGGCTGTAATTTGGGAGAATGACGTGTTGGATGTGGAGACTCATGGGTAGTAGGTGAGGACAAGAGGAATTGTATCCCTGTTAAAGCAGCAGGAGGATGGGTTGAGAACAAATGTTTGGGAAAAGGAGGAGTTGAAGGTTAGGGCAGCATCAATGGTGGAGGAAGGGAAACCCTGTTCTTTGGAGAAGGAAGACATCTCTGAAGTCCTGGAAAGGAAAGTCTCATTCTGGGAACAGATGTGGTGGAGACAAAGGAAATTAAAAAAGGGAATAGCATTTTTCACACATTGTAATTTTTCCCGTGGAAAGGGAACTAAAAACTGGAGTACAAAAGTTCAAGGTGAGAGGGGAAAATGAGGGGCAACTTCTTCACACAGTGAATGGTGCATATTTGGAATGAGCTGTTTGGAAAGATGGTTGAGACAGATACAATCACAACAATTGAAAGATATTTGGATAAGTATGTAAATAGGAATGGTTTAAGAGGATAAGGGCCAAATAAGGGATTAGCTTGGTGGGCATTGGAATCAATATGGACAAGTTGGGCTGAAGGAGTTGCTTCCATACTGTATTCATCTACACCACTGGAGACAGCAAAGCCTTTGATACTAGATAACATAGTGATATAGAGTTAAGCACCAGAGATTACCACATTGTTCCTGCGTAGTTGCAACACTGGTGTCTAACCAATAATATGAGAAAATAGCAACACACATCAAAGTTGTTGGTGAATGCAGCAGGCCAGACATCATCTCTAGGAAGAGGTACAGTCGACGTTTCGGGCCAAGACCCTTCATCAGGACTTTGTGAGTCCTGACGAAGGGTCTCGGCCCGAAACATCGACTGTACCTCTTCCTAGAGATGCTGCCTGGCCTGCTGCGTTCATCAGCAACTTTGATGTGTGTTGCTTGAAATTCCAGCATCTGCAGAATTCCTCGTGTTTGTGAATATGAGGAAATACCCAGGTTTTTCCAGTTCACAAAAAGCAGTCCAAGTTATATCCAATATGATAAACTGCCAACCAGTTTACTCTCAAACATCAGCAATGTGTAGAAACAAGTTGTTAATAGAGTTATCAAGCTGCACTTCCTTTCCAATAATCTTCTCTTTCTCTCAAAAGCTCTATTAGGGACCTTTCGGGACTATTTAGCTCAATACCTTATCACAGACTTGTTCCGGACTCAGACCAAGGAACAGAATATCAGTGTGACATCTGTAAGCTCTGCTAAATGGCCTACTCCTGCACCTATTTTCTATATTTTCTATGTAAAACTGAAAACAGTCCAAAAAACTCACTGAAAGGGGAATGATTATGGTGGCTGGAAGTCAATCATCCCGTCCCCAGGACACCAATGCAAGCACTCCTCATGACAAAACCTGGTCCCAGCAGCTTCATCAATGTCAAAGCTGAAGGAGTGTACTGATGATTATTCTATTCCATTTGCAGCTCCTCAGGAAATGACACAGTCCACCCCTGCATCAGCAAGACAGAGACTACCTTTAAGCATGAACTGTTTCATTTGTATCAGGCAATATTCAACTCAGGCAAGAAAGAGTCTAACCACCTACTGTATATGTGTAGATAGTGTAAATGCTTTGAAAATCAGAGTTACAAGCAAGGTCTACCTATTCTCTGACTTGTTCTGGTAGCGACAATATTTATGTCGCAGATACAGTTGAGTCTCTGATCAATGGATAACCTCCTGATTATGTGGGGAGGGGGATGGGTGGATAGGGGGTGGCTTAGTGATGGTTACTAACCCTACGAGGCAGAAGAACATCATGAAATGCCAATCACTTGTCTAAATAGGTGCAATTCCAACAAGGCTGGGATCAAGCAAGGCAGTGCATCACAGAAACCACCCCACCCTATCCTGCCCCTGCCATCTCCTTAACCCTTCCTGCTGCAATACTACACCTCACCTCCAGCAAGGTTTCAACTCCAACTGGAATTGAGCTGAATCACTGGTTAATTAGGAATGAGTTCAACCTTCATGATCTCCACCCAGAACTAATATCACTCCAACTCAGACAAATTAGATAAAGATATTCTTAAAATACCTTAATTGCATATCCTATTATTTAATTATACTGCATTTGTTGACAATGTCAAATTAATTAAAACATTTTCATAGAATGGTGATAATCACAACCGTCATTTTCTCCTCACACTTAGAACAATATTCACCCTTCCAATCCAGAGGGCTTGATTATTTTAAATATTTTATTCTGCACTTACTTACCCAATTTGTATTGCAGTTTCTGCTTATGTTTGTGTATTGCTTTTAAACATCATAACTTAATTAGGTAGCAAATCTATAAAGGTCTGTAATTAGGATGTAGAGCTTGGAGAATAAACTGGCATTGAACTTAAGTAAGAATACTTGGTAAGCTTCTGCTTCAGCTACATCACATTCTCCTTGACTTCACAGTATTCCAGTTTGTTTGATTTGCTAATTATTCTATGCCTGTGAAATTTCCTGTATTTGCTATTCACAACTCACACAACTTGCTGTCAGTTGCAAATCTGGCAATGTTCCTAAATATTCTCCATATTATTTTTTATTTTAGTTATTTTATCTTACTGAGAGTTAGAGGACAAAATATGCCCTTCCATACCTTTGAGCTGCAATCCCAGCAACCCTTCATTTAGCCCCAGACTGATAATAGGACTGTGGCATCATAGTCTTTGGACTGTGGGAGGAAACTGGAGCACCCAGAGGAAACCCACTCATTCCACAGGGAGGATCTGCAAACTCCTTGTAAACGGTGCCAGAATTGAACTCTGAATGGTAATGGCGTTGTGCTAACTGCCACACTACTGTGACAGTTTACAGAGCAAAACAGTGGAAAATGCAAATCTCTGTTCTACTACTCCTTAGATGTCACCACCTTTCTGTTTACCACCATCTGTTTTTAGGTGTCAATATTTTTTCAGTCCAGCCACTATGATTAAGCCAAAGGTTATTGAAGTGTGTATTAGCGTGTGTGTGGAATCTAGGGCATACCCACTGGCTCTCCACTATAATTTCTTTAAGTCTTTGAAATACCACGGTCCAATCTGTGAGCTGTTCGTCTCATTTATATTTATTGCCAGCTGTCTCATGTTGTTCCTTATTATGCAGACTGAAACAAGACACGTATAATTTCATGTTTTAGCTCATTTTGTTTTTTATTGTTCGTGCAAGCTAAATGTGTCCTGAATATACTCCAAGTTAATAAAATGCAAGCCCAAAAGTCAAGTAGCTTTTCAATTTGGAGTGCTGGCTTCCAGTAATCCTCTTGATACCTAGCCTTGCCAAACTGTCAATCAAATTGTCAGGTAAGATTGCAGAAGTGAAAAAGCAAATTAGCCAAATAAAAATACTGTGAAGTCAAACAGAATGTGATATAGTTTAAGCAGAGGCTTGCAAATTCCTTTCACTTAACTTCAATGCCAGTTTATTTTCCAGACTGAGACAAGGGTGAAGTGGCAAATTCTATGTGTATAATTGCATAATAGGGAGATGTTTATAGAATGGCTCCAAATGAAGTTATAATGTTAAAATCAATACACAAACAAAACATAAACTACAAGAAGAACTGAGTAAATTGCCTTGATGTCAATCACTTTCAGCTCATAGTGATTAACATCCTGATTCCCTCCCTGCTAAACTTCCCCACCCAACTTTTTCTAGTAAATGATCACTGCAATAGCCTGTAACTTCCCTTTTGAAGATGGCTTTTAAATTACCTGTATCAGCTGGCATTTTTGCGGTGTGAACTGAAGTCTTGAAGGTGCCGGACGGTTGTGGCTCGGCGTGTATAGGCTAAATTGAAGTGGTGGGACCCAGGCCCAAGAGCAGGGATTGAGCCAATGTCTGACCATTGCCGGAGTGGACTGAGGTGATTTGATGCAACAGAACTGAGGTGAGGTAGAGTCGAGATGGCAGGGTCCGGGCCTGAGCCAAGAGCGAAGACTGAACTGAGATTTGATCGATTTAAGCACCGGGTCAATTTGGAAAGGGCAGGTCAGGGCCAAATCAAGGTGGCTGGGCCCAGGCCTGAGAGTGTATTGAAGCTGCAAGGCCCAGGTCCGAGAGCGAGGAACAACCTGAGGTTTCAATGATTTAAGCACCGGACTAAAACGTAAAGGTCACAGTGTTGGGGCCAGAGGTGAGGGATGGGTCAGTTCAGCTCACTGCTTCATGAGGTTTACCTTTCTCTGCACTGAACTGAGGCTGTGGTCTCCAACCTCCAACCTACAGGACTGGCTGCAGCAAAGCCTGGCTTTGCGGCTGTGGACTCACATTTGTGAACTTCAGTTGTTTGTATGCTTTATCTGTTTGCACAATATGCCTTTTTTCTGCACATTAGGTATTTAGCGGTCTTATTTGAATGTGTTCTAATGAGTTTCTTTGTTTTGTGTCTGCCTGAGGGGAGGCAAATCACCAAGTTGTATTTAGTATGCATACTTCAATAATAAATGTACTTTGAACTTCAGCTGACCAGTTCAAAGTAATGTGACTAAAATTCTGCATGCATCCCATCACAAAATGCACCTGCAGCTCACATCATTCATTCTATGAAATGAGTGCATCTGGGACATTCACCAGCCAGCTGTGAGTAGAGTGTGCTGATAGATGAGACAGAACAGTTTGAACAGGGGGCTGACACTTGGAATGCCAAAACCATCTGTCAACCAGTTGCAACGCATATCTTCTCAAGAGAGCTGGAATGAGCTTCGGGTGTTTGCTGTAATTGCCTCCACTTGGTCATTGCGAACACGCTGGAGGAAGTGGCACCAACCATGATCAGAATTCCCAATTTAGATGAAGTTTATACAAGCGGTGATAAAAATTCACATCTCCCATTTGCCTTGGTGGCAACAGTGCTGTGCCAGAGATGGCTTCTAAGCAGTTAACAGATCACATCATCGTAACATCCTCAGGAAGGCTGATAAAGTTCCAGATAAATAATCTCACACTTTTTTCTGCAGTCCTATCGAATTGTTTTCTCCAGTACAGCGCGAAGCATCAACTGTACTGGTTATCTAAATGCTGCTTGGTGTGCTGAGTCCCTCCAGGCATTTTGTGTGCGTTACTCGGGTTTCCAGCATCTTGAGGCTCAAAATGGGCAGCTTTTAGTTTCAGTGCTGAAGCTCCTCCCACTGGCTTTTCTGATAATCAAGCAGGAAGAAAATGAACAGATGCTCACTCGCTCTAGGCTAGGGTCCCTGCTGACTATGCTGTAACCAGGAGTTTGTTAAAGATCACCTTCCAGTTTTCACAATTATCAATCCTGAGGTTAAATAAACATACAAAAGGAGACCTTTGCCATCCTCTGACACTTACAATTTTCAAAGGTAGCATTTCAACTGCGAAGGATAAACAGTTAACAAGCATATTGCTGCTCTATTGAAGAGCTGATAAATTGGGAGCTTGTTTTGACCTTACTTTCACAGAGCACTAATAGGAATGAGTTGTTCAGCACAGGACAATTAAAGTTTAAAGTAACTTTATTTCCAAAATACAAGTTTGTCATCAATATACAGCCCCGAGTTTTGTTTTCTTGTGGGCATACTCAAAATATCCAATAACCATAATGGAATCAATGAAAGACCACACCAAACAGGGTGGAAACCAATGAGTGAAAGATGACAAACAGTGAAAATACAAAAGAAAAAAAGAATAATAATAATAATAAAAAATAAATAATGCAATAAATATGAGAACTTGAGATGAGGTGTCCTTAAAAGTGACTTTATAAGTTGTGGAAACAGTTCAGTGATGGGACAAGTGAAGTTGAGTGAAGTTACCCCTCTGGTTCAAGAGCTTAATAGTTGAGGGGTAATAATTGTTCCTGCACCTAGTTGGATCAGTCCTGAGGCTCTTGTACCTTCTTCCTGATGGCAGCAGCGAGAAGAGAGTGTGACCTTTGTGGCATGGGGCCCTGATGATGGATGCTGCTTTCCTGTAACAACACTCTGTGTAGATGTATGGAATGGTGGAGAGGGTTTTACCCATGATGGATTGGGCCGTATCCACTACTTTTTGGAGGGTTTTCCATTCGAGGGCATTGGTATTTCAATACCAGGCTGTGATGCAGTCAGTCAATATACTCTCCACCATACACATCTATAGACATTTGTCAAAGTTTTCAATGTCATGCTAAATGCGGGAGGGGAAGATGCCGGCGCGACGCAGCTCGCGGCGGCCACTCCGGTGGTGATATCTGTTATTTATCAAGTTGGGTGCCGTGCACAATCCTGATTTGATGGAGACGGGCGTGAGAGCACGGAGGAACATCTGGTGAAACTTCTGAAATGCCTGCTTCATTGCTGCTGCTATTGTGTGGTCCAGAATCTCTGGAGGGGAAGGCCCCGAGTCCTCGGCTTTGCTTATTGCTTGGCAGCCGGGGCGGGGTCGAAGCGCTCAGCAGATGATGGTGCTCGGAGAGGCTGTGTCGGAGGGGCTGGTCGGAGGCTCGAAGTTTTTGGATGGACTCAGCGTCCGCTGGGGTTGGATGCTTCCAATGGTGCTGCATCGGCAAGTTTGCGGCACTTGGAGGTTCATGGCAGGGAGAGTTTCTCCCTTCTACCGACTGCGTGAGATGATGAGTCTATCAGGACTTTGAGACTTTTTTTTACTGTGCCCATGGTCTGCTCTTTATCAAATTACAGTATTGCTTTGCACTGTTGTAACTATATGTTATAATTATGTGGTTCTGTTAGTTTTAGACTTGGTTTGTCCTGTGTTTTCTTGTGATATCATTCTGGAGGAACATTGTATCATTTTTTAACGCATGCATTTCTAAATGACAATAAACGAGGACTGAGCGTCCTCATAATCTAAAAAAAAATCTTTGCAAATTTCTCAGAAAGTAGAGATTCCGCTGTGCTTTCTTCATAATTGTCATGTGCTGGGTCCTGGACAGGTCATCTTTAATAATATCACCAGGAAATTAAAGTTGGTGACCCTCCCCACCTCTCCCTGTGAGGACTGGCTCAAGGACCTCTGGTTTCCTCCTTCTGAAGTCAATAATCAGCTCCTTGGTCTCACTGACATTGAGTGAGAGAGGTTGTTGTCATGGCACCACTCAGCCAGATTTTCAGTTTCTCTCCTGCACGCTCATTCGTCACCAACTCTGATTTGGCCAATGACAGTGGTGTCGTCAGCAAACTTGAATACGGCACTGGAGCTGTGCTAAGCCACACAGTCCTGAGTCTAAAGCAAGTAGAGCAGGGGGCTAAGCTAATTGAGATTGTGGCGGAGATGCTGTTACCAATCTGAACAGACTGGGGTAAGATGGCACCGGTGAAGCACAGCGACATTCTGCAGGTTACGGACAATTAAAGAACATAAAGCATGGTCAGAAGAATTTTGCAGAGATTGAAAGGATCTGTGATGGCAATGCAAGTCCCAAGTGTAGAAGCCTGTCAGAAGTGAAACAATGATAAAACTGTAGCAGTAGAGCATGAACCAGCATAAGTTAAATCTATGATGCCATTGTTGCATTCAAGAAGCACTGGGGAGCTTAATGCAAAATGTCTAGCACAATAACAAACTGGTATTGTTCAGCCAGTCAGTGATGGGAGGCTAAAGGAAGCACAATAAGAAGAGAACGTCTCCCTGCTGCTGAACCATACTACATCACCTTAGGTTCTCTCGAGATTCAACTAAAAATCATCTGTGTGGAACCACAGGAGGTTGGCAAGGTCTGAAATGAACATTTTCTTGTCTGCATTTACTACAGAGAAGGACATGGAAGCTAATGATCCAAACAATGATATATTGGAATACATTAGCATTATGCAAGGTAGATGTTGGAGGTCCTAAAAAGCATAAAGGTAGATAATTCTCAGGGCCTAACAAAGTGTATTCTGAGGTGTTATGGGAAGCAAGAGGGGAGATGGCAGGGCACCTGGCAGAGAATTTTAGCCACAGGTGAGGTATCAGAAGACTACAGGATCTATAAATTTGTGACTTTATTTAAGAAGCTCAGCAGGGATAAGCCAAGGAAATACATGCCACTGAGCCTTACAGCAGTGCTGGGATAAGTATTGGAGAGGATTTTGAGGCAGGCTTTATTTGCATTTGAAAAGGTGAGGACAGTTAAAGGATAAACAGCAGTACATTAGTGATCAGGACGCACAGATTTGAGTTTTTTGAAAGGTTGACCAAGAGGATTAATGATGGCATAGCAGAAAACGCTGACTATGTGGACTGTAGTTAGCCAGGCCTTTGACAAGTGATAGGTTCGCCCAAAAGGTTAGAACACATAGGATCCAATTGGATATGAAATTGGCTCAGTGATAAGAGGCAGAGGGTAGCATTGGAGGGTTGCTTATCATTTT
Organism: Mobula birostris; assembly: GCF_030028105.1. Classification (NCBI taxonomy): domain Eukaryota; kingdom Metazoa; phylum Chordata; class Chondrichthyes; order Myliobatiformes; family Myliobatidae; genus Mobula; species Mobula birostris. The sequence goes on along the minus strand of NC_092370.1, from coordinate 192,211,430 downwards.
GAAGGCCTGTCATCAGAGGTGTGCTACAAGGACTGGCCCTAGTTCCTCTATTGTTTGCCATCTTTATTACTAATTTGGATGAATATGTATACTGTATGAAAAGTAGATGATACCTAAATTGATGATGTGGTGGACAGTGAAGAAGTTTGTCTAAGCTTACATCAGGATATTAATCAACTGGGAAAATGGAGCAAGGATTAGCAGTTAGAATTTAGCAGACAAATATGAAGTAATGCATTTTGGAAAATTAGATCAAGACAAAACATACAGAATGTGGGAAAGCGGAGAGACCTGGGAGTACAACTACGTAGTTCCCCAAAAGTGGTAATACTGGTAGATAAGGTTTTGATTAAAGTGTATGGCATGCTTATCAATATCATCTGTGGCACAAGCTTTGTGATGTCATGTTGGTTGGACTGAACTTGGAGTATTCTATGCAGTTTTATACAGAAAAGCTGTGATTATGTCAGAGAGGGCACAGAAAAGATTCAGAAGGTTGTTTCCTGGATTGACGGACTTGAGTTATAAAGTGTGATTGGATAGGCTGGATCTGCATTCCCTAGATCAAAGGAGGCTGACAGGTACATGACAGAGGCATAAGAAATGATGAGACGCATCGAGAGGGTGGACGGCCGGTGTCCATTTCTCGTGGTAGGGGTGTCTAAAACCAGAGAACTTTGTTTCAGAATGGGAGGGAGAAAGTTTAACGAAGAACTGAAAAGTAATTTTTTCTCCTAAGTAGTAGTGGGTATCTGCAATAAGCTGCCAGAGGATGTGGTGGAGGTAGGAACAATAGTAACATTGAAGAAGAACCTAGACAGGTACTTGAATAAGGGATATACATTAAATGCAGGCTGATGGGATGAGTATAAAGAGGCACGATAGTCAATAGAGATGCCCTGGGTGTCATGGTCCGGATCGGAGTCCCTTTAAATTTACCTTGTTTATGTTACGATCCAGACCGTTGATTCCCTGTTTTCCCGTGTCCCTCGACTTTGGTGATTAGAGACAATTAACACTCAGCTGAACCGGTAGTTTATAGTCTCCGGCTTTCAGCCGTTCGGCGTGGGAGCGTCTGCAAAGTCATCTTAGGTACAGTGTACCGATGTCATCTGGCCGGAGAAAGCTTAGTCTCTGCCGAAGCGAGTGCCGGTAATTCACCCTTCCTCACCGGAGCAACCCTGTCCAGTTACCTCGCCAAAGCGAGCCTGCAAAATTTCCTCACCGAGGTGGGTCCATCAGTTAACCCGCCGGAGGGAATCAAGAACCGCTGTCTACTGTTCCCAGGCCGTGTCGAGAAGTCGCCACTACCCGGAGGCACCAAGTCAAGTCCTGGCCCTGGCAGCATTCTAGCACCAAATCAAGTCCTGTCCCTGGTGGCATTCTAGCACCAAGTCAAGTCCTGGTCCTGGCGGCATTCAAGCACCAAGTCAGGTCCTGTCCCTGGTGGCATTCGAGCACCAAGTCAAGTCCTGGTCCTGGTGGCATTCAAGCACCAAGTCAGGTCCTGGCCCTGGCGGCATTCAAGTACCAAGTCAGGTCCTGGCCCTGGCGGCATTCTAGCACCAAATCAAGTCCTGGCTCTGGCGGCATTCTAGCACCAAGTCCTGGCCCTGTCAGCTTTACAGTTCTGAATCAAGTCCTGGCCCTGGTGATCTGTGATTCCTGTCCTACCCCCTTGTCTGAATCCCTTCTCTGCCCCTCTCACTTCTAGGCCTTGTCTTCAGCCCCCGCCTGCACTTCGGTCTAGTTCCATCGCTGGAGCTAGATAGGTACCGTCTGGTGTTCATTCGTGTTGGTCTTGTCTTGTCTTGTCCTCGCCTCCGTGGGGTAGGTCAGGCCATCTTGCCGTTGCCCTGCGGAGGGTCATGAGTCCCGGCCCCATGTCCTGTTCCCAAGGAGGGGTCCCGGCTCTGTGTTCTGTGTATGTGTCCATGGTTCCATGTACCTGCTCTCTCGTGACTGAGGCTCTGTGTTCTCATGTTCCTCCTCTCCCTAGCCCATGTCATGTCCATGCCTGGTTGTGGGGTCCTTGCCCAGTCTCGGGCTCGGAGTCCATGCCCTAGCCTCTTCATGTCTCCTCTAGTTCTGGGAGCCGATTCCGAGTCCTAGCCCAGACCCTTGGTCCCAGCCTAGCCGTAGTCCTAAATCCTTGTCCAGTTCGCTATTTCCTGCTCCTGCCTTGCTCTCCTGGTATCGAACAATACACTAAATCTAAGTAACCTCACAAGATGTGTCTTGCATTTTGGTCCACCTTTGCCCCCAATGCCCCCGCCAGTGTGAAGGGACTGAAGGACTTGACTCTATGCAATGCAGCACTAGGCTCTAACATTGTGTAACCTTTAAAAATCCTCTCCATTGACATCAGGCAACTTGTGCTTGAATGAGGGGAACAGTGATTGAATAGCCCCCCCCCCCTTTCCCTAGATTATTTGTTCCTGGTGAGTCATCTTCTTGAAGCACTGCAGAACCTACAACCAAAATGCAGGCGGGTAGATAGTTTTTGGATTTGGAAACAATGATTAAGGAACAACATTATATTTTCAAGATAGGATTATGTCTGACTTGGAAGAAAACCTCCAGAGAGTGAAGTTCCCTTGCAGTGACTGCCCTCGTCCTTCTTTGTGGTGGAAGTCACTGGTTTTCTGTTGGAATAACCTAAATGAGAAACTGCGAAGTAATTTGTAAATGATCCATCTCTGGAGGGGCGGGGTGGGGGGGAAGATGAATGTTCATGGTGGTTGATGGGATGCAATGTTCTCTACTGAACATTGTTGACCTAATAACGAATAAATTCTTCTCAGGCTTCCAGTCGGGTACAGGTATTGATTATAACCAACTTTTCAATGACAAACTCCGCCATCTTCATCAGGGAAGATGAAGCACTGATGAAGATGACGGAGTTTGTCATCAAAACGATGGTTATAATCAATGCCTGTACCTGGCTGGAAGCCCGAGAAGAGTTTATTCATCACATACGCCAGGAAAGCACTAGATTCTTTTTAGTGTGGAGCTCCTTTTTAGTGTGAAGTTGTCCACTTTGGTGGCAAAAATAGGAAAACAGATTATTATCTGAATGGTGGCCGATTAGGAAAAGGGGAGGTACAACGAGACCTGGGTGTCATTATACACCAGTCATTGAAAGTGGGCATGCAGGTACAGCAGGCGGTGAAAAAAGCAAATGGTATGCTGGCATTTATAGCGAGAGGATTCGAGTACAGGAGCAGGGAGGTACTACTGCAGTTGTACAAGGCCTTGGTGAGACCACACCTGGAGTATTGTGTGCAGTTTTGGTCCCCTAATCTGAGGAAAGACATCCTTGCCATAGAGGGAGTACAAAGAAGGTTCACCAGATTGATTCCTGGGATGGCAGGACTTTCATATGAAGAAAGACTGGATGAACTGGGCTTGTACTCGTTGGAATTTAGAAGATTGAGGGGGGATCTGATTGAAACGTATAAGATCCTAAAGGGATTGGACAGGCTAGATGCAGGAAGATTGTTCCCGATGTTGGGGAAGTCCAGAACGAGGGGCCACACTTTGAGGATAGAGGGGAAGCCTTTTAGGACCGAGATTAGGAAAAACTTCTTCACACAGAGAGTGGTGAATCTGTGGAATTCTCTGCCACAGGAAACAGTTGAGGCTAGTTCATTGGCTATATTTAAGAGGGAGTTAGATATGGCCCTTGTGGCTACGGGGGTCAGGGGGTATGCAGGGAAGGCTGGGGCGGGGTTCTGAGTTGGATGATCAGCCATGATCATAATAAATGGCGGTACAGGCTCGAAGGGCCGAATGGCCTACTCCTGCACCTATTTTCTATGTTTCTATGTTTCTATGTTTCCTTATTGCTCTGCATTCATCCAAGCACTTAGTGAGTCGTCTTCCAAGTTCTTTGAGAGTAAATAGGACTAACTAGGATGGGTATTGTAATGTATGGATCTATTTCTTTTAAAGCAATGATGACTCCACCCCCCCTTTAGCACTGTGTATTGATCTGTTGCCTGTGCATGCGCTACTGTCTACACGTGAGCATTGTTTTCTCTCTCTCCCTCTCAATGTGAATATACCAGTTAAAGCCAACTCTTGCGTGTATGCTGTTATTTAATATATATGTAGTTGTGCACAAACACAATAGATTGGTGATGAATACGAATTTGAATGTCAGGAAATATCAGAACTGCACCAGCAGTTTAGGGTTTAAGTAATTTTGTAAAATTGTAATACTTAAGGGATGAAACAACGAGAGTTAAACAGCACAAGAACGTGGAAGGACCCGTGAGTACCTGTAAAAGATGCACTGAATTTAAAGTGAAAATAATGTGCCGATGGAAAGCTGACAAATTTGAAAGTGCGAGTGATATCTGGGAGTCCTATATCAAGAGGGTTGAACTGTACTGGAACGTGAACAATGTAGAGGAGAAAAAGAAAGCTCCTACACTTCCTAGCTTAATGTGCTAAGAATGTACAGTCTCTTACAAAACTTAGTAATGCTTGCAAAGCCAGCAAGCAAGAAGTTCAATGAAGTTATTACAATTGTAAAAAATCACTTAAACCCTAAACCACTGGTAATGGATGAGACAGTTAGATTTTACAAAAGGAACCAGTCGAAAGATGAAAGCCTTTCTGAATACATTGCAGAACTGTGCAAACTTTCCCAGTACAATGACTTTAGAGATGGGCTTTCCAATGCATTAAGGGACAGGCTTGTATGTGGCATGCATAGTCAAAGCATTCAAAAGAGGCTTCTGTCAGAAAGAGACCTAAACTTCGAAAGGATATTGACAATAGCAATATCGTTAGAGGCTGCAGCAAAAGATGCAGCAGAACTACGGAAGAGTAGTTTAGAATGTGAAATGCACAAAATGTCCCTGAATGGTGCAAATAGCCAAAAATGATGTTGGCATGGCAAATCCTCCCATGATGTAAATGACTGTTGGTTCAAAGAAAAAGTCTGCAGTAAGTGTCATAGACAAGGTTACATAGAGAGAATTGCAAGGCAAACAAAAACCACAACCAAGTGAAAAGTCTCAAACACAAAACTAAGCAAATGCATAAAGTACCAAATGTAAAACAGAATCAGACAATGCAGAGTCTGACAAAGGTGAACTGTCATGCCTTGAAGTGTATAGTATTACTGAAGCAGTGCACAATATAACATGGATCACAATAGATGTGCCTGCTTTAAAACTGAAAATAGAGCTGGATACAGTGTCAGATTTCTCTGTAATTTCAGAGGCTGATTACAACAGACTGTTTTCTAAGATACCATTAGAGAAGACCTCAGTGATGCTAAAGACCTACTCAGGTGAAAAAGTGTTTGCCAAAGGAAAAGTGAAGGTAAATGTGACATATGGTGACCAAGCACAGCAGTTAGAGCTTTATGTACTGAAAAGTGGAGGGACAGCACTTTTCAGATGTGAATGGTTGAGAAAGATCCAACTAGACGGGCACTCAAAGTGTTTCAGAAGGGGATTGATAAACTCGAAGGCATGAAGGCCAGAATTGAACTGGATGAAACAGCAATACCAAGATTCTATAAAGTACATCCAGTGCCTTACGCACTACATCCTAAAGTGGTTGCAGAACTGCAGAGCTTAGACGTGTCTAGACTTCTTTTCAACATTGAGTTGGGTGATTGGGCCATGCCCATTGTCCCGGTGATCAAGAAAGGGAAGGCTGGAGCCGTTTGCTTATGTGGGGATTTCAAGTGTAGCATCAACCTTATGCTACATACTGTGCAGTATCCCCTGCCATGAATAGAAGTCATTTTTGCATCTTTGGCAGGCAGTGAGAGGTTTTCAAAGATTGACTTGTCACAAGCTATCTGCAAATGGAGACTGAGGAGTCAAGCTGAAAGTTCCTCACAACCAACGCTCACAGGTACTGATTACTCACAGTATAATCATCTTGTCTTTGGCATCACATCGGCTCCAGAAATGTGGCAGAGCAATGGACCAAGTGCTCCAAGATATCTCAGGAACGCGATGTTACCTTGATAACATCATTGTGACTGGAAGGAATGATGGCAAGCACCTCCAGAACCTTGGTAAAGTGCTCACCAGGCTGAGTGAGTATGGTCTGCACACAAAGAGAGAGAAAGGTGATTTTTTTCAAGAATGAAATTTCATATTGCGGACATGCCATTGACAAGCATGTCTTCCATAAGTCACAAGAGGGGATCGAAGCCATGCTGCAGGCAGCTAAACTGGAAAATGTGTCACAACTCAGGTCACACTTGGGCCTTGTAAACCAGCGGACCCCAACTACCGGGCCGCAAAGCATGTGCTACTGGGCCGTGAGGAAATGATATGATTTGGCGATATGAGTCATCTGCACCTTTCCTCATTCCCTGTCACGCACTGTTGAGATGAACACATGCGAGGTCATCACCCGCACGTCATCCATTTCAGCGCGGGAAGAAGATCTACTCCTCGAGCTTGCAAGTGACCGCAGGCTGAAAAGTATGTTTGACATAACATCTCTGCTGGCATTCTGGATCAAAATCAAGGCTAAATATCCTGAGATAGCCACGAAAGCACTGAAAACGTTGCTTCCATTTCCAACATATCTCTGCAATGAATGCAACAAAAACTAAATCGCGGAATAGACTGGACATAAGGAACCCCCTTCGAGTATCGCTGTCTCCCATCATTGCTCGATGGCACCGTCTTGTTGCAGGGAAACAAGCCCAGGGCTCCCACTGATTCAGTGATATTGGTGTGTTGAAATGATTTTATATGTTCATACGGGGAAAATATGTGCTATGAGTTTAATATCCAAAAATTACTTAAAATGTTATGATGCTATTGACTTATAAGTGACTTATATAACCATATAACAATTACAGCATGGAAACAGGCCATCTCTAATCTTCTAGTCCATGCCGAACACTACTCTCACCTTGTCCCACTGACCTGCACTCAGCCCATAACCCTCCATTCCTTTCCTGTCCGTATACCTATCCAATTTTTCCTTAAATGATAATATCGAACCTGCCTCTACCACTTCTACTGGAAGTTCGTTCAACACTTACTTCAAGCTCCCCTGATAATTGACTTATCACTATACTCATGGGAGGAAAATATGCGCTGTGTGTTTAATATTAAATTCGTTAGATCAACCCTTTTAGAAACGAAATTGAGTGTATTAGCCACTTATCACCTATATTCCGGTTGTGATTAACAACCCCCCCCCCCCACCACCCCTGCAAACAGAATCGCCAAAAACGATTTATAGAAAAAAATCAGCACGTACACGCATGCACGTTACGCATGCGCACACAGGTGCCTGCGCAAGGCTTCATGGTCATGGTAGTCTTTCTCGGGATAAGCACAACGTATTTGACTGCTACTGTTGTCCGTTGGCAACCTTACCCCCATACCACCCCGGGTCGGCCGGTCTGCAAGAATATTATCAATATTAAAGCGGTCCGCAGTGCAAAAAAGGGTTGGGAACCCCTGTTGTAAACTACTAACACAGGTTTCTCCCAAAGATTGATACAGTGCTGCACCCATTGAACACACTGTTACAGACAGGAGCAAAGTGGGAATGGTCAGAAAGATGTGAAAGAGCATGCAAGGAAACAAAAAGACTAATAACATCCAGTGAACTGCTCGCCCATTATGACCCATCCCTGCTCATCAGACTGACGTGCCATGCCTCCCTTTATGGCGTTGGGAGCTGTTTTGTCACATATTACTGAAGATGGATCTGAACACCCGATTGCATTTGCTTCAAGATTACTGATGAGCACAGAACGCAACTTCGCACAGATCGACCGAGAGGCCCTTAGTCTAGTATGGGAAATAAAGAAGTTCTATCAGCACCTCTACGAACAAATGTTTATGCAAGTGACATAGGAAGGGAATTCCAGTAATGAGTACTACCCGGTTACAACATTAGGCACTTTTCCTAAGAGCCCACTCTTACAACATGGAGTTCAAGGGTGCCTGATGGTTTGTCATGCATTCCACTATTGGAAACTGAAGAAGAAAAGTCTTCATACTGCAACCCAGCAGAAGTGTTCCACACCACATTGGTGGACCAGTTGACAGCAACAAATTCTGAAATCCAAAGGGAAACAAGGAATGACCCGCCATTGTCAAAAGTCTATGAAATCACCATGCAAGGATGGCCAGCTATGTTTTCAGAGTTCGTAGTGAAATTCTCTACCCAGGGAAGCAGTTGAGGCTTCTTCACTAAATATATTTAAGAAACAGTTAGATAGGTTTTTACATAGTAAAGGAATTAAGGGTTATGGGGAAAAGGCAGGTAGATGGAGCTGAGTTTACAGGCAGATCAGCCATGATCTTATTGAATGGTAGGGCAGGCTCAATGGGCCAGATGGCCTACTCTTGCTCCTGTATCTTATGTTCTTATGTTTAGTGAGATGAACCAACTGTTGGTACATCAAATAACGCTGATGTGTTGATCTCATGTTGTGGTTCCTCTAAATTGCACACCAGAGTGTTAGAAAATCTGCATGAAGGACACCTGGGTACAGTCAAGATGAAGAGTCTCACCCAGAGCTACATGTGGCAACCAGGAATGGATAAACTGATTGAAAACTTGACCAAAAGCTGTTCAGGATGCCAAAAAGTTCAAAATGCACCCCACAGACATCATTACACCCAAGGAAGTGGCCATCATCACCATGGCAAAGAGTACCTATTGATTTTGCTGGGCCATTCATGGACTCCATGTTTCTGATTGCTGTGAATGCTCATTCAAAGTGGCTGGAAGTTGTACAATTGAAGTAAACCACATCAGCAAAGACTGTTTCCACTCTGAGGACCATCTTTTCCAGAAACGACTTAGCAGAACAAATTGTTAGTGACAATGGATCACAATACACATCAGAAGAATCCGACTGTTCATCAGATAAAGGGCATCAGACATTTCAAGTCAGCTCCTCATCACCCAGAAACAAATGTGTTAGCTGAAAGGTTCATCCAAGCCTTCAAGAAGTCAATTAAAGCGATGGACAAGGAAGACATTTCTTTGCAGCACAAGGTGGACAACTTCCATTTTTGGTATCAGAACTCCGTTCATGTGACAACAAATCAAACACCTGCAATGCTGTCCATGAGCAGGAATCTGAGTTCTCACACAGACCTCCTGAGACCAGATCTACAGAGGGAAGTTCAGAATAAACAGTTCAGCCAGTTTTCAAGTGAAGGAGCTTTGAAATTGGACAGGAAGTCCTAGTGTATGATTACTGAGAAGACAAGTGGACACCCAGTAGGATAGCTACAAGAACTGGACCACTGTTGTACACAGTGGACGTTGGAGATGAGACATGGAGATATCATGTGGACCAGATACTGAATGGTTAACCGAAGAACACATCTGAGTTGACTGCATCCAACAAGCCTGGCCATTACAGTCACCGGACTTACCCCTCAGTGATGATCATGTCACTGACAGCAATGTGACACCAGAAACCAAGAACATTGTCTCAGACAAGACACTGGCCAATCTTGATGCTACTCTACAGATCCAGAGCCAAAAGACTGAACCTTTAGAACTGTGAAGTTAGTTATAGACTGTAATTGTGAAGGCATGTTTATTCAGAATATGGGTTTATGAAAGGGAAATTGAATGTTTTGTACATATACAGTTTTATGTTGCATTAATCTAAAGGGGGAAGAAGTGAACCCCCCTCCTCCAGCACTACATATTGATCTGTCGTCTGCACATGCACTGTTGTCTGCACATACACATTTTTCTCTCTCTCGCTGCAATGTGAATACACCGGTTAAAGCCATGTCCCGTGTGCACATCTTTATCGAATATATATGTTGCTGTGCACAGACGCAACAGTTATCTTGGTCGGCATGGACCAGCGAAGTTGAAGGGTCTGCTTCAATGCTGTATGACCCTGTGACTCCTGACCTGTGCGTTGTAGGTGATGGAAAGGCCCTGGTTTGTCAAGGTTTGAATCAGTTATCACAGGATACCCAGCAAAAACAAAGGTTTCTAATATTTCTACTTGACTACCCTTGGTTTCAAATGCTGTAAATCTTCTGCATCCTTAAGGTGATCCGCCTTTGCTCACAAGTTACCAGGCTGTGATCCCACTGAAGGCAAACATTTTGCAAGAAGGGCTGTGCTTTGCAGAATTTTGGGACATGACAGAACAGTGCAGGAATTTCAAATTCTGCACTAGCTTCTGTCAGCAAACCATGATAGCGCAACAACAGAAAAAAGAAAGTGAAAATTTGAAATTAAAGCAGAAAATGCTGGAATGACTCAACAGGTCTGTCAGCATCAATGGAGAAAGAAACAAAGTTTTTACAGTAGATCAATGAAACTTCTTTGGAGTGGTAAAATGAGAATACAAGCTAATGATACGTTTCAGAGAGGATGGAGAAGGGTGGATAGGATAAAGGAAATATAAATTAAAACTTCCATGATGAGTAGTCATTATGTAAACCATAAACACGATTATCATCAAATACTAATGGTTTCTACCTATTGATTATTTACACCCCTGGAGCCTTCAAGTTCAGCAGTTTCAACATCCACTTATATAGCACTTTTAACATACAGACACATCATAGGAGGGTTGTCTGAAGCCAAGCCATATGTTCACTTCAAGGAAGATGACAAAAATCTTAATTAAAATGTTTTTGTTCAGGTACACTATTTACAATTGAAATAAACAATGAAGATGGGAACAAGCTTAAAGAGATAATTCTTGTGCTTGGGTCTTTTATAGCTAACATGTTTTTCAGCAGAGATATCCAGGACCAAAAAATACAACCTTGGGGGAGAGGCTGTCTGAATTAATGTGGAGTGGGCTGTGGAAAATAGAACACTGTGGGTGACTGTAGATTTTATGGGGTCAATAATGTGCAGATATACCTGACTAGATATTGTCAGAGTAGCATTAGAGAGAGAGCACTTGGCTAACCAAGTTAAACTTTACTCTTGGTTGGTCAGACAAGATCTGGAGGAATATACTACCTTAGTCACAATAACATGAGCTGTCATCAGTGACTTGATTCAAAGCAGCTTCAGAAGGAAAAGCACACAGTCAACAGATTTAAAAGGTCATCAGAGGTGAATTTCTGGGAAAAAATACCTGAAGAACAGAGCCAAAAATGTAAAGACTATTAGTGACAATTCACTTTTTGATATCTCATGCATCTCAAATGATTATGTCAGCAACTGTATTGTATTTACTTTAATAAGTGAGGAGATATTTGAATAATGGTTTATCTTTCAAAACAAATCCCTTATCACATTTTCAAAAATTAATCTTATTGATTTCAATTCAGCCTGAAAACGGTGGATGTAGCTGAGATGGTTCCAAAGGAAGAAGAACATAATTCATCCAGATTGTTAAAATTCAAGTAGTCTTCATACCACATCAGAATGCCAAGAAAACTTCCAAAAGTAACTTAACAAAACTCAGCTTCATTGTATGGTACTTTAGTTCATTACAGTATCTTATTGCTCTATAAGAGCGGGAGCATGCTACATGGGCAACAGCTTGCTCTCCATATCATACTGCCCAGGCTTGCACATCTATAGAGCTAGGATGCAATATCCATAGTCAACTCTGACCAAGGGAGGCCCTCACTCACCTCACCTATATCTGTGCTGTATAGACGACCAGACTATCAAAGTTGCCACAATCTCTCATGCTGGGTTCCACAGTAGTCATTCCTCAGGAAATATGCCTTTTCTGTCAGATCCTCTTCAATTATGTTAGAGTTTTAATTGAAATAATTCACAGTAGCAGTTGAAATTATTGATTGTCCTGGGACCAACATGTAATTGCTATCACAAAGAAGGCACAACAGCACCTCTGCATTCTTAGAAGTTTGTAAACTCAGCAAGTCATCTAAAGACTTGATACACTCTATAGATGCACAGTGCAGTATGTATTGACTGGTTGTATCACAATATGGTATGGAAACACCAAAGCCCAGCAATGGAAAAGTCTGCATATATAAAGCCCAGTGCAGCAGATTACTGAACCAGCATGGAACTTCATTCACCTCAATGCAGATTAACTCCACAACATATAGACTCACTTTCACGACTCTACAGCTTAGTATTATTTATTTGTTTTTATACTATTATTTGCACAATTTGTCTTCTTTTTCACATTGGTTGATGGACAGAGTTTAATTACAGTTTTTCATAAATTTTCTTGTCTTTCTTTATTTCCCTGTAAATGCCAGCAAGGAATAAATTTCAGAGTAATACAGAGTGAAATATTCATACTTTGATAATAAATTTACTTTGAGCATTCTTGCAACAGGCATCAAAAACACAATGCCGTCTCAGATTTTTGAGATTATCAAAGGTATTCTTCAAAGCAAAAACAGAGCACGCTGTATCCTGTTTTTCCAAAAATAGCCCGTGGTTGTGGTGAGTAATCAAGGATACAACTGTGAAATTAGTCAAAAAATAAGTATGAAAGGATTGTGGCAACTTTAATATGTATTAATATATTCTAAACAACTGCAAGTTACTGTTCTCAAACTCAAGTTTACACTCAGAATATATAAATAATCATTCTTCATGTAAATTAGTTCTACAAGGCATGTGCCATTATCATACACAAAGGAAGATTTTTAACAAAAATCTTGTTAAATTGACTGTCAATGCTGTAATTTTCCCCAATGTTATTTAGTGATAAAGGCTTTTAAATATATTTTGTTTTCTTCTACATACTGCTCAGAATTTCACACATATGTTAAACACTTGCATAATAAGGCAAGAACATGTTTTTTAATAAATTTGGCAAAAATCTATATTTAGAAATTGTGGTATTTAAATATCTTCACTTTCTCCATGTGTTCTTCTTTCACCTAGAGAGGTTTGTTGGTAGATAATGTTTTTAAGCTGTTGAGGCATGTTGATAAAGACAATCCGAAGTAAATATTCTGGATCCCTGAGTTTATAAACAATGCCAAAGAAAGCACATATAAAGAAGTTATGCTAAATGTTATGTAAATGAAGACTTGTATTAAAATGTGCTTTGCATGGTCTTAAAACTTTCTTCATTGTGCGTGGCAGACAATGAATTTTTTGGACGTGTCGTCAGGTTTGTAGTGTTGAGAAATCAGCACACAGCCAGGTGCACAGATGGCAGTGGTGATCTGCCATTGATCATGGGAAACAAAAATTTAACAGATCAGACAGCATCTATAGAAAGAATCAGAATCAGGTTTAATATTGCCAGCATAAATTGTGATAGCAGTACAATACAATACATAATAATAGAGATAACTGAACTATAGCAAATATTTATATATATAAAATAGTTAAACGAAATAAGCAGTGCAAACATTAATGAGGGGGTGTTCATGGGTTCAATTCAGAAATCAGATGGCAGAGGGGAAGAAGCTGTTTCTGTGTGCCCTCAGGCTTCTGTGCCTCCTTCCTGAGAACAAGGCATGACCTGAGTGATGGAGTCCTTAATAGTGGATGCCGTCTTTTTGAGACAGCACTCCTTGATGATGTCTGGGATACTAAGGAGGCTAGTACCCATGATAGAGCTGACTAAGTTTACAATTCTCTGCAGATTATTTCAATCCTGTGCAGTGCACTCCCACCCTCCAATACCAGACAGTGATGCAGCCAGTTAGAATGCTCTCCACAGAATATCTGGAGAAACAGACTTAAATATTTCAGGTCAATGATTTTACATCAGAACTACTTCACATCTTCACATCTCCATCAGCTGTGCTTTTATTTAGCTTTTTAGATTTTCAAATTTATCAGCTGAGTAGTAAAACTTGCCTGAAACAAGGGAAGGCTCCTCAGATCATCTGAAGAATAATCATTCCTACATACGAGCTTCCAGCTTTTGACATCATTCCCACACTCTCCCCCTCCCACACCTACCTTTCACCCCTGCCCCCACCAATCTGGTTCTATTTATCACTTGCCAGAACATGCTCCATCCCTTCCCTCCACCTTTTTATATTATCTCCCCTCTTTCCTTGCAGTTCAGACAAAGGGTCTCGACCTGAAATATTGACTGTTCATTTCCTTCCACAGATGCTGCCTAAACCATTGAGCTCATCTTGCACTTTGTATGTTGCTCCAGGTTCCAGCATCTGCAGTCTGTGCTGTCTCCATCTACAAAATATTGCTGTGGGAACTACTCTGTTAAAAATAGACAATTTGTGGAAGACAACACACAATGTGTGTGACAACATATTTTCTATGAAGAATAAAGATTAATATCTCCTCGGCATCCAAATGCATAGTGTACTTTATCACGAGGGTACCCTTTGGATTTAGCCCTGAGGTATTAATGATGCTCTGAAAATATTGTTATTGTTCTTGCTAGACTGGACAACTTGAAGTATCTCAGGTACGCATAGCAGACAGAGCAGATCTCCCTCAGCACTGCTCTGAATTAACAGTCTTAACAATGTGCTCTCTATAATGGAATATGAGCCCACAATCTTCTAATGGAGTGCAATCAAATGAGCCAAACCATCAATGTTTAAATCTCCAGTCAATGCATTTTAGAAGGATGTCAAGGCCTTGGAAAGATATAAAGGAAATTTATTAGAATATTGCCAGTTATATGGAATCTTGCTTATGTGGAGAGACAGGAGATCGTTTTCAATGCAGCTCTTTAATGTTCTTCATCAATTTTCACACAATCAGCCTAATGACCTCCTGTGCTGTGAAAGTCTATTATTCTACAATGTGTTGAGATATTATTATATTATTTGATTAAAATACCAGTTTAAACATCTGTTGGAAGTACTTCAGTCCATTCTTTAAGGCATTTTTAAGACACTCTATGTTTCCTACTTAACTATCCTGCCTCGTGAAATTGTTTTCAATGGCTAATTTAAACTAGCATCAACCTGCTGTCCAGAAATAGTTCAGGAATATAACTGCATCCATGGGATTTCAAGATATTTACTCTAATTCTTGAATATACCAAACAACCTGGGAGTCTGTATGTAAGGATAAGAAATACATAGATGACTACACGTGGCTTTCCATCCATTGCAACCATTCAGATTCCTCTAGTATAAAAAAGGTGGAAAATCTACCCATTATTGCATTCAGACTGTATCAGATGATTTTTATATATATCCAGTCACCAGTGTGAAATTGCTCTGTATATCTGCAATGTAAGCCTCACCAGGAAATATCAACATGGAGAGAGTGTTTTAGTTTTCTGTTAATCCTGTAAGGAGTCATCAATGTGTGAAATATGTTGGCACAAGAATATAAGAATATGTAGGAGCAGACAAATCCTATTTGGGTTTTAGCTTTGCACTTATTTTAATTGATCTCAATCTCACCCACCCACCAGCTCATCATAACAATAAAGCCATTTTTTTCTTGAAATCCATTAAGTTACTTCTTCAACTTATTTATATCGTTCATTATTCATGTTTATGTTAAAGCTAAAAAATTACATTTCAGACTGATTTCCTTGATTCCTACTAGATTTCAAAGCTTAAACATGTATGTACTTGCTTTTCTGAACTTACTATCACAGTTAATAACTGGCTTTCTATCTAGTAACAAATATGTAGGATGCGGTGTGGGAGCCCAGTGGATGAACCTGCTGAGTATTTCCAGCATCCTCTGTATTTATTCCAGATTGTCAACATCTACAGTTCTCTGTCCATTTCCATTACTTCCATCATAGGAATTGGCTTTTAACTTCACTGGCTCAAAACTCCTTGTTCCTAATTTGATTAGTTGATACTGTCAAGAGCATCCCAACATGCCATTCTACACTATGCAGGGAGCATCAGTATTACATGTACGAGAAATTCAGTTGCTGATCCACTGAATTTCTTGTGACCTGTGTAAATGGCCTACCAGCTATAGAAACATCCAGCTGGAAGACAATGGGATAGAATTTGTCCTACCCCTTGAACTATGTATGCGATGTTGCAGTTGCCTTCCATTTCCTGAATTTACGCCACTGAAATCAAGGAAATTAAATTTTGTAAGTGTGCTCCATTCAATTTGTGAATGGAACGGAAGATAAATTTCTAATCTAGTAAATAACTCACAGGGTGTGTTTTGCATGATAAATCAAAAGTGGATGGTAGAGGAAGGAGGTATGTTAAGTAACGTAAGCAGGGGAACACATTTGTCATCGTTTAGCAGTCCTGGGCAGAGTTTTACAAAATACTTGATTATTGCTTTGTTCAGCAGTGTTAATGTCCACCTTCTTTACTGCTGGCAGACCATGACGTTAGTTTGAAACTTCACAACATGCACTGCAGTAACTTGTGAAAACTTCAACTGCAGCTGATAAACCCAATGCTTCTCCTGTCTGTATACTCTGGTTCAATAAGTGTGTGGGAACACACCTGTGGGTTACATTCCAAACTGAGCTTCATCATGATTTGAAATACATCACTGACCCTTTATTTTCGCCAAATCAAATTCCTGGATTTCATAACTTAACAGCAAAATACCTTCACCTCAAACACTGTAGCAGTTCAAGAAGAAAGTTTAAATTAGTGCCCTGAAATGTATATGCACCATTTTTCCAGGGGGAAAATGTTGCTAACAATCTCTCTAACCTTGTTACATACAGATCTAACAAAAGTTGTTCATACCATTTTCAAAACATGGCCCAGGAGTCTGCCTTGTGCAATAATGCACTGCTTCAGAAACATGAGTGTCATCACAAAGAAGGCACACCAATGCCTCACTTCCTTAAATGCTTGCACAGATTTAATATATCACTCAAATCTTTGACAACTTCTGTAGATTAACAGTGGAGGGTCAATGATTGTATCATGCATAAAGAGTAACTGATCGCACCACAGCATGGTATGAAAGCACCAATTCCCAGGAACAGAAAAGGATACAGAAAATGGTGGATCCAACCTAATCCACCACAGGCGAATCCTTCTGCGATATTGAGTACATTTACATGGAGTGCTGCCACAAGAAAGCAGCAGCCATTATCAAATACCACCACCCAACCCATATCCTCTGTTTGCTACTACAATCAGGTAAGAAGTACACAGGCCTCAGGTCTCACATCAACAGGTTCAGGAACAGTGATCACCCTACAACCATCAAGCTCCTGAGCCAGCATGGAAAACTTCAACATTACTCTGAACAGATCAACAGCCTACAGACTCTCATTCAAGGACCTTTTACTAATCATGTTCTCAGGACTAATTTTATGTGCACAGTTTGTCTTCTTTTGAACATTGGTGACATGTTTTCTAACTTCAGAAACTAATCGAAAGAAAAACACGGGAGCCAAGGTTAACTTGTGCACGTTTAGTTTTACTTTAGTGAGGCTCGCACATATGATGTGCTGGCGTAATGACATAAGCCATTCACATACTTTTACATATAATCTGCAATGAATTATGTAAATAACTAAGATTACTTTATCAAAGAATATATTTACAATATTACTCAAATATTACTAAAATATGAAATAGTCAACACTCCTTCCTGCTTAGCTAAAAACTGCAACTCAATACAGAATGCATCTCAACTTATATACATATATACTACAGCACAGTAAGTTTTAAATTGTTCCATTTAGACCCAAAAGTTTAATCGTTGTGGAGGATTTCTTAATCTTGTGGAATAACATTTTTCCTGACAAGTTGGAGGGTTCTCCTTCTTGGCAGGTGTAGGCTTTGAAACAACCTTAGGTTCTGGGGCCTCTTCTATGGTGGTTGTAGGAGTAGACTCGGGGACTGCAGATGTTGTTCTGGCAGCTCTGGACACTTTTTTCTTCTAATGGTTGACTCCGTTCTCCTCAACTCATTGATGTGTTGTCTCTAGGTGATATCAGACACAATCTGCACTGTGTAGGAGAATGGTCCAGTTCTGTCCTTAATCTTTCCAAGTACCCACTTTTGATCACCTCTGTCACCCATCATCAGGACTGCTTGCACATGAGTAAAATATAAAACCTTTTTGTTTGAATAGTCCAAAGTTTGTCTCAGCTGTTTGTCCTGCACACACCTTCTGAGATTGGGTTTGAGGAGATCCAAGCATGAGGGCAAGGGATGACCCAGTAACTGCATAGCTGGTGAGTTGTTAGTCTTAGTGAGTGCTGCATTGTGATATGCGAGGAGGAAATTGGTGAGATTCTGATTCAGTGTAATGTGTTCTGATGACATTTCTGCTCGCAGTGTGTTACTTAGGCTCTGGAAAAATCTTTCCATCAAGCCACTTACCGCTGCATGGTATAGTGCAGATATAATATGTCTTATTCCATTCACTTTCAGGAATGACTGAAAATGTTCTGCCACAAACTGTGGCCCATTGTCACTGACTAATTATTCTAGAATACCAGTCCTTGAGAAGAGACTTCTCAACACTCTAATAGTGTGTGAGGTTGTCCTGGAGGCTATGTGAACAATTCTGACCACTTTGTACAGCTGCAGCCACTACCACAAAGACACTTGCCCTCTCAAATGGTCTGGCAAAATCCACAGAAATCCATGCCAGGGCAATGCAGGCCATTCCCAGGAGTGGGGTGGTGCTGCTCTTGGCATCTTTTGGCATGTTAGCATTCCAAACAGTTCATGGCAAAGTGCTGGATCTGATGGTCTATCCTAGGCTACTGGACAAAGCTTTGAGTCAACGCTCTCATTCTGAGCATGCCTAGATGAATGATAAGTAGCTCCTCCAACGCAATAGTTCTCAGCTTGGGTGATACAACAACTCTCAAACCCCTCATAATGCAGCCCCCATTAAGGGCAAGTTCTTCCAGACACTGGTAAAAATGGAGGAAGTGGAGTTTCTAGTGCACATTCCAGCCATTTTGGATTGCTATGTAGACCTGAGAGAGTGTAGGATCTTTTATGGTTTCCCTTTGGATCATCTCTGCCTTAATATGGAGAAATTCAATTTGCATTTGGGAGAATATGCCAAGAGGAGTGTCCCCTTTTGTAAATCTGTCAGGTATTTCCTTTTCCAAGGGTAAACAGGCCAATCCATGAGCATTTCCATAATTAGTTGTCCTCTTGGAATTCAATTTTGTAATTGTGTCCCCCAAGAAACAGAGCCCATCTCTGCATTTATGCTGCTGCTGTTAATGAAACACCCTTCTGTGGATTGAAAACGGACACGAGTGGTTGATGATCAGTCATGAGTGTAAACACAAGTACTGGTTAAAACATTTTACGCCACAAACCAGACTCAAGGTCGCTCTGCCAATCTGTGTGCAATTTTTCTCTTCAGTGGTCAGGGAAAGTAATGCAAAACCTATGACACATTCATTTCAATCGTTCATAATACTGTATGTGACATGACTACACCTATATCATAAGGCAAAGCATCACAGGCAAACTTCACTGGACAGTGTGGATTACTTTGTGTGCGCAATTTCCTTTGCTTTTTGGAGCTGATTCACACTGCTTTGTCCATTGCCATTTCTTCCCAATTTGTAGTAATGAGTTCAAGGGGTGGAGCACAGTAGCCAGGTCTGGCAGGAACCTGTTACAGGAATTGACAAATCTTAAAAGGACCACCACTGTCATATGTCCTTTGGCCTTGGGGCCTCTTCCACTGCTTGAATTTTTGAACACATTAATATAAACCTTGTGCGTCAATGGTATGACAACAGTAAGTGATGCTTGGATGAAAGAATTCACAATTATTGCATTGTGCTCTCATCCATAATCTTCTAATAATTTTAACACTGCCTTGAGGTTTTGGCGAAGTTCCTTGTCATCCTTACCGGTAACAGTGATGTCATCCAGGTCACACTAAATGCCTGGGAATCCATGCAACACGTGTCCTATAGCTTTCTGCCAGTGTGAAAGAGCAGATGTACTCCAAAAATAAGCCCATTATACTGATAACTCCCTTTGTGAGTGTTTATGGTGTTAAACACTTTGGGCTCTTCTTCCATTTCCATCTGAAGGTAAGCTTCAGCTGAGTCCATCTGTGCAGTCCAGGTACTTCTGTCTGTTTGACATTCTCTTTTTACTGTATGTGTCCTACTTTAGTGCATTTCCTGCAAGTTTTACATTTAACCAGCTTTGGTCAGGTGTATGTGAGCCCCTGTTGCAATGGTAGTACAATCTGTTCAGCCAGGCAGGTTTCAGTGTTGACATTGCAATTTTGTTCACAATCATTTTCATTATTGATTGCAAATCAATTTTGTCTCTGGCTGCTGTTTCCACTGATATAGCAATTTCAACTGTTCTTTAAAATGTGAGCTGTGCTTCATTTAGGAGCTGTTTTTGGATGCTTTCTTGTAAGATTTCACAAACTAAACAATTTGCATCATTAAACCCATCACTGAACTGACAATGATCAATCTCTTCAATTCAGCCACATAAGCTGAAATGGACTCCCTTCCTTTTCAATCTGCTAGTGAAACTTAAAGTATTCTGCAAATGACAATGCTTTCTGTTCAAAATGTTCCTGCATTTCTTTCATGATTTCAGCAGAACTTATTTTGGCAGGTTTGGTTGGAGCAGCCAAACTATTAAGCTAACTGCACGTTTTTCTACCTATTTCATTCAACAAAATTGGTACTCACTTTTCATTAGCTGTTTAATTTGCTTTAAAATACTGCTCAATTTGTCCAGTGTACCTGTCTCTGAGTCTGAGGCCACCATCGGTCAAAGTGGACCATGGCTATTGCGTCCCAGCTGAATAGATGGGCAGTATGATATGGAGAGCAAACTACTGCCCAAGTAGCAAGCTCAAGCTCCCCCTCAATATGCTTCTGATGAACCCAAAGGAATGGCAGAGACCGAGATAGTTTGGTACCAACAGTGTCTCAGAAGTTGTCAGTCAGCATTGAACTCAGTGTAGGACTGCCTTAGGGACTCCAGCTCCGGATTTTTCCCTCATGGTTTACTCCTGAAGCCTTCTCCATCAGTAGGTATAGCCACAAGGCAGCAAAGGTTTGAGATCAGAGTATTCCTTCTCTTAGATGAGCTGCCAACCTCAGCTGATGATGGTTGCCTGAAGCAACTGGTTTTAAGGCACCAGTAACCCGCTTTTGCCCCTTTCCCTGTCAGTAGAAATGGTCCTGCCAGGATTAATAGCTAAGCCACACGTAAAGGCCAGAAGCTGGACTTAGTTGTCAGAGGCTATTTGAGGCGCATGCCATTCGAAGCATTTAATAACTTGTCCCCATTACCACCCTTGGCTATAACAACTTAAAGGAACTATTCAGTGTACAACACTAATTATTTGTTGTACAATCAAACTTGTCTATCTTTCTGATGTAGCCAACTATATCTGCTTTTCTTTTATTTATTATTATCACCCAGCACTCACGGTTTATGAATCCGAGAATCTCATCTGTTTTCTGCCTTTTTGTTAACTTGAACATCTCTTTCTCCCCTCCCAAAAAGAAAAAAAATTCTGCATTGCTTTTTAACTCAAACAACTTCCTCTCCCCTTTGAAGAAGAGCGTGCTGTGCTTCAACAGGTAGGTAGTCGTCTTCAGTTAATTTAAAAATTTACTTGTCACCGCTGTTATATTTTGTAACTTCAAAAATTAGCCGAAAGAAATACATGGAGCTGGTGCTAACGTATCCAGTTTCATTTTTATTTTTAGTGAGGTGCACACAAATGACATGATGATGTATTGACATATGCCATTCATATACTTTTACATATAACCCATAATGAATTATGCAAACAACAAAGAATGCTTAACCAATCAATATATTTACAATATTTCTCAAATATTACTGAAATATTAAATACACAGCAGTTGGTATTTATCAGTCTTTGTCTGTTTATGTGTAATTGTATATAAAAATTCTACTATATTTCTTTTATTTCCTGTAAATCCCTTCAAGAAAATACATCTCAAGCTAATATATGGTAACATACATGTGCTTTGATAATAAATTTACTTTGAACTTTGATCAAACTTCGTGGTGATAGTTTCCATGTTACGAGCATATTTCCTCACATCACTGACTTCAGCAGGTAATCCTTTCAGAGAGTGCAGGCAAAGGAATGAATGAAGGCTGCAGAGACGGGAACAAACTAAAAAACATTAATTAGATACTCCCTTTCTCAGGCAAGTCCACATCAGACAAGTGGAGGATGTTTAAAGATCAATTGCACAGAGTACATGAAAGGTATATTCCTGTTAGAAGGAAGGATGGGAATGGAAAGATAAGAGAACCTTCAATGTCCAGAGAGGTGATGTATTTAGTCAAGAAGGAAAAGGAAAAGTGTGTAAAGCATCAGAAGTCAGCATCAAACGGAGCACATGAGGAGCATAAAGAAACCAGAAAAGAGCTCAAGAAGGGAATTAGAAAAGACAGGAGGGGCCATAAGGCATTCTACACATATATCAAGAGTAAAAGGATAACGAGGGAGAGGGTGAGGTCACTCACAGATAAAGGGGGGTGACATTTGCCCGGATGCAGAGAATATGAGTGAGGTACTAATGAGTACTTTGCTTCAGTATTTACCAAGGGAAAGGATATGGAGGACCAGGAGATCAGCGCAGAATAATTGAGGAGAGCCAGCATGGCTTTGTGCAGGGCAGGTTGTGCCCTACCAGTTTGATTTAGTTCTTTGACAAGTTGATCAGAGAGGTTCCAATCAGCCTTGGGCATCAGTCCTGACCTCCAATGGACCATACATCTGAGCGTGGCTACAAACTGAGGATCCTAATTTGGGTCAGTCTGCCTGAGGTTTATTTGGCATGTTTTTAAGACATTTTGCCAATGGCTCCAGGAAAGATTAAATAATCTTTAGATGACCTTTAAATAATCTTTAAAGTAAGTATCCAGCATAAAAATCTGTTCCTTTCTCTGTGAAGCAAGAGCACCAGCAGTAATTCTGACCAATGCCTTTGAAATTCTTGCCAAAAACATGTTTTAGTTCTCCTGCTTCTATTGGCAGCATTTGGATTAGAAGAATTAACCAAAATGGCACAAGAAAGTAAAAAAACATTTGCAGACAATTGTTCAATCATTATAAACTAGTAAATCACCCAGAAGTTTGTGCAAGATGCCTCTTATGTGGTTTCTATCAGTTTGTGTTAGAAAGGGCCATAGGAAATGGACTATTAATCCAAGCATGTCACCACTGCTCAAATTCCACAAAAGAATAAAAAGAAACAAATAACTGGTTTCACCTATGTCCTGTCACTTATACTCCTCCCACCCCCCTACCATCTTATTCTGGCTTCTGACCCCTTCTTTTACAACCCTAATGAGGAGGGCTTGGCCCAAAAAATCAACTGTTTATTCCCCTCCATAAATATTGCCTTACTTGCTGAGTTCCTCTAGTATTTGTGTGTGCTGCACAGATGAAGCAATTGTTTTATCTTGTACTCCTTATATACTAACATATATTGCATTCATATATATGATAAATATCATATAAGACTACTTAGGCAAGCAATAATTCAGACAATTTTTATTGGTAACAAATTTAATGATTATTCATGTTTAGTCATTTCTGAGTATCATTGTGTACAGATCATCATTTTTTTACATTCTGGCATAATTAGGAAACAACTGCAAAATTGCCTACATTGCAAATAAAGTGCGATTATAAAATTTGAGATCTCTTATTCCATTTATATAGGAACTGATGAGACCATTTCTGGAATACATGTGCACATAGTTGAACTCCCGAGATAAAGATAGAGGCAATGCAATGAAAAATATCCATATTTTTTTCCTGAGATGGTAGGAGAGAATAGCAGACTGGATCAATACTCTCACAGGGTTAGAAGGACTGAGAAGTGATCTCATTGAAACATATATGACAGGGCAGAAATAAAGTTAATGCGTCCTCAATTTGTTGTGTTGGCCAAGAAGGGTTTAAGGTATGGAAGGAAACGTCTAACTGGAATGAATCAAGGACAGTGGAAGTAGACAAGCCAAATGTCTTTGTTCTTGCTATGTGGTTGCAATAACGGAGGCTGTCATTTTGTGGAGCTACTCTGCCAACTCCATTTTGTGAAGACTTTTGAACTGGTTTTGCTCAGGAATAATTGTATCAAAGTGCTTAAAAGTAGACACTATGAGGCTCCTGATAATCTGCTGAACTAGAGATCACTTCCAAATAAGAAGCCATTTGTGAGATGTTCTTTGGTAAGATTGAACATGCAATTTTATGAATAGGGGTGTCTGTGTCTGACCTGAGTAACATGAGCCTAGCAACTGGCTGATCTGCTCTGATTCAGAACAGAGACATTATTTGCAAATTCTCACTTGCAGGAAGGACAATAAAGGATGCTGGCTTGGCCACAGCCTATGGAAAGATGACATACATTAGTCATATAGACCAGAGCCAATAAGATCAAAACATAACATTTGAACTGATGAGGAAAGACAATTATAATTAGGAATTTTGAACACCAGAGACTATCGCATGGAAGATGCCGTGCAAGATGCTGGGAGAATAGGGATCTATATTTGGCCAATAGAGATACTGTATTTTAGTGTTATAAATTGTAAAAATGGTCTGAGTGAGTATTGGTACAGAGGGAACAGTAGAATCCATGATTTTAGTTGTTGGCCTGGGGTCAACTTAGTTGATATTTAAGGAGAAACAGTAATGTGCAAGCTTTGAATTAATTAAGAGTTGTACAGTGAATTACTTAATCTTGATCAGTTGGTGATAGGTCAACAGTTGTCTAGAACTAGGGCTACTAATATGAATTAAGAGTTCAACTATTTGAACTGAGATGAGAAAAATGTTCTTCCCTCTGAGAGAAGTAAATCTGGAATTTTCTACTGAAGTAACTGTAGAGGCTTCATCAATGAGTACTTGCAAGGTATAGACGAATAGATTTTTAAGCATAAAGGTATTCCAAACATTTGGAGGAAAATGCCACCAAGGTAAAGGATCAGCCATGATTTTATTGAATAGCAGAGCAGATAAAAGGGGTCAAATATTCCACTCCTGCTTCTATTTGTATATTGTGCAGAATATAATGGCACATATTATATAAAATGTATCTGTACCAGATATTGCATACATCAACTGGCATATAATTTTCATCTATTTTAATGTGTAATATGTTTAATATGTTGAGACATAAAATATCTACTGATGTACATAGCTCACTCACCTAATACTGTACAAAGATATTCATGTCCTGATGAATATCATTGAGTCTTAACCAAATATATTTTTGATTCTGCACTTTACCTTTATTTGCAAGTGACTTATTAAAATGACTAAATGGTGTAAGATACTCAGTTAACATCAATAGTTTATGCAATAGTCACTTCAGCTTCTATATTTTGCAGCTGCACCATGAGCTATTGAGGTGGACTTCTTGGAACCTTCAGGGTAAAACCATAATCAAATGTCGGCTTAGTGCAGATTGGTAGTGACAAGATTTTAAATCATAGTGGAAATAGCAGTGCTAACAAGGCCTGAGGCTCAGAAGGAATGAATTGTGGTGACCTTTACTATAGAATGAAAAAGAAAGAAGGGAAGATTTCTGCTGCTTCAGTACTTATCTAATCCACAATTGTCATCAGTTAAATGGGATATATAATACATAATTTAATATTGTTCTATTCATTGCCTTCCATCCTTTCTCATTTTACTACATTGGAATATTTTACAGTGTTTATCATGGTTAGACACTCCATTTAAATCCATTGTTAGTGGTAGGTGGGGGATTAACTTTAGAAAGCAGTACCATCATTCAGTCGATTATTGCTGCTTGTTAAATTTTGTGATGCTCAGAAGAATTAATGTGCCAGTATCAAAAATGAAAAATAGTAAACTGGTAAATAATTGCTAGAGTTGAGCATTTGACCATAACTGATATATCTGCACTCTGAAGAAAATGGATCTCAGAGTTAAAATTGTGCAGATACTCTCTTGTATTACAGTATCCAAAGTAGTCAGTAATATTGCTTACACATCAAATACTCTAATTTGTCATTTTTATCATTTCATTCAATCTCCACCAGTAAACTAATGATGCTAAGCTTTTCTTATTTTAGACTTTAAATTCTACTGATGTATGTCCATTAAGGAAACCAGAGAAGACCCTTCTTTGACACTGTCAGAGCAGCTTGTAACCTATTATCATGTGAACCATCATCGCTGCCTTCAGCATAGCTGTGCTCTTCTCAGACAGGTAGGGGTTTAAAATGTTTTGAGCAATAGGTTCTTGCAGAGTGGTGGGATTTTTTTAAAAAAGTACAAAAGCTATCTGTGAATGTACTTCTGCTGTAATAAGCTTAGAGGATGTATGAAAGTCTATTTGCACTTCAAGAAAATACATTGCTAAATTTTACCAATGATTATCGAGAAACAGAAGGATATCTGCTTCAGGTACTTCCGTCAGTTTGTGAGAGGTTAGTGAATATTTGGTTCAAGGGCCACTGCTAGAAAACTCAGTGGCAAAAGAATGCTCAAGACATTTAATATTATCTACCAGGCCCTGTGCTCTGAACACACTGCACCATTGTGCAGTTTTGAATGAAATCAGGTATATCCAGAGATGGTTGGTACTAAGCAAGGTAGCGAGTGGCTTGAAGGAAGTTGTGACAGACAGAGGAGGGGTAAGGGATATGTTTGAGATGGAAAAGATTTTTGTTATCCAGGAAATGCAGCAGGGATAATTCAATTTGTCATAGGCTTTGAAAGGTAAAATTCCACTTTTTTTTCTTGCATTGGAAAGAAATCATTACAGGTTTCAGTGAACACAAATATTTGCAAATCGGATATTCAGATCAACTCTGACATGAGCTGCAATTATAGTCCATCCCTAAATGCACTTGGGAGGTAGGAATGAGTTTCAGTCCTGATGTTGATGCTCCTACAAGGCTGGTTGCTGGATAAAGTACTCATGGATTTAGACCAAACAGGAATGAAGGATCAACAACATCTTTCTAAGTCAGGTTGGTATGAGAGCTGGTGGAGAACCTGTAGATGGCAACGTTCCAATGCACCCCTTGTCTTTGTCCTCAGTGGTAGAGATTGCTGGTTTGAGATGAGCTGTCATAGTAAATTGAGCAAGTATTAGGTGGTACAATGCAGCCACCGTGAGTTTGTGGTGTAGGAAATGAACATTATATGTATTACTTTTTGTATTATACAGAGAGATCTGACAGGGGCAAGAATTTTAACAGAAAATGCGAGTTATTTAAATGCTGCTCCATTTTGGATCCCAGCATATTGACATTAGTTTCATATACTGCATGCACAGCTCAGGATCTAGTCTTCCCTTCACCAAGCAGAGACTGGCTGACCAAATTGATGAAAACCTTTGTTCAGATCATGACCTTCAACTGTCGGTCAATTGTTCTTTCAATACTCTGCCTACTCCCACCGACCGGTCTGTCTTAGGCATTCTACAAGAGCTCAATGGATGCTCAATGAACAGCTCCTGTATACTGCCTTTTCAATTAACCACTTGATTAGCACTCTAGATTTAATATTAAGATTCTCAATTTAAGCTCATAACCAAATCTAATTTTTTCTCACAGGAACAGCAATCATTTGTAATAACTATGCTACTTACATTTCCTCTAGATCCAGCATTTGTTGCTTTACCTACTTCATTTCCATGCCTTTTAATTTTGTACAAGTATCTCTTGTCACTTAATTTCTTTGATGACTTTTTCTCTCTTTCTCCCTTTCACTGAGCACTCATGTAAAATATGTTATATTATTTCTTTCAGCTCTCACGAAAGGACATTAAACTGGAATGTTAACTTACTTCCCTTTCCAGCCTGACTACCCAACCTGAACTCAAACATATGTTTAAGTTGAGCAAAGTGTATATAATACTAGAACACAATAGCCTGGCTTGGTACTCTCTCCGGGTCAGAATGATTTGTTTGGTATTTTCATGAACATCTATGTTCTTGATCAATAGCAGTGTATATGGACCATAGCAAGAATGTTCATCTGTTTTTCTGCAAATGCCCCTCGGCTGCGCAGGGGAAGAAAGCCATATTGTTGCTGAAGAAATACAGTGCTTGTTCTGGTGATGATAAGCTTCCAGTGTTTCACCACCAACTGTCTGAACACTTACAATAAGAATTACAGTGGGTCACCAGGGCATTAAACAGCATGGCATCAAATAGCATAGGTCTGTTTACTGTGGTGCCTGGCTCCTAATGTTATATACACATTGCATGCGTGACTACACAAGCAGAAGGACAAAATCTTGCTTAGTGTGTGCTAATGCTTAAAGCAACCAGCAGATCAGGCAGCATGTTCAGAAAGAGCAATAGAATTAATGTTTCAAATAGAAGACCCTTCCATTTCCCAGTATTTGAATTGGTTTATAATTTTTACGTATACCAAATACAGGGAAAAGATTATCTTGTATACTATTCATAGCGGTCAAATCAGCACACAATGCACTGAGGCAGCAGAGGGTAAAGCAATAACAGAATAAATAAAGTGTAACTGCTACAGAGAAAGAGCAGGTGCAAGTAAACAACATGGAGCAAGAAAACGAGGTAGATTGTGAGGTCAAGGTTTCAGCTTATCGTACTAGAGAATCATTCAATATTTTTGATAAAGATAAGTTAGAAGCAGCCCTTGAACCTGGTGATAAATGATTTAAGACTTTTGTATCTTCAGCCCGATGGAAGAGGGGAGAAGAGAGTAGTTCGGGCTGGGTGAGATCCTTGTTTATGCTAGCTGTTTTACTGAGGCAGTGAGAAATATAGACAGTGTCCATGGAGGTGTGGCTGGTTTTTGTGATGTGCTGAGCTGTGTCCACAACTCTCTGCAGTTCCTTGTAGTCGTGTGCAGAGCAGTTAGCATACCCAGCTGTTGGTGTACCTCCAGATAAGGTGATTTCTATGCTAGATTCATAAAAATTGGTAAGGGTTGAAAGAGGCATTACACATTTCTTTAGACTTCTGAGGAAGCAGACGTGTTGGTGAGCTATGTTGGTCATGGTGTCTACATGCTTGGACCAGCCGGCTATTGGTGATGTTCACTTCTATGAACTTAAAGCTCTCAACCCTCTTAACCTCAACAATGTTGATATAGACAATGACCAGCTGTTTAGTTTGGTTGACATTAAGGGATGTACAGGGAGTAGAGTAGGGAGTTGAGGGCACAGCTTTGTGGAGCATCAGCGGTTAGAAAAGTTGTGATGGAGGAGTTACTACCTATCATTAACGATAGTAGTGTATTGCTCAGAAAGTCAAGGACCAGTTGCAGAACATGGTGTTGACTCCCGAGGTCCAGAATTTGGTGATAATGTTTGCTTATAATTATATTATTGAAGGTGGAGTCAACAAACAATAGTCTGTCTTTACTGTCCAGATCCTCTAGAGATGTTTATACGCCATAGACATGTTTTAACAGTAGGCAAATTGCCATGTGTCAACTTTGCCTGGAAAGCTGGAGTTACCACATCATGACCAGCACTTTATGATGGTGGATGTTAGAACACTAGGGGGTAGTCATTAAGGCATATTATCTTGTTTTTCTTAAGTACTGGGATGATAGAGGAATTGTTAGAGCAAATGGGAACCACAGATTGAAGCAAGGAAATATCTGCAAATACCCCACCAACTGATTTGCACAGAATGATAGGGCATAGCCAAAGACACCATGGGCCCAATGTCTTCTGCGGGCTCACTCTGCTGAAGACAGATCAGCATTTTGATATTTAAAACTTGTTCCTATCCATACTAGAACAAATAAGTATATGATCCCTTATATCATGCATTAATTAATTTTATCAGCATAAAGTACGCACTACATTGTTCTGACAAAACAGCTCCTTATTTCACCATTGTTAGCCATATACTCCTGCATTATGTTCCACAACTTGACATACTGAATACAATGAACACTTCCAATTTACATTTTGCTAAAATCATCTTAAATTTCCTACCAGTACAAGCATTTTAATAACATTGCTAGTTCAACCCATATGTCCAGACTATCTGATTTTCTCACAGGCATACTGTATCAGCCTGGACCAACTTATTTTCACAAGTGGATTATCAACACCTGTACACAGTATTCTGTTTTGCCTTAGAATTTCAGTCCAGACATTTACATTTTGTTCCACGCTGGATGCATCACTGTGCGTAATATCTATCTTTGTGTGAACTAATGAGAATTTTCTACGAATCATTGTATTTCCATGCAGAAAATTCAAACTTTATTTAAACAGAAAAGCAAACTTGACAAATAAAAAAGTTATTCATAAGTTATACCTCTAATTCTGGTTTATAAATCAGCAAAATGTAATATTGTCAGTGTTGGTCTATTCGTAAGTGTATGTGTAAAATTATGAATGCACAAAATGTAATATTGTCAGCATTAGTCTATTTGTAAGAGTATGTGTAAAATTATGAATGCGCAAAATCTGTTCTATGACTTCATACTGTTCACCAAAGATTAAGAGCAAATCAGATTTCAGTATTGGGACCGGATGCGAGGACTAAGTGAATCCATATCTATTGCTGTTCTCGGTACATAATCTAACTTCTTTTTATAATATGGAATATGCAAAGTAAACCTTTGAATATCCATAAGTAATCATTCAAAATTTATTATTGGCCCATCTAGGGTGAATTTTATGCAAATTATGTATCAGCACAAGCATTCATTAGATAAATTTATATAATGTGAGATTTGAAATAAATATTTGTGAACCGTTACAAACAAAATCATTGTAGAAGGTCCACATAATTTGTAACAGCTCAGATGCTGCTGTAATTTGTGTTAGCCTAAGGTTAGAATTTATATCAGCACAAGTACCAACTAAAAAAAACTCACATAAAAATGAGAAAATTAAATTCAGAATGGATCTACTTAAAGAAGTGTAACTCTCAATTCGGCTAGTGGCTTAATCCGGGGAAGGCAGCCCTCGGCCCAGCCAAACTTAAGAAATATTGTTTGGGTGGATGCTACGTGATGTGTCCCCTGTTACAAATCAGTACCATGAAATAACAAACAGTACAGAATATGTGATTAAACGATTGAGCTTTATAATTCTTAATTTGACTATATGGTTAGTAAAGAAACAAAAAAAGAAAAGGGCCCATTTTCATGAAACAGTCTAGTGCGCAAGGTTAGAGCTCACAGTTCAGTCCACTGGTTTCCCGTCCACTTTCTCTTAGAGTAGCCGACCCTCGGACCCTCCCTCAAAGTCCGCTCCGTCCGGCGGTCTACCAACTCTCACCATTCGCGGCTTCTCTCCCCAGCAAAAGACCGTGAAATCCCTGCTCCCAGACCCACAAGAAAGAACAATATCCCTCTCATTAGATAGCCCCACATTCCAGAGCCCCATTATCTCTAGTCATAACACAAACATTGCTGCTACAGAGAAACCATTACATTAGCAGTGAAACCTTACAGTATGTTACACTCTCCTCCCACCAAATTTAGTCATGTCCTCATGACATTGAGATAATTCACCAACCCTTCCTGCAAAACACAAAGTCCAATCCAGATGTAAAAGGCAGTGGCATAACTCCCCAACACGGTAGCAGTCACACTCTGTACCCCTGGTCCAGAGGTCCAGCCTATCCAGTGGTCTCCTAATTCTCTGAGACCTCCATACCCCCTCAGCTAACCCGTCAGGTTCAGACACTGCTGAGGATACTTCCGGTCTACTGGTGAGTCCTTCCCCGACCTATCACTCGTGCCCACCTGCAACTTGGACCCCTCTGTCCTGTGGCCAAGCCCCGCTTCATCCCTCGCAGGGTCACGCTGCAACCCAGGCTGTCCACAGATAGCCCCACCCCCCATTTTACCTGACTCAGTGGGAGAAGGGCTGGAAGTCTCTTCCTCAGTCAATGGGGGGTTAACAAGTGCAGCATATAACCACACATCCAGTATCCCTCCAAATCAGTATCCCTCTCAGGGGTGGGGCTCAGCCCAGCCTCTCCCGCTGTGGGCCCTGCAATCACCCTGCGTTTCCGCAGAGTCCTCTTACTAGGTGTAGTCTCCAAGTTGGGCTCTGGGTCTACCTGCACCTCTTGTCCAGGGACAACAGGTGGTTCCGATGGAGAACCCTGACAGACCCATTCCCCTCCTCTGGTTTCACTCGGAAAACTGGTAGGTTTGGCATTTGAGTCTCCACCACATAGGTCTTAGCCACCCAATGGTCCGCCATCTTATGTTTCCCAGGTAGCCCCAAATTCCTTATGAGGACTGGTCTCCTGCCAGGAGTTGGGAGAACCTCACCTTTTGAACATATCTCCTCTTATTTCCTCAATTCTGCTTGGCAGCCATGACCCTAGCTAATTCATAAGCCCATTCTAGCTCTTTTCTCATGTCAGACTCATATTTCAGATAAGCCTTTGGTGGTAAGTTTCCCTCGTCAGTTTTTCTCGGAGGGCGACAGACTCCAGCTGACAAATGCAATGGGTCTCAACCCAGTGTCCTGAGCCTAATACAGAATGCCCTCTAAGCCCTCTCGGCTGGCATCCATGTTCAGTACATATGACAATCGGGGGTCTGAGTCAGCAGCTCCTTCAGCGACTGAAAGGCCTTGTCATATTTTGCATCCCACCTGCCAAAGGGCTCTGACAGGCTAAGATACTCTCTACCCTCTTGTACTTTCTTCCCCAAGGGAGGACAACTGCACAGAAGCTGATTCAACGGGTGACTTCAACGAACCTCCGATAGTCACCAAAGAACCCGAGGAATGAGCGCAGAGCCCTCATAGTCTGGGGTCTTAGCCAAGTGGTAATCGCCTCTATCTTAGCTGGATCGGTAGCTACTCCAATTCACGAGACTATGTGCCCAACATAGCTAACAAATGTTTGGCAGAACTCACACTTGTCCAGGGAGAGTTTTAACGCTTGAGCTTTCAGACGGCCCAGCACCTTCAGCAGCCTCGCTTTATGGTTTTCCAAGGTGGATCCAAACACTATAAGGTCATCCAGATGCAACAATACCTCAAGCAAGTTCATATCCCCCACCATCTTCTCCATGACCCACTGGAAGGTTGTAGGGGCTCCCAATATGCTCAGGGGCATCCTTTCAAACTAGAAGAATTCCAAGGAACATATAGATGCTGCCTTCTCTTTGTCAGCCTCATTCATGGGGATCTGGTAATAACCACTCCCCAATTCCAGCATACTGAACCACTTTGCACCACGCAGGCAGGCCAGCACGTCTTCAGTCCTTGGGACCATAAACTGAGCAGGGGCGGTGCGCCTGCTCAGAGTCCTATAGTCCACACACATTCGTACCTTCCCATTCTTCTTTTGTGCCACTACTACTGGGGACGCATAGGGGCTTTGGGACTCGGTGATGATCCCAGCTTCCTTCAATTTACACAATTGTTGCCGAACATCCTCCACATCTGCAGGGGTCAGCCTCCATGACCACTCTCTAAATGGGGTGTCCTCGGTCACCCAGATAGTGTGACGGATGTTCTTGGAATAACCCACATCAAACTCGTCAGAGGACAAAACACCCTCCAGCTTCAACATCTTCTCTTGATGCATGTTCTGAAACCCCACCATGAGCTCCATTGGGCATCTTGTTGGGCCAAAATCATTGACCAGTGCTTGCATGTAATTGACAGCTGTCGCTATGGGATACTGCAACCTGACAGCTCTCACAACATCAATGTCAACAGCCCACCCACTCAAACTCTCAACCAATCTCTGTCGCTTTACGTCATCAGAGCACTGCCACTCATCTAACAACTGAGAGGTCTGCTCCACCCAAGTCTCATACTCCTCTTCCCCTTTAGGGGTGGGTGTTTTTTTCCAGAGAATGGGCGGAGGCTGCCATAGCTGTGAGTTTGAACCTGGCATTTTTCCATTTATTCGCCAGAGAGGTAGGGTCGCATTACGAGGGGGCGATTGATAAGTTTGTGGCCTAAGGTAGAAGGAGTCAATTTTAGAAAAGCTAGCACATTTATTTTTCAACATAGTCCCCTCCTACATTTACACACTTAGTCCAGCCTTCGTGGAGCATACGGATGCCTTCTTTGTAGGAGTCGGTGTCTTGGACCTCCAGAAAGTGGTCCACAGCAGGGGTGATTGATAAGTTTGTGGCCTAAGGTAGAAGGAGATGAGTTATACAGTTCTCGTTACATGCACGTGCAGTTCAACTCTGGGTGATTATGCAGAAAGTTTGAAGTCATCTTGAGGAAATACTGTACGTCAGTGTGTTACAGGATGAAGAGGAGCTATTTCTTCAACTGCCCCTAGTTTCTCCTTTACCCTTATCCTATTATGTCTGCAGATAGCAGAACAAATATGGTGACATACAACAATTTTTTGGTTTGTGAAGGATTGAATGTCAGTTTTAATCAGAGTTTTGTAGATATTAAACATTACAAATGAGAACCAGTGCAACAAGAAAAACTGCCGAGGGTTCTCAGCCTCAGGCAACATCTGTGAACAGAGAAGGATAGTGAATATTTCAGATTGAGACCTTGTGATTGAAATCCATCAAGTCCCAATGCTTTGAGTCCCTGACCTGCTTATTCCTCCACATCCAGGCATCTAACTCTCTTGTGTCTCCAAATGAGAATCAGTCTTCAACATAAGACAAGGATAACTACATGAATATGCACTAGTGTCTCTAGAGAGAGCTATTTTTGGTGTCTCGATTCCTGGTAAAGATGTACTTATCATTCGAAATAGTCTCCCTTTGTAAATATGAATCCATTTTCCTCCACTGAAAATGAAACAAGTTATATAATTGCAACTACAGAAACTGTATGCAATTATCTACTTAAAGAGGATAAAACCTCAACATACTTTAAGTTCAGTGAGATTCCTTCAAGACTTCAAAAAGGCAACAATTATACCAGTGCCTGAGAAGAATAATGTGAGCTGCCTTAATGACTGTCACCCGGTAGCACTCACATCTACAGTGATGAAATGCTTTGAGAGGTTGGTCATGACTAGACTGAACTCCTGCCTCAGCAAGGACCTGGACCCACTGCAATTTGCCTATCGCCACAATAGGTCAATGGCAGATGTGACCTCATTGGTTCTCCACACAGCTTTAGACCACCTAAACAACACCAACACCTATGTCAGGATGCTGTTCAACGACTATAGCTCAGCATTTAATGCCATCATTCCCACAGTCCTGATTGAGAAGTAATGGAACCTGGGACTCTGTACTTCCCTCTGCAATTGGATCCTCAACTTCCTAACCAGAAGACCACAACCTGTGTCGATTGGTGATGACATATCTTCCTTGCGCACCTCAGGGGTGTGTGCCTAGCCCACTGCTCTACTCCCTATATATACATGACTATGTGGCTAGGCATAGCTCAAATACCATCTATAAATTAGCTGACGGTACAACCATTGTTGGTAGAAACTCAGGTGGTGACGAAAGGGCATAAAGGAGTGAGATATGCCAACTAGTGGAGTGATGCTGCAGCAGACAAAAGAGCTGATTGCGGACTTTAGGAAGGGTAAGACAAAAGAACACATACCAATCCTCATAGAGGGATCAGAAATGAAGAGAGTGAGCAGCTTCAATTTCTGGGGTGTCAAGATCTCTGAGGATCTAACCTGGTCCCAACATATCGATGTAGTTATAAAGAAGACAAGACAGCGGCTATATTTTATTAGGATTTTGAAGAGATTTGGCATGTCAATGAATACACTCAAAAACTTCTATGGTTGTACCATGGAGAGCATTCTGACAGGCTGCATCACTGTCTGGTATGGAGGGGCTACTGCACAGGACTGAAAGAAGCTGCAGAAGGTTGTAAATCTAGTCAGCTCCATCTTGGATACTAGCCTGCAAAATACCCAGGACATCTTCAGGGAGTGGTGTCTCAGAAAGGCAGCGTCCATTATTAAGGACCTCCAGCATCCAAGGCATGCCCTTTTCTCACTGTTACTGTCAGGTAGGAGGTACAGAAGCCTGGAGGCACACACTTAGTGATTCAGGAACAGCTTCTTTCCCTCTGCCATCCAAATCCTTAATGGACATTGAATCTTTCGACACTACCTCACTTTTTTTAATATACAGTATTTCTGTTTTTGCATGTTTTTTAATCTATTCAATATATGTAATTGATTTGTTTACTTATTATTATTATTATTATTTTGTTTCTTCTTATTATTATTTTTCCCTTCAATATTATGTATTGCATTGAAGTGCTGCTGCTAAGTTAACAAATTTCATGTCACACGATGGCGATAATAAACCTGATTCTGATTCTTCTGGAATGTCTGATTGACTGGATAAAGACTTTTTATACCTGCAGCTCCAATCTTCATGTGGCTGATTCAACATCTCACTAGGAGTTGTCTGTAAATTCCTTCTAATCATAAAATGAAATTCACGTGGGAATTTACCTCCATGTCCCACCCCATCAAAACCGATCCTCCATCCACTCCAAAGCACACAATTACATATTCCTTGAAAAAGAATTTCAACAATCATTGCTTTCCCTCTTTGCTTGCAAGAGTTAGTATTGAGACATTTCTCCCTCCCTAAATTACTCAGGTGAGAATGAACGGAAAGCTATTAATCCAGTAGTGCAGGATTATTGGAAACAGCCACCCATTATGACAAAACCAATACTTGCTGCAGGAAGGGAAAGATAAAACAGCAGAAAGCAATGGGATTTTGATTTGGATACCTTTTCACAATAGCTTGGACAAAAATAAAACCAGAAACAGCAGAATCAAAATCTAATACCTCCATTATGTTCAGAAAGATAACTTAAAAATGCAGTAGTGAAAATTCCAAAACCAGCGATTCATTGTTTCTTTTTAATGACTACAATTTGTTTTATATTCCTTGGCTTTTCACGGTGCTAATTGTAGGCAAGTGAAATGGAGAGCTGAAGGTTGCAGGCAAGTTCAGATTTCAAAGGAAAGTTATTATCAAAGTACCTGCATGTCACCATACGCAAGCCTGAGATTCATCTTCTTGCAGGCAATTACAGGAAATACATTAAACACGATAGAATCCGCACACGACAGGGCAGACAACAACCAATGTGCAAAAAAAAACCCAACAAACTGTGCAACTACAAAAAGAAAGAGAAAAATAAATAAATGGCAATAAATATCAAGAACATGAAGTGAAGAGTCCTTGAAAGTGAGTTCACAGGTTGTGGTAAGAATTCAGTAATGAGGTGAGTGACATTGAGTGAAGTTATTTCCTTTGGTACAACAGCTTAGTAGCTGAGTGGTAGTAACAGTCCCTAAACCTATTGGTACAGGTATTGAGGCTCCTGTACCTTTTTCCTGAAGGTAACATGAGAAGAGAGCATAGCCTGGGTGGTGGGGGTCCTTAATGTTGGATGCTTCTTTCCTGCAACAGTGTACATGTAGATACACTCAGTGATTGGGAGGGCTATATCAGTGAGGGACTGGTCAGTATCCACTATTTTTTGTCGTTTTTCCAATACAAGGGCATTGGTGTTTCTATACCAACCCGTGATGCAACCAGTCAATATACTCTCCAGCACACACTTAGTTTGTCAAAGCTTTAAATGAGGTGCCGAATCTTCATAAACTTCTCAGAATGAAGAGGCACTGCCATGCTTTCTTTGTAATTGCACATATGTGTTGGACCCAGGACAGGTTCTCTGAAATGAGAACACGGAGGAATTTAAAGTTGCTGACCCTCTCCACCTTTGATCCGCAGATGAGGACTGGCTCATGGACTTCCATTTTCCTCCTCCTGAAGTCAATAATCATCTCTTTGGCCTTGCTGACGTTGAGCGAGAGTAGAACAAGGCTCTTCATGACAGACATTGTCTTCCAAATCTATTTAAGAATTCCTCTTTGAAACTCCAGTTTTCACTGTAGTTAGATAACTGCAGCTAATTGCAAAAAGATACAATTTGAAGTAAGTTGGTTAGTGTTTTACATTTAGTCAGATTTAGATGTATCACATATACATTCAAATATACTGAGAAATGTATCATTTACATTAACAAACAACACACCTAGGTATGAGCTGGGGGCAGCCCACAAATATTGCCACACATCCTGGGCCAACCTTCTATGCCTACAATGCTCAATGGAACAACACAGAATGCAACAAAACTAAACACAATAAGCAAAAACACAGCCACATCAAATCAAGTCCCTTTCCTCCCTCCCACCCACCACACACATGGACAGTCCTCCAACTCCAGGCCAAGCCTCTCATCTCCAAGCTTCAGCCGTCCGGCATCAACGTACAGACATCCGATCAACTTTTGGGCTCTGATCCTCAGAACCGGTCGCCAGACCAAAGTTCAAAGTGAATTTATTATCAACCTCCATATGTGGCACCAGACA
Organism: Mobula birostris; assembly: GCF_030028105.1. NCBI lineage: Eukaryota > Metazoa > Chordata > Chondrichthyes > Myliobatiformes > Myliobatidae > Mobula > Mobula birostris. Next base: position 192,173,292 of record NC_092370.1, on the reverse strand, counting down.
CAACCCTGAGACTCATCTTCTTGTGGCGTACTCAGTACACCTCTAGAATAATAACTATAACAGAATCAATGAAAGTCTGTCCAACTTGGGCGTTCAACCAGAGTAGGGAAGACAACAAATTGTACAAGTGCAAAATAAGAAATAATAAATAAGTAAACAATAAATATTGGGAACATAGGATGAAAAGTCCTTAAAAGTGAGCCCATTTATTGTGGGAACAGTTTAGTGATGGGGCAAGGAAAGCCGAGTAAAGTTATCCCCTTTAGTTCAAGAGCCTGATGGTTGAGAGGTAGTAACTGTTCCTGAACCTGGTGGTGTGAGTCCTGAGGCTCCTGTACCTTCTTCCTGATGGCAGCACTGAGAGGAGAGCATGGCCTAGGTGGTGGGGGCCCCTGATGATGGATGTTGCTTCCCTGTGACAACACTTGGTGTAGATATACTCATAGGATGGAAAGGCTTTACCACTGATGGATCCACTACATTTCATAGTTTTCATTCAAGGGCATTGATGTTTCCATGCCAGATTGTGATGCAGCCAGTTAATATACTCCCCACCACAGAAGTTTGTCAAGATGTCATGTCAAAGCTCTGCAAACTCCTAAGGAAGTAGAGGAGTAGAGGTGTTGTCATATTTTCTTTATAATTGCACTTATGTGTTGGGCTTAGAAGAGGTCCTCCAAAATAATAAAACCTAGGAAGGTTGAAAATCTGCCTGGGTAGTGTCGTGACAACAACCTCTTACTCAGTATCAGCAAGTCCAAGGAGCTGATTATAGACTCATGAGAAGAAAACCTGAGGTCCATAAACCAGTACTCATTGGAGGGTCAGCAACTTTAAATCCATACAGTCAAAATGACAACATACATTTTACAGGGCTGTGCCCTCTGGTCCTAGACACCCCCACTATAGGATCCATCCTCTCCACATCCACTCTATCTAGGCCTTTCAATATTCAATAGGTTTCAATAAGATCCCCCTCAATCTTCTAAACTCCAGTGAGCACGGACCCAGAGCTCTGGGCCTGTACCCATTGGAGCTTAGAAGAATGTTAACCCTTTTCCTTCTGGGATCATTCTCTTGAACCTGCCCTGGACCCTTTCCAATTCCAGCACATCTTTTCTTAGATAAGGAGGCCCCAGACTGTTCACAATACTCCAAGTATGGTCTGACCAGTACCTTATAAAGCCTCAGCATTACATCCTTACTTTTTTTTTAAGTCCTCTCAAAATGAATGCTAACATTGTATTTGCCTTCCCTACCACTGACTCAGCCTGGAAGTTAACCTTTAGGGAATTGTGCATAAATTCTTTTGAATTTTTTTCCCCATTTAGAAAATCGTCTTCTACAAAAGTTCATGACATGCACTTTCCTACACTATATTCCATCTGCCATTTCTATTGAGACCTATTGAGTAGGTACTGCAACCTTGTATTTTAGAAAATTTTCATTCCTTTTGTCTGTGTTCTCAGCCTCTAATTGCCCTCATTTCACATTTTTCACAATCTAACGACTAGCTTCCCCTGTCATCTGTTGTGGAGGAATTCAAGGTGGCAAAATACAGAGCCTTATTAATCTTGAGAGATTCCAATGACATCTTGGTAAAGCAAGCAGGCATTACAACCAGATCTGGGCGCAAGTGGGCAGCCAACGCAGCTGTGGAGGAGGCAGTGTGTTCTCTGAAGCTGCAAGATATCATTGACAACCCCTGCGTCGGGCGGCAAGGCCTTGGCTCAGTTCACCTCCAGCAGTGGGGAAATGCAAGCATAAGGAACAGGCGAGACATGGTACAGGCAGAAGTACGGATCCATGAGGAAGAGAAGTGGATGTCTAAGGCAGTGGGAGATGAGGGTCAATGTGGGAAGGAGGTTGCAGTTCCCAGATGTGGTGCACACAACCCTACGGCCGGACATTGTACTTGGTCAACCAAAGACAAGAAAATAATTCTGGTTGAGCTGACTGTGCCATGGGAGGAGGGATGGGAAGAGGCCCACGAGAGAAAGGCCTTGAAGTACCAGCCCTTATTGCAGGAGTGTAAAGACAAGGGATGGCAGGCATGGTTGTTCCCTGTGGAGATCGGCTGCAGAGGTTTCCCAGCCAAATCAGCATGGCAGTTGTTGTCAGATCTGGGCCTGGACGAGAGGAGCAAAAAACAATCAACTCGTAGGATGAGGGAAGAGGCAGAATGAGCCTCTTGTTGGATTTGGAGTAGGAGGGAAGCTGGAAGCCAGGAACAGATGGGCAGTGATTTGGCCACCACTGCCAGCCCACTAACTGGAGAGTGTCGTGGTTAAGGGTCGAAACACTCTGTGAAGGTTGGGAACCACCTGATGACATCTGCTCCTGGCTGAAAGCTACGGTTCCCTTATAAGTTAACTGGAGAATGCACCCTAACAGGTGTATGTAACAAGTCTCTCCCTGATATGTACCCATCGGCTAGATGCATTTTTCCTCAGCTTGGCCTCACTACAGAGATATTCCCTTCATCACATCCATCCTTCTAAATTAACCCTGCAACTTAATACTACTGTGTTCACCTGGAGCAGTCTCATGTTTTCCTTTCCACAGATACTGCCTGACCTATGGGATACTTACAGCACTTTCTGCTTTGATTTTAGAGATCCAGCATCTACTGCTCATTTGATTTGCATATAATTGTTCACTTTCCCTATTAAGTAGTTTACAATGACAATCGTGTCATCTTAAAAGGATACTTACACTGTTAATTATTATTCTATTCTATTCTTTGATTAAATGAATTATAATTGTTTGCATAGAGATTAAGCTACTCATAAAGAATAGAACAAGGTTAAGGTGGGAAGACACCTTTTTATAGTTAATGCTAACATATTGACCTACAGTTCATAAGGTTTCCCCTCCTTTCCTTTCCAGAAGTTTCTGACAGAATTGCAACTTTGATCACACTGTTCACAATCTCTCACCAAATAGAGGTTATTAGCTTTATCTAAGATAGCACTGCTTCCTGGTTATCAAAAAGGGCAAATAAACATAGCGGTTGACATTTTAAATATTAGATACAAATATTGTCATGATCATAACATTTGCTTTTCATAAATTAGAATGAAAACAGATTCAAATTGCCTTTGAGAATTTTATTCAAATAATTGTTAAATTCCAATCTACTTACTCTACCTCTTACCTAAAGTTAACACACAGTTCACATTCTTCAAAGTGTCCAACTTTGATCTCCAGGGTCAACTTTATCTTTCCCTCCTGCTCATTTAGGAACTTTTCATCTACCTTTGAAAGGCATTGTCATTAAACACAGTGGTGTGTTGCAAGGTGTATTCAGATTCAAATTGCAGTCGGCTCAGTTTTGCAGGAGTCAGCAACAAAATGAAAGTGCTGCAGTCAGATGTTTTTTTGTGACAGTTCAGTTTGATCTCATCTGTTTCTAGTCAAGAAGTAACTACAAAGGTTGGAATTATTGGCAGAAGATAAATTCCCAGGGAACTTCATTTGCAAGAGTAATTAGACAATATTTTGTTTTTCTGGGACATACCCTTGTTGCTCAATGTAAGTCTTGGATCTATCCCTCCCTGTTTAACTAAATGCTTTTAGAGGTATTTGAACCTGTTACTTAAAGACAAGGGTTTTTGCGAAGTTACAATCTTTTTTTATTTTGTCAAAATTGTCATTGAAGTTGTAAGCATTAAAAAGTTTCATCCGTTATGGTTTAGTATTATGACTGTTTTATTTAACAGATAACCTAAGTAGAATATTCAGAAGTTGCAACAATTTGCCTCAGTTTAGTAGGATATATTTGCCTGCATCTTTATTAATCATACATTCAGCTGAAATATGAGTGCTTTAATGTTTCAATTGAAAAATAAATGACCACAGAGAGGATATTAAACACAAATGTTTCGTTTTACTGAATTGCAGGGATAACTGATCCATTATAGCTGACTTGTGACATTTAGGCAAATATAAAGCACTTGTTTTTTTTTAAATAAAACAAACTCAGTCTTGTAATCACAAATAAATGATTCCTTGATTCCCTTAGCAATCATTGAAGCAATGGTGGCAAATGAAGATAACAGCACTAGTAATGCTGGAAATGACAGCTGTACTCTCAATGATATGCTCCTATTAAAATTGTTTTATCCAAATTATGCATGCCAACATTTAATTTCCCATAATATGCTCACTATTAGACCAGGATTAAATAATTTATTCTTTAATTTGTTTGAATTTTTTTCCATAGCCATACAGCTGTGAATGCCATTATTGGAGACAGACCTAGTTAGTCTGTGCTGACTATCCAGCATCCATTTACACTCATATTTTACTGTTCTAATTTTATTCTCCCCACATTCCCATCAAATTCTTACCATTCCTACTATTCACCTGGACAATGGGGCATAAATGACGGTGGCTAATAATCCTCCTAACCCGCAGATCTTTGGGATGTGAGCAGAAACCAAAGCTGCAGGGAAAACTCACGCAAGTCACAAGGAGAACACGCAATCTCTCTAGGCAACACACATAAAAAATGCTGGTGAACACAGCAGGCCAGGCAGCATCTATAGGAAGAGGTACAGTCAACATTTCGGGCCGAGACCCTTTGTCAGGACTCCTCGTGTTTGCATTTTAGAATCTCTCTAGGCAGCTGCTCAGTTCAGGGTTATGGTGAATTAAGTTATTTAGCCTGCTCACGAGCCTGATGATTGTAGGCTAATAACTGATCCTGATCCTGGTGATGTGGAAGCAAAGTCTGTGTACCTCTGCCCAATGGCAGTAGTGAGAGGAAAGCGTGGCCTGGATGGTGGGGGTCTTTACTGATGAATGTCGCTTTCTTGTGGCAGCACCCCATGTAAATCTACACAATGATGGGGAGAGTTTTGTTTGTGAAGGAGTGGGCTGTATGCACCACTTTTGGTAGTCTTTTCCATTCCTGGGCATTGGTGTTTCTGTACTAGGCCACAATGCAACCAGTTAGGATGTGTATCTAGTGAAGTTTGTCAATGTTTTTGGTGACATGTTGAATCTATCTGAAATTCCACGACAGTGGAGACCTTGTCATGTCTTCTTTGTGATGACATACTAGTCCCAGAACAGATCATCTGATATGTCAATGCCAAGGAATTTAGAGCTACTGACCCTCTCCACCTCCAATCCCCTAATGAAGACTAACTCATGGACCCTGGCTTCTTCTTCCTGTAATTAATAATCAGCTCTTTGGTTTTGTTGACATTGAGTGAACGATTGTTGTCGTGGTACCATGGAACCAGAGTTCCAGTCTTCCTCCTATATACTGATCCATCATCACCTCTGCTTTGGCCTGCTACAGTGGTGTCATCAGCAAACTTAAATACAGCATTGGAGCTGTACTTAGGCACATAATCATTGGCGTAAAGTGAGTGAAGCAGGTTGCTAAGTACACAGTCCTGTGGTGCACCTGTGCTGTTAGTGAGTGTGAAGGAGATATCATTGCCAATCTGTAATAACTGCAGTCTGCCAGTGAGAAAATTGAGGATCCAGTTGCACAGGGAGGTAGCAAGGCCCAAGTCTTTCTTGAAGCTCAGTGAATATTTTCGAAGGGATGATAATATTGAATGCTGAGCTGTAGTCAATGAAGGGCGTCCTGATGTATGCATCTTCACTGTCCTGATGTTCCAGAGTTGAGTGAAGGGCCAATGAACTGGCATCTGCTGTTGATCTGTTGTGACAGTAGGCAAGTTGGAGCGGATCCAGGTCACTTCTCAGGGAGGAGTTTATATGCATCATGACTAATCTCTTGAAGAACTTCATCACAGTGGATGTGAGTGCTACTGGACAACAACCATTGAGGTATGTTAACACATTCTTCTTGACACCAGTATAATTGATGCCTGCTTGAAGCAGATGGGTACTTCAGACTACCAAAGTGAGAGGTTGAAGATGTTGGTAAAAGTTCCTGCAAGTTGATTAGCACAGATCATCAGTACTCAGCCAGGTATGCTATTTTGGCCGGTTGCCATCCGTGAATTCATCCTCTGAAGGATACCCTCATGACAGCCTCAGAGACTGAGATCACAGGGTCATCAGGGGCCTCCGTGTTCTTTCAGTCAAAGTGAGCATAAATGGGAGTGAAACCTTGTTGTAATTTATATTGCTTAGTTTTGCTTTGTAGGAGGTGACAGCATTTAAGCCCTGCCGCAGCTGTTGGGCATTCCTCTGTGATTCACATTTAGTCCAGAATTGTCACTTTGTATGTGAGATAGCCTCTGATGTGTCTTCTTCTGGTTCCTTGTTCCTTAGACTCTCTTATACGCAGGTAGGAGGAGGACAGGCAGATGATCAGAGTTCCCAAAAGTGTACCAGTGGTCGAGTGTGTTGGGTCCTCTGGTACTGTGGGTGAGCTGTTGATGGTAATTGGGCAGAGATTTCATCAAACGTTGAGTACCAAAAAAGGCTTACTATCTGCCTTTAGTGGTATGTAAATTGTGGTCAGGATCATGGCGGAGAACTCTCTCGGTAAGGAAAATGGTCAGCACTTAATTATTAGATATTTTAGGTTGGTTGAACAAGAGTGAGTCAAGACTGCTACATCGAAGCATCATGATGAGTCTATAATGAAACAGATGCCATCATCTCTGCCCTCTCCTGATGCTGGCATCTGGTCCATCCAGTGGACTGAGAGTCCCTTGGGCAGGAACACAATGTCTGGAGTGTGTGGGGGTGGGGAAAGGGGTGGTGTGTGTGAACCATGTCTCAGTGACACAGAGAACACTGTTATCCCTCATTTCCCTCCAATATAAGCAACCACAATGGGAATGCTATATTCAGACTTAAAAAAATACTAACGAGGATCCTGAAAGTTTGAATAGTGAAGAAGCAGCAGGATATTAGAAAAAAAAAGTCAAAATAATCACTTATGAACTAAATTGTGCTTAAAACTCTAACGTCAAATTAAATGCAAATCAAGTTTATTTAAAAAGTGCAATCAAAAGATTAAAGAAAAAGAAATAAGACATGGAAGGGAATTATGGTCCTTGGGAGAGCACTGCAGGACATGACAGGTGCCTGGTCTATGAAATGCACACATGGGAAGCACACTTTTAATATCCCACAACAGGATCCCTACAAGACAACTGTTATAAAATTGACTAGATAATTATCTTGAACATTACCTAAGAACCCATAGGAAGCATTTTTATAATCTGGAAAAGGAGAGAACAAGGGGAAAATTCTTAAAGTAGGCCACCTACTGATTTTATTAAAAGATGCATAGATGGTTGTTAAGGGAATAGAGTAATATTGAAATAACTGCCAAGCGTATCACAGGGATATTTCCATCTATAGAAACTCATGAGATGAGTCTGAAGCCTACTGCTACCATTAGTTGAACCACTATTTGTTTTAAAGAAAAGGAGAAATAACACTGAAATAGAAGTTTTACTGACTACAAGTGCTGATCATGATCCTTTTACAATATCTTTCATTCTGTAATATTAACTACATGGCGTGTATGGACTTGTTCAAACCAAGCCAATGATCATATTGAGGGTGTAAGTAATATCAGAATGAAGAATTTCTCTGAGGTTTACAATTAAATGTTTCATTTTATCCACTGAAAACATATAGGATTTCTAGATAATACCTAAATAGTACCTAAATATTTTACTGACCTCTCATCTTAAACTCAAGTCCTACTGTTGTGCCTCTGATATGGAAAGAAGTTACCTACGTTCTACTAGATCTGTACCCCTCATAAGATTTTAATATATCTACGCCCCTCAAAAACTATATGTTCCTCTTGACTTCCTCCGCTCCAGTGAAAGGAAAACTAGCCTCTCCAGACTCTGCTCATACTTGAAATGCACAATCCCAAGCAATATTTCCAAACTACTTTTTTTAACTTAAATATTTTATAAACATATATATATATATACACATTGTAATTCAGGTTTTTTTCTATATATTTATTTATCATGTATTTCATTGTACTGCCGACACAAAAATAACATATTTCATGGCATATGCCGGTGATATTACACCTAATTCTGATATCCTGGTCCTTCTGTGACCTCTCCAGCAGTATCACATCCATCCAATAATGTATTGATCAGAACCACGTGCACTACTTCAGCTGAGATCAGACCAATAGGTTATGAAGTGGGGGCACAATGACCCTACTTTTGTTTTCAATGTTCCTTTTCAGAATGGCTGCATGTGACAAATGGCAACAAACAAGGCCGTTCCCCAACCTTATTCTGTACAGATGTGTGGAATAGGTATTGTTATAGAAACTGCATTTGTCTGGTTCTAAACTAGTTTTAGAAACTCCAGTTGCACATCATTTTGATATGTCAAAGAAAAATAATAAGCAATATCATATTATCACAGTATATGTGATGTTAGTGGAAACTTCCTCCAACTAAAGAAAAATGGATAAAGGCTTTTGTCAATAGATTCTTCTCAGAGCCACAGCTATGCACTACATTTTAATCAACTAATTCATCAAAACTCAACTTTTTGGCATTATTTATACCACTTCTGATATACTTTGTATAAGATGAACCAAGCATTGGGACAAATTTTTGCAGATAATTTAAAAGTGTAATTATATTTTCCATTTTTTTTGAAGGAAGTGATTTTAAAATGACAATATAAAAGAGAACAGAATATTTTGCATTAGAGTTGAGCTCTTGACTGGAAATAAGTATGGACCATAAATGGGACACCATAGCTTAGAAACTGGATAAATTTGCTTTAGTATCTATCTATCTTTTCATTTGTTTGTATGTTTGTTTATTTATTCATTCATTCATTCATTCAATTATTTAGAGAGACAGTGCAGAACAAGTCCTTCAGGCTCAATGAGCTGCACTACTCAGCAACCCACCCATTTAACCCTTGATTAATCACAGGACAATTTACAATGAACAACTAACCTACCAACTGGTATGTCTTTGGAATGTAAAAGGAAACCAGATCACCCTGAGAAAACCCATCTGTTCATGGGGAGGGCGTACAAACTCGTTACAGATGGCGTCAGAATTGAAGTCTGAACTCTGACACCCTGAACTTTTAAGGCAGCGCATTAACTGCTATGCTGTTGAAGTAATTGGACCCAAATTACATTGCACTCATCAAGAAATTGGACCAGGGGCATACATGGACTAGTCCTGTAGTATATCTGGCATTTTTCTTTCTTTACACATGCATCTATTAAGCATGTTTTGTTGAACAGTTATGGTACAGCTCTGTCCACATTGTGCTACCTTGACGCATATATTTAAAGGGGCTGTCTGCTAATATCAGGACCCCTGATATTAGGCGGCATCAGAACTGAACATGGACTGCTAAAACATCATCCACAGATCACATACTGAGCTACATCTAACAAACAGTATTTAATTTAACATATTCATTCAGTGGGTACCCCAGTGTTAGAATTCCATGAATGGAAGTATCATTTATGTCAATGACTGAACCTGCAGCATAGGTCAGGAAGCTGAAGACAATCATGTTCATCTGTGATGAGCCGAAGTTACATTTACTCCATCTGGTCCAATTCATTGGGCATTGCGTTGGATTGTAATACAGGTGTCCCCCGTTTTTCAAACGTTCGCTTTACGAAAACTCACTGTTACGAAAGACCTACATTAGTACCCTGTTTTCACTTTCAGAAGGTGTTTTCACTGTTACGAAGAAAGGCAGCGTGCGATAAAAAATCAACATGTGAAAAAATCAGCGTGCGATAAAATCAGCGTGCGATAAAAGGCAGCGCGCGCTCCGAGCAGCCGCTCCGCCCCGGATTCGGAACGGCATTGCTGAAACACATTGCATTGAGTAGCCATTAGCAAGATGAGTTCTAAGGTGTCGGCAAAGCCTGGAAGAGCTCATAAGGGTGTTACACTTAGCGTAAAACTAGACATAATTAAGTGTTTCAATCGTGGTGAACCAAGCAAGGACAAAGTGAGTTTGGCTTGTGGAAGTTGACGAAGATGATGTTGAAGAGGTTTTGGCATCCCACGACCAAGAACTGATAGATGAAGAGCTCATGCAATTGGAAGAGGAAAGGATAACAATTGAAACCGAATGCAGAAAGTGAAGCAACTGCGTGAGAATTTTCGCTGCAATGATGAAGTACGACTTTAATCTTGAAAGGGTACGTAGGTTTAGGGGGTATTTGCAGGGTGGTTTGAGTGCTTACAAACAACTGTATGATAGAAAAATGCGCGAGGTTCAGCAGTCAAGCAAGCCTTCCACATCAGCCACAGCAGAAGATGAAACTCGACCTTCGTCATTGAGACAGGCAGTCATAAGAGAAGATGAACTGCCTGCCCTGATCAATGATGAGATGACACCCCCATGTCCCACCAGCCCAACACCCGGGCCCCGGACAGATACTGTACTGATTCGCGAAGAACGCAGCAGTAGCTGGGAGGCACACAGCACATCTTTAAGAAAAAAAATGAAATAAACATGCTAATTAATTACGTGTCGGTGGCACCTAATTAATTAGCATGTTTATTTCGGCTTTTTTCTTAACGATGTGCTGTGTGCCTCCCGGCTACTGCTACATTCTTCGCGGCAATGTATCAGGTCGGCAGCCCGGAGGGTGGGGGTCACTGCACCACCCAGCCTGCGACGACTCTATCTAACACACCATCATCAGTGTGCTCAGCGTTGTTTTCCCAATTCCGGTAAGTGATACTACACTGTACATACATTATTTCTACTTTATATAGGCTGTGTATTTTTACGTGTTATTTGGTAGATTTGGCAGCTTCATAGTTTAGAGGTTACTGGAGAGCGCGTTTATGCCAACAGTGCTTGCGTCAGGTTTTCTGTTGAGAGCGCTTGCATGAGATTTTCGCTACGGAGATCTGAGCAGGCAATCATTGTAGAGAAGTATTTCTACTTTATATAGGCTGTGTATTTATCATATCATTCCTGCTTTTACTACATGTTACTGTTATTTTAAGTTTTATGTGTTATTTGGCATGATTTGGTGGGTTATTTTTGGGTCTGTGAACGCTCACAAAATTTTCCCATATAAGTAAATGGTAATTGCTTCTTTGCTTTACGACATTTCAGCTTACGAACCATTTCATAGGAATGCTCTACCTTCGGATGGTGGGGGAAACCTGTAACCCCAGCCTATGACCTGTTCTTGCTGCTTGTACCATCCCTGCATCCACACAAAAATTTGTACCTAGAATAAAATTGAAGGGCCTCAGTTCAACAAATTAGGGAACACCCGTGCAATAGTGGTCCGGGAAGAAGCGAAAGGTTAGGCACTTGTGAATCTGCTCTCCAGCATGGCCTTGAATTGTGTATTCACAGAAACCAGGGTAAGCCTGGTTGAAGGAGGTTTCAAATGTCTCCTCTGGGTGTGAAGATCTCCTCTTAGTCAAGCAATGCAGAAATAAATTTCATGTTATCATACTCTGACCTGCCCATCACTGTAGGCAACTATGTTGAGCCATTTCCATGAATGCATCATGAATTTATTCATTCATTTGTTACTAAAAGTTTGTAGAATCAACTGATTTATGGTGAGCCATACTAATGCTAAAAGCTGGCACTTAGAGAGTGCCATTTGTCAGATGAGGATCTTTGTTTTATCAAGCCTTTCATTTCCAGGTAGCCAATGATATTTCCCTTAGCGATTGTATAAGGCCATGAGACCCACAGACATTGGTGCAGAATTAGGTTATTCAGCCCATCGAGTCTGCTCTGCCTTCCCGGAATGGCCACTTTATTATCCCTCTCAACTCTATTCTCCTTCTTTCTTCCCA